>NC_134687.1:330870600-331176600 GCF_050947455.1 Rhinoderma darwinii | reverse complement strand
AGTTAAGCCTTCAGTTGTATGGGCAAAACAGGAGGGACTAAATGGAGAGAAAGAGTGAGACGAGTGCATTGCCTGATATGTTGAGGTTTCCTATACAGGGACTAAAAGGAAGAGCAGTTGGTTCCATGGGATGAAGCCTCTAGTATGATTTATAGAGGTGGGAGTAAAAGGAATAATATTTAACAGAGGGTAAAAAAGACCTCCAGACATCAATGACATATAAGTCAGAGGGATGTTTTATCACCTTTCGTGGGGTAACTAAACTGTGTACTGATGTGCATGTAGAGTAGTCAAGACTAAGTTAAGATCGCCTTCAAAAAGGATTAAGCCCTCAGAGAAGTTATAGAATATCTCTAGAATATTCAGAAGTGAGGGAATCTAACCATTGTTGTGAGCATAAATGTTCCCTATAGTAATTAAAGTATTTGTGAGACTTCTTTTGAGGAGGAGAAATCTACCTGAGTCGCCGACTAGTTTAGAGATGAGATCGACGTGTATGTTTGAAAGCCAAAACTCACTCAGTTTGTTTTGGCAGATTCATTTCAGGAGTCATATCACCTAGAAAACGGAGTATTTAGCAAATTGTAAACTTTCACTTTGCAATTAGTGAGTTTCCTGTAGAAGGTTAATGAATGTGTCCATTCTTTTGAGTGAATGCAATATTTGGGACCGCTTGGTGGGAGTTAAGACCATTCTCGTTTAGTGATGTGACTTTGATATAAGACATTGAAAATATAAAGAAAACAAGAGAAAATTGAGGGTTTATAATATATTCTATTATTCTCTAAAAAACAAGATGAAAATAAGGTGCACTGTTCTTCAATAAGTCAGCAGTGTAGGACTACCAAAATATATGGGTGATACTGTTAAGGTTAGGGTGAGAAGGAGGGAGTTGGACCACTGTATATCATAAAAGGATTCCGATCCCGGCTCAGTGGTAAACTGTAAAGATAGATCAAAAATAAATTTGTTAAGGAATAAGTATTTCACATAAGGGAGAAGTAGGTTCAAGTAATTCTAGGTGATCATGGTGTGGGATTGTTCCTTTTTTACTGAAAAGGAAAATGTTCTAGATAATTCTATAAGTGCCTAGAGGGTATGACTCATATTATGGAGGTTTTAGCAGAATTGGGAGTTCATGTATGTATCAGTCACTTAAGGCAAATAATCGGCCAAACAAGCGTTTTTACGAACGCTCGTTGCCTTTTATTGGCTTGTGTAAACAGGGCAACGATAAGCCAACAAACGAGCAATCAGACGGCTGATCACATCGTTTATGCAGCTTATAAAATCATTGTTGTCGGCAGAACATCTCCACATGTAAACAGGCGATGTGATGACAATGATGCAAACTGATGGGGACCAAACAATCGTATTAACGATCGTTCGTCCCTACAGAGTAAAGCATCGGCATGTGTATATGCGGCAAAACGGTGTGGTTTTGCTGTGGTTGCCGAAAGAAAAAAAACACATTTTGACCGCGATGTTTAAATCCAGATGTATATATTTTCTAGTATTTGGTAGGACAGACCAAACGGAAAAAGCCATTTGTAGATCACTTTCAGTTCTCGCAGTTTGTCAAGATAATCAGGGTTCTGCACTTTGTTAGCGTTACATGAGAGATATGCTAGAAGAGTGAAATCCGTTTACCTTCAAAAATCAAGTCTAGCATTGTACGAGCTTTGCGAAGGACTGCTTCTTTCGTGTTAAGGATAGAAGTTTGCAGATAATGTCTCTGGGTGGTTCACCCTGTTTAGGCTTGGGGTGCAGTGCCCCATAAGGTCTCTCAATGTGGTTTTTGACTGAGCACAATTTCTAGGATATTCCAAGTCATCCCAGTTGTGTACGTCAGGGGGACATTTTCTAGTACACCGCATATCAGAAGATTATTATGCCTTCCCCTATTATCTTTGTCCTCCAGGTATGTGTGAAGAGAGTTGAGACGATGTTGGAAGGCAGTAAGTGTCATGGGAAATAATGGCAGATTGAGCTTCTTCCAGATGTTGCACCGATATGTCCGGCCTCTTGTTTACCATCAGATAGTTCTCACATGGTGAAGTGTAGATTTATATCTGTAGGCTCTTGTAGGAGATTTTGATCATGGAGAGGGACTCAGTAGCATTATCATCTTCCAGCAGGCTTTCAGAATCTGAAGTTTCAATATCATCAGGATCGACCGGTGTCATCTTTGTTGGGACAGTAGCATGGGCTGGTGAGCGTTTTTCTAAGAAATTTATCCAGCTCTGACTGGGATTTCTTCTGTTTTGGCGGAGGGCAGTTGAGTCTCTCCCCTTTGGTTGTCCAGTTTTCACCAACTTTTTACACTGGAGCATATTAAGTAGAGCCAGGAGAGAGATTTAGATTGTAGAGTTCAAATTGATTTCACCATCTAGTGGGCAGATTATTCTTTAACACTTTCATTATTTAGATCTGTACAGGAAGTACATAAAAAATGAATAGAACAAGTTAATTCATATAGCCATGGTCTGTAGGGGAGTGCAGAACAGAACAATTTTGTCGCTGGACCAAGTGAGTCAGGCTTTTTGGAACCTTTACATTTAAAGCTCAGCTGTTTGCAGATCTCTCCTTCTCCAGAGTATAAAAGTAAATAAAAATGGAACAATGTCCCTTTAGAAAGTGTATATGACTCTGGTGGTCTGGGGAGAGTAAAGAGGGTTTAATCTCCAGGGAAGCAATAGGCACACTGCCATAGTGGAAGTCCCAATGCATTGGGTCTCTGACCCTACTCACTGTGATCTCTATGAACTTTCATACAGAAATGCTCAGTGGGTGAGAGGGATTTCAGGCACAGTCAGGCAGGAGGAGGCCTGATCTGATGTTGGTGGTGCAGCAGTCTTGCAGTCCATCTACACTGCTAGAGGAAGAAATAAGTGCCATGGAGGCAGAATCTGACTGGCAGGCCTATTATATCTTGCTGCAAGCTAGCAGGACTGCCGGGACTTGAGACCTGGCCTTGTTGAAATAGGCAGAGGGACCAGCAAACTGGGTGGTGGATCTGTTGAATTCAGTGGTAAACCGGCTGTACCGGCTCTTATTGAGCGGATTCGGGGCCTGGTGGTGGTCGGAGGTTGATCCTGGAGGAGCTCAGCTTGAAAGGACGCGACTTCAGATGGTGAGTAGGCCACGGAATATCTAGGAGGGAAGAAGTTTAAAGAACTGACTTGTTGTAACGGTGGCTTCCTATTACAGCACCATGCCTAAATTCAAGAAGCTCTTTAGAACAACCCCATTCTTTCACAAATGTTTGTAAACTTATACCTGATTTATTTTCACAAATGTAATGTCATTCAAACTTGTGAAGGACAATTTTTGCCACTTCGGTGTGTCGATACCACTTGCCGAGCTGAACACCCTCTCTGGCAATACACTGAAGGGTGGGCAAGACAGTACATGGATGGAAAATTGTTCATGGATGGACACAGTTCAGGTACGACTCAACCTGGTTGTTCATTTGGAGCGTATGCATTTGCTAATGTGTAGCAGGTTAGCGCGCCATGTGGCCACCAAGTGACTGTGTAGTGAAACATGCATCAAGCTGGGTACAGAGTGTATCCTGGTAATATGTTAATTTTACTTACCTTTCGGAAGCAAGAAAAAAATTCCCCTATTTTGCTTTTAACCCTTTCCTGTCACAGCCATTTTTGGGATTTTCGTTTTCATTATTTTCCTCCCCACATTCCAAAAGCCATAAGTTTTTTATTTTTCCATCGATAAAGCCATATTAGGGCTTATTTTTTGCGGGATGAGTTGTCGTTTTTCACGGCACTATGTATTGTACCATATAATCTATTGGGAAGCTGGAAAAAATTATTTGTGGGATGGAATAGGAAAATAACAGTGATTCCTCAATGTTTTGAGGGGTTTTGTTTTTACGGCTTTCACCGTATGGTAAAAATGGCATGTTTACTTTATTCTACCGGTCAATAAGATTACGGAGATACCAAATTGATATTGTTTTTTTATGTTTTACTACTTTTACAAGGAAGAAACAAATTGTTAAAAATAGAATTAGTGTTTTGTCCCCACATTCTGAGAGCGATAACTTTTTTATTTTTCTGTCGATTGAGCGGTATGAGGGCTTATTTTTTGCACAGTGACCTGTAGTTTCTATTGATACCATTTGAGCTACATGACCTACTTTTTGATAACTTTTTATTTGTGTGGGATATGAAATGACCAAAAGACAGCGACTCTGGCGTTTTCTTTTTTATCTTTTTACAGCGTTCACCGTGCAAGTTAAATAATGGTATATTGTAATAGTTTGGACTTTTACGACGCAGCAATACCAACATTGTATACATATATTTTTTTACATTACTTCAGAGGAAAAATGGGAAAAGTTATTTTTTTAACTTTTAATATATATCTTTTTTTACACTACTAAAAACTTTATTAAACTTTTTTTACACATTTTATTAGTCCCCCTAGGGGACTTGAACCAGCGATCATTAGATCATTTTAGATCATTAGATCGCTGGTACAATACACTGCAATACCAATGTAATGCAGT
The DNA here is from genome assembly GCF_050947455.1 of Rhinoderma darwinii. Lineage (NCBI taxonomy): Eukaryota > Metazoa > Chordata > Amphibia > Anura > Rhinodermatidae > Rhinoderma > Rhinoderma darwinii. Next base: position 331,172,069 of record NC_134687.1, on the reverse strand, counting down.
ATATTGTCATTTTTACAGGCTCCTGTTAAGCCCCGCAGAGGCAGGGCTTAGCAGGAGATGAAGAAAGGCAGTCCTGAGAGCCTTCATTAGGCCCATGGGCTGCCATGACAACCATCGGCACACACGATCACGTTGTGGGGGCGCCGATGAGCTATTGGAGGGGGCGCCCCCCTCTTTCTAACGTCTTAGCTACTGCGATTGATCGCAGTGTCAGGTCCATATTTCAGGGTGGCTTCCTTCCCCCTGTTATTTCACACCGAATAACCACCTCTGTAAATTGAAAGCTGAAGGCATGCCTCGAAAGAAGTAAACCAGCCAGAGATGTTGGTACACAGCTTTCCCCAGATCAGACAGGAAGCGAACTGAACTTTATTCAGAACAAAGAAACACAGAAAAAGACACATGCCCCCTCCCTAGAGATGTGGGAGTGCCCAAGCCCCCACCGGCCTCTCAGCTGCAAGTTCTTCTGTACACTCCTCTTGCATTCCAGGGGCGGTGTCTTCCATAGGTGTGTCCGACATGAACAAAGAACTTGTTATATATATCAGTATATTACACAAAGAACTGAAATGTATATACATATGTGTGAGGATAATATTTTTGCAAACAATATACATGGTAATGATCCCTGACAGTCCCCCCTAAAAATATTATTACTCTATCCCTGAGTCTTGCCTATCAACCTACCACTGACCACTTGAACCAGGCGGGGAGGGGTTTTGATTTCTTCACCAGCTTGAGACAAGCTACTCCTGATGAGTAACCCCCCTTTGTACCTGGACTTCCAAGGTTTCGGAGTGGTTCTAACTTTCCCTATTCTCCTCAGGATACAGGATGGTTGTCTTGATATAATCTACAAGCCGCTGCTGGTTGTAATATATATAATTAATCCAGTCTACATTTTTATTAATGGTAATAATTGTCGCACTGTCACTTACTGTCCTAATGGGACTTTTACCCCTGCAGATATAACAGGTCATGGGCAGCACAGTGACCTTCACCTCACAACTTCACATAAAACTCCTCAGATTGTAATTTGCAGCACCGTGGCAAATTTACACACATTATAATTATAAACCTCAGACATTATAAACAATAGGGCCTCAACTAATAACATAATGCTATCACCAATCTCATGCTGTCACCCTCAGGTTTCGGGTCCCATCAGTTCATTGCCAGTTCTGTACATCATCGTCCCCTTCTTCTCCTGTCTTCTGCTCTTCACTGACTGTCACCCTCAGGGTAACCCACACAATTGTGGAGTCAGACTACGTTGGTGTCCAGTGGGGGATTTATTATAACCCCCTCCTAGCCACTTACTTATCAAACACTTGATACTGCTGACGGATTCACTCAGGTTTTTGGTCTTTACTTTGATCTTTGCTGATGTCATCAGGACTTGGTTTGGTCCTTCTCATCTGTCAGACACCGTCTCCTTTAGTTTACGTCACCGTGCTGTACATAACACCTCATGCTGTGAGCCTGGGGTGAGATCCCACGTAGACGGAGTAGTGGAGTTGTGTTGTGACTACCACCAACCCTCCGCATCTGTCCTCTTCCTCTGGCAAGTTACTTGTCTGGGCGGCCGATTAGAATTGTGACACTGCCGTCAGTTCATGATAAACTTGTTGTACTGGCTCAGGCTGTGCCTGCCGCATCTCAGTGATGGAGTTCATCATGTTAAATGTCTTTTAGTTCATATTTACTGGCACTTGCTGGGGACTCCCAACTCTTGTCAATTGTTAAAATAAATACAAATCTGGTGATAACATCATCCACATACATTATAAACGTTGTTCTAAGTACATACAATAATGTCAGGCCCTTAAATGACATCAAACACCTTTATATAAGAAAAAAAACTTCTCTGTTACAATGGACATGGCACCTAGAAGATGTGTAATTATTGGGTACATTTCATTTTCACTTGGTGATACTTTTTCAGCAGGATTTGCTCCTTGATCTCAGCTGATTGCCTAGAACATCTCCACCTCACAGAAATATACACAGATTCCACATGTTTATCTGACAAGTGTCTTAAACCAATTTTTCTTACTCTAATCTGGTTCGTTCTACCTGGGAAGGCCTCTCAAGGTCGGTTCTATTTTTGGGCGGCGGGTATGATAAGGTTGGCACCGGTCTGCCAGGACTGTTCTGTAGGCAAATCAAACAGCTCTAACAGAATTTAGCAGCATCAGCTGTAAAGCCTGAGACATGCCAATTAGATCTTACCACATCGATCCTTGCAGTCTTGGGGCATCTGTGAGGTCATACACCATCAATACAAGTGCTATCAAGAGTGCCTTGGGTGTTACCGGTTTACCTTCCTTTATCCGTCCACATTCTGTCAGAATCTGGTTCTTATGCCTTCCGCTCCCAGTTGGACTCTTCCTGTGAAGAACAAGCTTTTCATAGCCTAATCAGTAATTGATCTTAATCAGATAATTAACTTGAAGAAAAACATTAACAATGACAGATTTATGTTAAACGTTCACACTGGTCAGTAACTAAAACTGATACCTACAAACTGATTATTCTTCTTTATATATATATATATATATATATATATATATATATATATATATATATACATACACATATACACTGCACAGAATTCTCTGCTCTAAAATTTCCCTTTCACAACAACAACAAAAATAAACAAATAAAAATGTTTTCGAATGGGAATATTCCGCTTCTGTACCTTTTATCTGACACATCCAATAGTCCAATGCTGAGGCTGATCTTGAACTTTACATAAAACTTAACCTCAGTATTTAATATTCCCACAACACTTCTTAAATACAGTTATTAAACAAACTAACTTTGGGATAACACTGGAGAACTGCTGACATCTTATCATTGTACAAACACCAGGTCAATACTTGGGATAACACTGTTCCCCTGAAGATACCGACCGGGCTTCAGGCCCCCCTGAGAACAGGTCTACACATACAAGCACATTGTCATACACTTCTACCTCGGGTAGTTGTATGTTCTGCAGTCGCTGGGACGGGTAATCTGGTCGGGCTGCACTTTTCACAGGTACCTTTCCTGTTTTACCTTTGTCATGCCGTGCGCACATCATGCCGGCTGCTACAAACCTAGCAGTGGCATTATTGTATCCAGGGACAAGCCAATTTACTGACACATGGCCGCACATACTCTTGTTGTCAGTTCTGTCTTCTCTTGCTCTCTCAATTGGCTTACCCGATGATCCAATAAAGTTCCTACTACCAATGGGCCCATAATTGTGGGCGATGCCAAAAGCGTACCTAGAGTCAGTGTAAATGTCGGCCGTCTTACCTTCTGCCAGGTTACAAGCCTCAGCAAGCACCTCCAACTCCGCTCCTTGAGATGAACAAGAAGGTGAGAGTGGTTTCTGGGTAATTTACCTGGTGCCTCGTATCCTGTCTTGTACATACTGTATATGATGGAGTATCTCTACATTACAAATTTACATTAAAAACCCATGTCACATATAGATAGAACATCTCAAAGGGGTGACGTCTTCATTCTCTAAAATAAAACCAAATGTTATACACTTCTCCACACTTATCTGATAATCCAGAACACTTTGAAAATTTCACTTTTATCAGGGTCTGTAAATACTTGATTAATACAAAAACAAATAAAAATATATTATTGAAATCTGGCATAAAATAAACAATTTTCAGACAATTTTTTTTGTTTTGCCTTCTCCGCCATCTAAATCTATAAAGGCTCATCTGTGAGTAACGTCACCTCGCCTCCTGTGTAAATTTGCTGGAGGGGGATGGTCTTTTACATAATACCTCATATTGGGTGGAGACTACAGCACAGCATACCCGGTGCCATATTCACGTTCTGGAAAGATCTGGAACCATCTATACAGAAAAAACTCAACATTTAGGTTACTCTCATACACATTTAATCTGGATTACTCATTGGGGTCTCATACACATTTTGTAGATCTCCTGAAACCAAATTCATTAATTCAAAACAAACCAAAATTGTACCTGATCAGTTCCTGCACCATTCCCCCCTTTGTGGACTCTGTGAAACTAATGAAGCAGAGTTCAAAACTACATCTCAGCATAACAAAGTCGGGCACTAGTTTAACCCCCTGTAATGTACAACAGCCTGAAACAAAATGACTTTTTCCTGACGAAAATACATTTTATCTTTACAATGACATAACTCATGTGTGAAATAAAAAACAAAACAATTGTAGTTAGTTATTCAATAAAACAGAAAATATTATATCTGATAACATTAATTACTGCAAACCAATAAACTGTATATAAAAATAGGGAACGGTGGGGGGCACATAAATTTTCAAAACCCTGTGTCTCACAGTATCTATAGTTTAATACATCTGAATTAACATCAAAACACATTAAATCTGATCAGTGATCACATCATAACACATAAATATCGTAACTTTTATAAACAACAGCGCATGCGCAAAGATAAGAAATTTATTTAGGTTTGTAGACATTACTGATAGATATATATATATATATATATATATATATATATATATATATATATATATCTAAAAGCAGTGCATATTGAAATCCTTTGTCTGCAGACTGCACCCAGTCAGCCCCCCTCCTCCTCCCAAGCACGGCATACCACAGGGGGGAGGGGGGCCACATACTCACTCCTCACAGCTTCTAGTCTCTCAATCTTAACACTTTCAATGCCGGAAAAACGAAGTACGTATCTGCAATCATTCATCACACCATTGTATAGGAATTATCTACGTTCAAAATATCAAACACATAATCTGTAACAGTCCAATCTGTCGGCCACCATCTCTATATTATGATGACGTGTTGTTTCATCAGTGAACAGCGTCCAGCACACTAGAATGGAATCTAAAAATAGAAAAGACACTGCAGCATGTGTTACAAATGACAAAATTAACAAAGCGATTATTTCATACTGATTTGGTTGGGCCGGGCGTGGCCACATCAGGGGCAGGAGGGGGGGGCAGCCTCTCCCATTGGAAACAACACACTCGACATGAGGTACAGACGCCATTATAAGGTGGGGGCTGCTCCTTACAGAGCCATTATAAGGTGGGGGCTGTTCTTTTGTTTTCTAATACATATAACATAATATAATACCTTTCTTATTCCTAACTTCCTCTTCTGCAAATCCCTCTAAAGCACTTTCCATCAACTTACTACCTTCCAACTTCCCTTTGTTCTCCAGAATACCTTTTGCCCAATCTCCGGCTTGCAGCCGCCCTCCTCTATGGATTCCACACACCTCCATCAATTTCTTCATTTTACTCACATACTGCTTCCCTTCCCTTCGCTTCACTAAATCATATGAATAGGACTGTCCGGAAACGGATGATCCTGGAGATTTGAATATGGACCGTAAACCATCCATTCTAACAGTCTATATTATACACGTAATTTATATAACAATCTTCGGTCTATAACCCTCTGACCTGGTTAATATATTACCTACAATTTATTACACGACTTATCAGTGCGTTGCACCCCGCATGCGCCTGTCCCACAACTTATCACACGTCTTATCGCACATTTTACCGTGCCCGCATGCCCGCGTATTAGACAGGTTATAATACTATCCACGACTTATCAGTGTTTAGACACACCCCGCGTGCACCTGTATAAGACAGGTTATAATACTATCCACGACTTATCACACATGTATATTGTGCCGGCGTATTTTCTATCTAGTCCCTAATTACCCAGAGGATGGTTAGCCGGGCGCGACTAAGGTCTCACAGGTTTTCGACCTCACAGCGGAAAATATCACCTCTGTCGCCTGAGATAATCCAGGAAATCAACAAAAGGGTTCTACAGATCGCCACAAGACTGTCCACTAACACAGATAAGACGAAGATTTATAAAATCAACTCGCTTACCGTGCTTAGTGGAGGTGATCAAGCTCCTATCAGAGTGGGCAATTTCGGGTCCTCTGTTTCACCCTGTGATTGTCGGTTGTCCGGATTTTGATATTTCCTCGACTGCGGTCCCTGTTCGGGCGCCAAAAATGTCAGGTCCGTATTTCAGGGTGGCTTCCTTCCCCCTGTTATTTCACACCAAATAACCACCTCTGTAAATTGAAAGCTGAAGGCATGCCTGGAAAGAAGTAAACCAGCCAGAGATGTTGGTACACAGCTTTCCCCAGATCAGACATGAAGCGAACTGAACTTTATTCAGAACAAAGAAACACAGAAAAAGACACATGCCCCTCCCTAGAGATGTGGGAGTGCCCAAGCCCCCACCGGCTTCTCAGCTGCAAGTTCTTCTGTACACTCCTCTTGCATTCCAGGGGCGGTGTCTTCCATAGGTGTGTCCGACATGAACAAAGAACTTGTTATATATATCAGTATATTACACAAAGAACTGAAATGTATATACATATGTGTGAGGATAATATTTTTGCAAACAATATACATGGTAATGATCCCTGACAGCAGCATCTAAGGGGTTAAACATCCAGGAACAGCGTGATCGCTGTTCCTGGCTGTTAGTCCCAGTTGTCAACTGTAATACACAGCTGACACCCGCTGCATACGCTGCCTGCTCCAAACATCACCCCCCGCACCACGACGTGATTTTACGTTGTGGTGCGGGTAGGGGTTAAAGCATGGCTTTCCAATAGTCTACCCTTTGCTTGATGTTAATGATACATTTGTTAGTACGTAAACAACAAAGCATGCAGTTTTCCATGCTTGCCAGCATGTCCAAGGACCAAGCTTTTCATTCTTCGTTTCCCTCTGTGATGGTTGGTCATGGCCAGCGACGTCATCATCATCATCATCATCATCATGTCTGCTACACTGAGGGTCAGCATCGTCCCCTAGCTGTGCCTGTGACAACTCCATGTCCCCCTCCACCACCATCTCCTCCTTATCCTCACCCTCAAGACTTACCACTCTCTTCTGCATGGGACATCCCCCATGCGGGTCCCCAACAGCCACAGGGTGACAAGCAAGATGTAGACGTTGTTCTTCCTTCATCCCTTGTTGCATCCGTGTGTCTGCTCCAATATAAATATTAGGGGGATGTTGTCCCTACTCACAAATCTGGTGGCCTCTTCACAGGCTTTAACATATACCACCAAAAAAGAGCAGGAATAACCACTGAGCACTGTACAGCCAAAAATACTAAATTATGTTTATTCACTGATATACAACAATACATAAAATACTAAAAAAGGAAATGGAGAAAAACATACTCAAGTGGCTAGATGGTACAAAAAAGGCCCAAAGATACAGAGAGCAGACAGGAAATCTATCAGTGTAATACAAGCATATATGAGGATATATAATCAGACAATACAGTTATAACATGCCTGAGAATGAACCCTTATGAGAAATATTCAGCAGGTTTCCGTAGATATATCAATGGAAAACATGGAACCAGAAGGTCGTACAGCACACTATAACAAAGTACCACTATACCACTATTGAACCTGACGGGTACAAAAGCAATGATGTAACTAGAGCAGATAGGTGAACCCAAAATAAATGTCCTCAGGGTACAAAACACTATGAAATGAAGTGTTTAAATGGACTATAAAGATAGCCTAAGCCCGCTATGTGTGAGCAGGGAAGAAGAAAAATAGTGGCAAAAAAACTAGTCAGTGCAAAGTATTTCCTCTGGACATGGTGATAGATCCTGTCAAAGGGCCTAAATAGCCGACAACTGTCCCTGATGAGCTGCCACTGCTTGAGCTTAAAATAACAAATGTTCTCTGCTTTGGTAGACCAGTGCAAGATGTATTTATTAACCGCTTTTTGCTGCTCATAAAGACGGTTCAGCATATGCAAGCTGGAATTCAAGCGAGTTAAAACATCACAGATCGAGAGTCTTAAAGTTGACCAGTCTGTCGCTGCAAGTCCAGTAGGGCATTCTTAGCCACATAAGAACGGCTGAAATGTGCAGACAATCTCCTGGCCATGTTCAGCACCTATTGCAAGCCGCCACTGGATTTGCATTGTTTATTATTATAATAATACTGCAGAAGACTTGCTATGAAGAATTTAGTCATTTATATTTTTGACAAAATGTGTCACTTAGGCCTGATTCACACGAACATGTCTGTTTTGCATCCACAAAAAACACACCGTTTTTCATGCATTGCAGTTCTGTGTGCCATCAGTGCTTGTACCGTGTGGCATCAGTTTTTCATGTCCGTGTTGGATCACATTTTTTATTTATTTATTTTTTTCTCAGCATTTCTTTAGCAACTGGTCCGTGATATTTACGCACGCACAGACTTCAATGGGCGACGTGGTCCGCAAAATGAACCAGAATAGGATATGCAGTGAGTTTCACGCAACAGACACACGCCGAGTGAATAACGCATGTCTGAATAGCCCCATTGTATTGCATGGGTCCGTGTGCTGTCCGTTTTTTTAACGGGCAGCACACGGACGTATACAATGTTCGTGTGAATCAAGCCTCAAGGTAGAGACCCATACAGCGCAAACACTGTGGATTTTCCACAAAGGATTTCATTGCGGAAAATCTGCAGCGTAGTAAAGAACTGTAGCAGCAGAGTGGATGAGATTTTTGCACGCTTGCCCTAATAACTGAAAAATAGCTGAAAAAAGAAAAAAATATATTTCTATAAGATTTGTACAAAAAAAAATACATATTTGTCACAAAAAAAGAACTAAAAATCATGAAAAGTAAAATAAAACCGCCATTTAACTAGCATGTACTAAAACCACTATATTTTGCCTTAGGATTAAGACTGGAAAAAAGAACCCTCGTCCTTAAAGCCTAATTGCACAGAAACCTTAAAATGCATGTGTCATGTGTATTTTGTTTACACTCTCCTCACATTGAATGGTGGTCACTGTTTTTTCTTGTCCTTACTAGTACCGGATTGTAATTTGCATTAGCTTTCTGGACCTTGACATAGGAAGTATTATTCGGTGGCTTTCTACAGTTACTTGAATTTTCAAATGTTTAATGTAGTTAGACTTGATTCATGATATGTTGACATTTCACACTTAGTTGCAGTATATGTCTTTCATATATGTGACAAGAATTCCTGTATAAGGGCACATTCAGACATGGCGGAATTGCTGTTGAATTCCGCTGAGGACAGTCCGCAGTGGAATTCTGCAGCAGCCGTTTTTTAAATTTGTTTCTATACATTTTTAGGGAAGTTAGTTCAGACATTGCGGAAAATAACTGTGCGGAAATTAGGCTGCGGTGCAGAATTTCCCCACCGCAGCATGCTCATGATGTTGCGGAGAAGAAGCGGAATTTCACTGCGGATTTCAGCCTTTGCAATGCAAAAACTGAAATCTGTGGCAAGTCTGCTGTGATATCTGCAACGTCTGAATTACCTGTCAAATATGCAAATGTTGCTGCAGATTCGTTGCGTAATTGCCCCAAATCTGCACCAACATTTGCAGCGGTAAAAATACTGCCACGTCTGAACATGGCCTAATAGTAATATCAATTTTAGGCTGCCAGCTAAAAATTCATAAAGTGTGGTATATCCCAGTCAAAGAATTTGAATGTACAATGTATGAGAATGGCAGATATTCATATCACATATGAATATAGATCACATAACTCATTATTGGGGTACTCAAAGTTACAGGGACAGTGACAGATATTAGGTACTTGTCTCATTGTTGGACGATTTTTCTAGTTTCTTTATCCTTATAGAAAACTTCCCTGTGGGTATATTTCATTTTATCTTTATTAGTATTTACAGTCTTTAGTTTATGGTTGATATTAGTGCCTGTTGGCGAGTTAGTCTATTGAGTTAATTTATGTATCTTCATTTTTTCACACTGAAAATCATAAAAGCAATTTTTTTTCTTTGGGCACAGAGTAGTCTGGTCATCAGAATTCTCTAAGCAGCAGAATATAGATATGTTCATCTTGTGGGAGGCAATAATCTGTCAATTTATATAATATATATAATGTATCTTTGCTCCTCTGTATGAACACTTATTTTTCTCGTTTTACTTAAAGCTGTATGCAGATTTCCGTGTCAGAATGGTGGTGTCTGTGAAAGACCAAATGCATGTTCATGTCCTGAAGGTTGGATGGGAAGGCTTTGTGAAGAACGTAAGTATTACTGTCACTTAGATGCTTTTGGTTGGAGTGACTCAAAATGTTGGATAATGTGGACTATAAATAAAAATGTATTTTAAGCAAAAAGCTAATCTCATTTAAAGAGGTTGTCCCAAGTGTTTATATGCCTGCTCTGGAGGACAGAGTGCTCTCTGTATTACATGTCACCCATTCATTTAAATTGCTATTGTATTAAAATATATATTTTTTAAAATATATATATACACAGTCGAGTCACATTATTATGACCACCAGATGATATCCAGAGTAACCACCATGTGAAGCACGAACAGCAGTTAAACGGGCTGGGTGTGACTCAATAAGGTGCTGGTAGGTTGTCTCAGCTATCTGGAGCCATGCTGACTGCTGTACACCCCACATTTTTCACCACAGCAGCACGCAAACAGTTCACAAACTGCTCTGTTTGAGAAATACTGCCACCCTTGCCCTGAAAGCCAAAAATCATCCGTTTTTGCAACTCTGATAAAACAGCGAGTGATATGTGTTCAGACAGCCTATCGCACACCTTATATACCCACCAAGCCAGCCCATGACACATCACTTCCTTCTTGGGCTACGCACTGCCGATGTCGAAAGTAGGAGGTGGTCATAATAATGTGACTCGACTGTGTGTGTATATGTGTATATATATATATATATATATATATATATATATATATACAGTTAGGTCCAGAATTATTTGGACAGTGACACAATCTTCATGATTTTGGCTCTGCATGCCGCCACATTCGATTTGAAATTAAACAACTGAGATGAAATTGAAGTGTAGACTTTCAGGTTTAATTCAAGGGGTTGAATACAAATATCCTGTGAAACGTTTATGAATTGCAACCATTTTTCTACACAGCCTCCTCATTTCATGGGCTCAAAAGTAATTGGACAAATTAACATTACCATAAATAAAATGTTTTTTTTTTAATACTTTGTAGAAAATCCTTTGCAGGCAAGGACTGCCTGAAGTCTGAAACCCATGGGCATCACCAAACGCTGGGTTTTCTCCTTTGTGATGCTTTGTCAGGCCTTTACTGCAGCTGTCTTCAGTTGTTGCTTGTTTGTGGGTCTTTCTGCCGTAAATTTTTTCTTAAGCAAGTGAAATGCATGCTCGATCGGGTTGAGATCTGGTGATTTACTTGGCCATTGCAGAATATTCCACTTCTTTGCCTTAAAAAACTCCTGGGTTGCTTTCGCAGTATGTTTTGAGTCATTGTCCATCTGTACTGTGAAGCGACGTCCCATTAACCTTGCTGCATTTGGTTGAATCTGAGCAGAAAGTATATTCGTGAACACTTTAGAATTCATCCGGCTGCTTCTGTTTCAGTCACTTCATCTATAAACACCAGTAACCCAGTGCCTTTGGCAGCCATGCATGCCCATGCCATCACACTGCCTCCACGATGTTTTACAGAGGATGTGGTGTGCTTTGGATCATGAGCCGTTCCAAGCCTTCTCCATACTTTCTTCCTCCCATCATTCTGGTACAGGTTGATCTTAGTTTCATCTGCCCAAAGAATGATGTTCCAGAACTGGGCTGGCTTCTTTAGTTGTTGTTTGGCACAGTCTAATCTGGCCTTTCTATTTTTGAGGCTGATTAATGGTTTTTACCTTGTGGTGAACCCTCTGCAATTGCTCTCATGAAGTCTTCTCTTCATGGTAGACTTAGATACTGATAAACCTACTTCCAGGAGAGTGTTCTTCACTTGGTTAGATGTTGTGAAGGGGTTTTTCTTCACCATGGAAAGGATTCTGCGATCATCCACCACTGTTGTCTTCCGTGGACGTCCAGGCCTTTTGGAGTTTACGAGATCACCAGTGCGCTCTTTTTTTTCAAGACTGTACCAAACTGTTGATTTGGCCACTCCTAACATCTGTGCTATGTCTCTGATGGATTTCTTCATTTTTTTCAGCCTAACAATGGTCTGTTTCACCTGCATTGAGAGCTCATTTGACCTCATGTTGTGGGTTCACCTCAACAGCTTCCAAATGCAAATGCCACACCTGGAATCAACTCCTGACCTTTTATCTGCTTAATTAATGATGGATTACCGAGGGAATAGCCCATGCAGCCCGTAAATAGCTTTTGAGACAATTGCCCTATTACCTTTGGACCCTTGAAAAAGAGGCAGCTACATTTTAAAGAGCTGTAATTCCTAAACCCTTCCTCAAATTAGGATGTGAATACTCTCAAATTTAAGGTGAGAGTCTACACTTTAACTTCTTCACGCGCTGCGCCGCAACAGTACGTCCTGCAGAGGGCTTACTTCCCGCACCAGGACGTACAGTTGCGGAGCGGTTCCCGGCGAACACTGTCTTAACGGACAGTATCCGGGAACCGGGAGATCAGCTGTCCCCAACAGCTGATACTCCAGTCTTGCCGGTCAGCGGACCATTGACGCTGATTTCGGCAATTAACCCCATAAATGCGGCGACTGATTGCGATTGCCGCATTTAAGGGGTTTGAAGCACATCGGCAGCCCCCACGAAGTGATTGTGGGGCTGCCGATGCATGTTGTGGCAATCAGAGGCCAGACAATGGCATCCGGGTTGCCATGTATGGAAGCCTCGTAGGAGCAGCGTCTGACCGGTCCTCCTAGGCTTCCTGTCAGTGTGACTGTCACGTCACAATGACAATTAGAATACATTACACTACGTAGGTAGTGTAATGTACTCTAGCATCGATCAAAGCTGCAAGCCTAAATGTCCCCTAGTGGGAAAAGTAAAAAAAGTAAAAAAAAGGTCATAAAAATGTTTTCTAAAAAGTGTAAAAATAAAAGTCATAAGTTATATAAACAAAAAATGCATTTTTTCCTGTAATAAGACTTTCATTATAGGAAAAAAATTAACACGTTAAAAAAAGTACACATATCTGGTATCACCACGTTCGTAACAACCCAAACTATAAAACTGTAATGTTAATTTTCCCGCACGATGAACATCCCAAACAAAATCAATAAAAAACGACACCAGAATCACTATTTTTTGGTCACCGCCCCTCCCAAAATAAAGAATAAAAAGTGATCAAAAAGTCGCATGTACCCGAAAATAGTACCGATAAAAACTACAACCCGTCCCGCAAAAAAACAAGCCCTTACACAGCTTTTTTGCCAAAAAAATAAAAAAAGTTATGGCTCTCAGAATATGGTGACACAGAAAATAAATTGTTTTATAAAAAAGTGATTTTATTGCGCAAACGCTGCAAAACATAAAGAAACCTATATACATATGGTATTGCCGTAATTGTACCGACCCGCAGAGTAAAGTAAAATTGTCATTTATAGTGCACGGTGAACACCGTAAAAAATAAACTAAAAAACATTGTCAGAATTGCTTGTATTTGGTCACCCGGCTTGCAAAAAAACTGGAATAAAAAGTGATTAAAAAATCGCATGTACCCCAAAATGGTACCAATGAAAACTACAGATTGTCCCGCAACAAATAAGCCCTCACACATCTCCGGTGGAGAAAAAATAAAGAAGTTCTGGCTCTCAGAATATGGTGATGCAAAATGTGCAAAGTGTTCAAAAAGCGGATAAGATCGGGCGCCATTTATCAGTGCGACACCGGCCACATATCTATGAATTATTATTTATTTACCGCATTATTATACCATCTTATTATACCCTGATGTACTCTGCAAAGATTACATATGCCCCCACATTATAAACTGAAACACCAGTAAACCCCAAACAGAACTATTAGGGCATGACCACACACAGCGGAATTGCTATGGAATTCCGCTGCAGACAGTCCGCAGCGGAAATCCGCAGCGTACACGTTTCTCCATTGCCTTCCACAGCTTTTTAGTTGTGTTCGTTTACACGTTGCGGACAATTCCGCTGCGTAGCATATGCTGCGGCGCGGAATTTGGTGTCCGCAGCATACAATGGTTGTTGCGGACTCCTTGCGGAATATCTCCATTGACTTCAATGGAGAGTCAAAATTCCGCAATGAAGTCCGCAGATGTTATGTAGATGTTATGTGTGCTGCGGAGCGTATTGGTTTTATAAACATGACATTTCTTCATTCTGGCTGGACCTATGTATTTCTAGGTCTACAGCCAGACTGAGGAAGTCAATGGGGCTCCCGTAATTACGGGTGACTACGTGTGTGCACCCATAATTACGGGTGACTACGTGTGTGCACCCATAATTACGGGTGACTACGTGTGTGCACCCGTAATTACAGGAGCGTTGCTAGGCAACGTCAGTAAATAGTCACTGTCCAGGGTGCTGAAAGAGTTAAGCGATCGGCAGTAACTGTTTCAGCACCCTGGACAGTGACTTCCGATCACAAGATACATAGCCCGGTAAAAAAAATAGAAGTTCCTACTTACCGAGAACTCCCTGCTTCTTCCTCCAGTCCGGCCTCCCAGGATGACGTTTCAGTCCAAGTGACGGCTGCAGCCAATCAGAGGCTGCAGCGGTCACATGGACTGCCGCGTCATCCAGGGTGGTCGGGCTGGATGGCGAAAGAGGGACACGTCACCAAGGCAACGGCCAGTTAAGTATGAATTTCTTTTTACTTTTACTAGGGAAAGGGCTGTCCCTTCTCTCTATCCTGCACTGATAGAGAGAAGGGAAGCCCTCTTCCCCTCAATACGCAACGGCTAGTCCGCATCAATTTAATGCCCATTTTAGGCAAAGCCGCAACAGAATCTGCAACGCAGATTCTGTGCAGCATTGATGCGGACAGTGGCGGAAGAAATCCGCCACGTCTGTGCATGCCCTTACCAAGCAAAATCTGCGCGCCAAAAGCAAAATGCTGCTCCCTCCCTTCTGACCCTGCAGCATTCCCAAACAGCAGTTTGCACCCACATATATGGCATCACCATACCCGGGAGAACCCACTTAATGTTTTATGAGTTATTTGTCTTCAGTGGCACAAACTGAGCACAACATATTATGAACTAAAATGGCATATCAGTGGAAAATTGCAATATTCACTTTGAACCAGCCGCTGTGCATTAACCCCTTTGCGCACTATGATTTAATTGCACGTCATGGTGTGGTGGTTGATGTATGGAGCCGGGTCACGTGCTGAGCCCGCTCCATACGCTGTGGGTGTCAGCTGTGTATTACAGCTGACACACGGGACTAACGGACAGGAACAGCGATTGTGCTGTTACAGAAGCCTGTAAAAATTAGTATTGCAGTATATTGTACCAGCGATCCAATGATTGCTGGTTTAGGTCCCCTAAGGGGTCTAATAAAATGTGTAGAAGAATTAAAGTTTTTAGTAGTGAAAAAAAATTAATGTAAAGTTAAAAAAAAAAACTTTTCCCATTTTTCTTCTAACGTAATGTAAAAAAAAATAAACAAAATTGGTATCGCTATGTCCAAAAAAGGCAGAACTATTACAATATACCATTATTTAACTTGCACGGTGAACACTGTATAAAACTTAAATAATTTAAACTTAAATAATTTTTTTGTCACCTTAGCGCTCAAAACAAAATGTAATACAACTTTTTGATCACTTTTTATGTAGCAAAAAATGGTACCAATAAAAACTACAGCTCGTCCTGCAAAAAATAAGACCTCCCACCGCTCAATCAACTGAAAAATAAAGTAGTTTTCATTTGTACCACACAGCGAAAGCTGTAAAAGCAAAGCCACCAAAAAATGGAATTATATTTTTTTCCAATTTCAGCTCGCAAAGAATTTATTTTCAGTTTCCCAGTACATTTTATGGTACTTTAAATGGTGTCAATAGAAACTACAACTCCTCACAACACTCTACTGACAGAAACAGAAAAAAGTTATGGCTCTTGGAAGGCGGAGAGTGAAAAACGAAAATAAGAAAGCAAAAAATGGATCAGTCCTGAAAGGGTTAATTAATTTCTAATGAAAAAATGTATGACCACATGTGGGGTATTACCGTACTCTGGAGAAATTGCTTTAGAAAAATTGGTTGTTTTTTTCTTCTTTATCCCTTGTGAAAATGAGAAAATTCAACATTTTAATGGAAACAATTGTGATATTCATTTTTGCGGCTTAATTCTAATAAATTCTGCAAAAAAACCTGTGGGGTCTAAATGCTTACTATACCTCTAGAAAAATTCTTTGAGGGGTGCAATTTCCAAAATGGGGTCACAGCAGTTTATAAGTCATAAGCAGTTTATTACCACATGTGGGGTATTGCCGTAATCGGGAGACATTGCTTTACAAATGTTGGGGTGCATTTTCTCCGTTATTCCTTGGAAATATTACAAATTTCTATGTTTTTTCAGGAAAAAAAAGTAGATTTTCGTTTTTACAGACTAATTCCAATATATTTAGCGAAAAACCTGTGTGGTCAAAGTGCTAACTATATCCTTAGATAAATTCCTTGAGAGGTGTAGTTTCCAAAATGGTAACTTTTGGGGTGTTTCCACTGTTTTGGCACCACAAGACCTCTTCAAACCTGACAAGGTGCCTAAAATATATTCTTAAAAAAGAGGCCCAAAATCCACTAGGTGCTTCTTTTCTTCTGAGGCCGGTGTTTCAGTCCATTAGCGCACTAGGACCACATGTGGGATACTTCTAAAAAGTGCAGAATCTGGG
The DNA here is from genome assembly GCF_050947455.1 of Rhinoderma darwinii. Lineage (NCBI taxonomy): Eukaryota > Metazoa > Chordata > Amphibia > Anura > Rhinodermatidae > Rhinoderma > Rhinoderma darwinii. The sequence goes on along the minus strand of NC_134687.1, from coordinate 331,155,433 downwards.
CAATAAAATATTGAGTTGCATTTCTCTGGTAAAACCTTCTGTGTTACAAAAAAAATTTATTAGAAATTAATTTCGGCCAAAAAAATACAATTTGTGAATGCTGATTCGAATACCTTGAGGGGTGCAGTTTTAAAAATGGGGTGATTTATGGGGATTTTCTAATATATAAGGCCCTCAAAGCCACTTCAGAACTGACCTGGTCCCTGAATAAATCTCCTTTTGACGTTTTCTTTAAAATAAGAAGAAATTGCTACTAAAGTTCTAAGCCTTGTAACGTCCTAGAAAAATAAAAGTACGTTCAAAAAACAATGCAAACATAAAGAAGACATATGGGAAATGTTAATTAGTAACTATTTTGTGTGGTATTACTATCTGTTTTACAAGCAGATACAGTTAAATATAGAAAAATTCTAATTTTTGCACATTTTCTGTAAATTTTGCTGTTTTTCAGAAATAAATACCAAATTTATCGACCACATTTTTTCACTAACATAAAGTACAACATGTCACGAGAAAACAATCTCAGAATCGCTTGGATAGGTAAAAGCATTCCGGAGTTATTACTACATAAAGTAACATCTCAGATTTGAAAAAATCGGCTGTGTCCTGAAGGCCAAAACAGGCTTGGTCCTGAAGGGGTTAAGTTAATATTGATCATATAACTGTATTTTCAATAAGTTTTGGTAAACAGCTAAAATGCCAAAACTTGTGTCACTGTCCAAATAATTCTGGACCTAACTGTATATATATTCCTCAACATTGAAATTGCAACACCAAGAAAGGCATGCCGTAAGTTTATGCAAATCAAGGAGGTAGCAGGTGTCGCTGAGATCTGCAAATTATCAAATTTTCAAGCACCTAGCTCAAATCTGTGTCATGTGGGAGGGACATAAAAGCCAGATTTAAAGCAAAGTTTTTTAGCAACATGAAATCTTAAAATCAGATCAAGTGTTGTGGGATGATTGTGCGATGCCTCCTGTTCGTCGACGTGCCAGTTATCGCCACTTGTCGCAAAATTAAAGGGACAGAATACTTGAACTGAAATACCTTGGTTTATCACGAAGGCAGATCGCTACGTGCCTAGGCCGAGATGTTGGCACTTTTCAACGTTTCGTGTCCCAGAAGTTGAGAGATCAACAACGAACGGGAATGACAGAAAGAGGTTCGCAGAGGCGAACCTCTGCACGGACAGATTATCTGATTGGAAGAATGGTGCATAGTGAGCCATTCTGTACCTCAAGTGAAAATGGACGTCACATCCCAAGCCTAGGGCGGTAACCAGTGTCGACACAGACCACCAGAAGGCATTTGCACGACATTGGGACACGAGCCAGAATCTTGATGATTTGCGTGCCCAAGTGCATTCAATGGGGCATAACATTCCTCAGACAACCATTAATAGCCTCATAGTGCGTGTAAGTGTGTGTATTTCTGCGTGTGATGATTATACTCGATACTGTATAAATCAAGATGTTTGTAATATTTTGTTTCCATTCATTTCATCATTTTCATATAATTAACATGTCTATCGATCGTGTGATTTCCACAATTCCAAAGCATATCCTTCTTGGTGTTGCAATTTCAATGTTGTGTAGGTATATATATATATATATATATATATATATATATATATATATATATATATATATATATATACAGTGAAGGAAATAAGTATTTGATCCCTTGCTGATTTTGTAAGTTTGCCCACTGTCAAAGTCATGAACAGTCTAGAATTTTTAGGCTAGGTTAATTTTACCAGTGAGAGATAGATTATATAAAATAAAAAAAAACTGAAAATCACATTGTCAAAATTCTATATATTTATTTGCATTGTGCACAGAGAAATAAGTATTTGATCCCCTACCAACCATTAAGAGTTCAGCCTCCTCCAGACCAGTTACACGCTCCAAATCAACTTGGTGCCTGCATTAAAGACAGCTGTCTTACATGGTCACCTGTATAAAAGACTCCTGTCCACAGACTCAATTAATCAGTCTGACTCTAACCTCTACAACATGGGCAAGACCAAAGAGCTTTCTAAGGATGTCAGGGACAAGATCATAGACCTGCACAAGGCTGGAATGGCTACAAAACCATAAGTAAGACGCTGGGTGAGAAGGAGACAACTGTTGGTGCAATAGTAAGAAAATGGAAGACATACAAAATGACTGTCAATCAACATCGATCTGGGGCTCCATGCAAAATCTCACCTCGTCCTGAGGAAGGTGAGAGCTCAGCCGAAAACTACACGGGGGGAACTTGTTAATGATCTCAAGGCAGCTGGGACCACAGTCACCAAGAAAACCATTAGTAACACATTACGCCATAATGGATTAAAATCCTGCAGTGCCCGCAAGGTCCCCCTGCTCAAGAAGGCACATGTACAGGCCCGTCTGAAGTTTGCAAATGAACATCTGGATGATTCTGAGTGTGATTGGGAGAAGGTGCTGTGGTCAGATGAGACTAAAATTGAGCTCTTTGGCATTAACTCAACTCGCCGTGTTTGGAGGAAGAGCAATGCTGCCTATGACCCAAAGAACACCGTCCCCACTGTCAAGCATGGAGGTGGAAACATTATGTTTTGGGGGTGTTTCTCTGCTAAGGGCACAGGACTACTTCACCGCATCAATGGGAGAATGGATGGAGCCATGTACCGTCAAATCCTGAGTGACAACCTCCTTCCCTCCACCAGGACATTAAAAATGGCTCGTGGCTGGGTCTTCCAGCACGACAATGACCCGAAACATACAGCCAAGGCAACAAAGGAGTGGCTCAAAAAGAAGCACATTAAGGTCATGGAGTGGCCTAGCCAGTCTCCAGACCTTAATCCCATCGAAAACTTATGGTGGGAGCTGAAGATCCAAGTTGCCAAGCGACAGCCTCGAAATCTTAATGATTTACAGATGATCTGCAAAGAGGAGTGGGCCAAAATTCCATCTAACATGTGTGCAAACCTCATCATCAACTACAAAAAACGTCGGACTGCTGTGCTTGCCAACAAGGGTTTTGCCACCAAGTATTAAGTCTTTTTTGCCAAAGGGATCAAATACTTATTTCTCTGTGTACAATGCAAATAAATATATATAATTTTGACTATGTGATTTTCTTTTTTTTTTTTTATATAATCTATCTCTCACTGGTAAAATTAACCTAGCCTAAAAATTCTAGAATGTTCATGACTTTGACAGTGGGCAAACTTACAAAATCAGCAAGGGATCAAATACTTATTTCCTTCACTGTATATATATATATATATATATATATACACTACCGTTCAAAATTTTGGGGTCACCCAGACAATTTTGTGTTTTCCATGAAAACTCAAATGAGTTGCAAAATGACTAGAAATTATAGTCAAGACATTGACAAGGTTAGAAATAATTATTTTTATTTGAAATAATAATTTTCTCCTTCAAACTTTGCTTTCGTCAAAGAATGCTCCATTTGCAGCAATTACAGCATTGCAGACCTTTGGCATTCTAGCTGTTAATTTGCTGAGGTAATCGGGAGAAATTTTACCCCATGCTTCCAGAAGGCCCTCCCACAAGTTGTATTGGCTTGATGTGCACTTATTGCATACCATACGGTCAAGCTGCTCCCACAACAGCTCTATGGGGTTGAGATCTGGTGACTGCGCTGGCCAATCCATTACAGATAGAATACCAGCTGCCTGCTTCTTCCCTAAATTGTTCTTGCATAATTTGGAGGTGTGCTTTGGGTCATTGTCCTGTTGTAGGATGAAATTGGCTCCAATCAAGCGCTGTCCACAGGGTATGGCATGGCATTGCAAAATGGAGTGATAGCCTTCCTTATTCAAAATCCCTTTTACCTTGTACAAATCTCCCACATTACCAGCACCAAAGCTACCCCAGACCATCACATTACCTCCACCATGCTTGACAGATGGCGTTAGGCACTCTTCCAGCATCTTTTCAGTTGTTCTGCGTCTCACAAATGTTCTTCTGCGTGATCCAAACACCTCAAACTAAGATTCGTCTGTCCATCACACTTTTTTCCAATCTTCCTCTGTCCAATGTCTGTGTGCTTTTGCCCATATTAATCTTTTCCTTTTAATAGCCAGTCTCAGATATGGCTTTTTCTTTGCCACTCTGCCCTGAAGGCCAGCATCCCGGAGTCACCTCTTCACTGTAGACGTTGACACTGGCGTTTTGCGGGTACTATTTAATGAAGCTGCCAGTTGAGGACCTGTAAGGCGTCTATTTCTCAAACTAGAGACTCTAATGTACTTGTCTTGTTGCTCAGTTGTGCAGCGGGGCCTCCCACTTCTCTTTCTACTATGGTTAGAGCCTGTGTGTGCTGTCCTCTGAAGGGAGTAGTACACACCGTTGTAGGAAATCTTCAGTTTCTTGGCAATTTATTGCATGGAATAGCCTTCATTTCTAAGAACAAGAATAGACTGTCGAGTTTCACATTAAAGCTCTCTTTTTCTAGCCATTTTGAGAGTTTAATCGAACCCACAAATATAATGCTCCAGATTCTCAACTAGCTCAAAGGAAGGTCTGTTTTATAGCTCCTCTAAACAGCAAAACTGTTTACAGTGGTGCTAACATAATTGCACAAGGGTTTTCAAGTGTTTTCTAATCATCCATTAACCTTCTAACACAGTTAGCAAACACAATGTACCATTAGAACACTGGAGTGATGGTTGCTGGAAATGGGCCTCTATACACCTATGTAGATATTGCATTAAAAAACAGACGTTTGCAGCTAGAATAGTCATTTAGCACATTAACAATGTATAGAGTGTATTTCTGATTAATTTAATGCTATCTTCATTAAAAAAAACTGTGCTTTTCTTTTAAAAATAAGGAAATTTCTAAGTGACCATAAACTTTTGAACGGTAGTGTATATATTTATTTTACTAATGCCCCCATAAAAGTGATAGCAGTAATGCCCCCATATGAGTACCATCCAGACTTCTATCTATGCTAAAGGAGGATATACCTCCCAAGTTTTTTAATGGAAAAGAGGGACAGAAATGCATTTTCTAGGCTCTGAATACATACAGCACATATTTACTCTATACAGTGCACACATAAAAGTTATAGTGCCATATAGTAAGAGTCTTTGCCCAGAGAGTGTCATGCAGTGCTCTTATAAAGCTAAACACTTCTCACATATTGACACACTTTCCCCACAGAGCTAAGTAATGGACAGAAAGTGCCATGATTTACCTGTAAAGAGGAAAATGTTACCCACATTTGACAACCAGTATCCATTCAGTGCTATACTATAGTGCCAAATAGTGCCCACGTAGTACCATACTTTACCCATAAAGAGTGCCATACATTGTCCTGATGCGAAGTGGATTATTGTACCCCGTTTAGTGCCTTCAGTACCACTCAATCTCACCTTGTTCCTTCATTGACTTGCCTCTCCTGCACTGTGCAGGAGAGTGATGCTTCCAACTTCTGACTGTTTACTAGTATAAAAAAGTCCTTTGATTAAATTATACTTTTACAATTAAAAAGTATTATTCTAGCATCAAAGAAATAGAAATAAATAGTAGAAAAGGTTTAGGTAAGTCCAGGGATAACAAATCGATACAAGCACAATTACATAACCTACATTCAAATACCGTAAAATATCAACCTAAAAAAGAAAAAAAATATTCTGTTAATAGCAGCAGCTGCACACATGTAGAGTTATTACAAATGATCACCTCTCAAACATGTTACCTTTTTAGAGTAGATATGTGATAAGTCAATATAACATATTTATTATTAAACTGCAATCTGGTTAAACATGCTTCACATATAACTTTTCTAATCTCAATAGCAAATATCTCTGCTTTGTGGCAAGATGCTGAAGGACAGTACGGCAATGTATTTTAGAGCTATGAACTGCTCAGTAGCATCATTTCTTAGCAATGATTTAAACATGAAGTGACAGTTTGCAAAGGCTGCAGCAAACTATTTCAGAAGCAATTCTTCTTAAGAAGAGAGCTACAAACTATTTGGAAACGGGCAAATCAATGACTCCAGAACAAATTCTAAATTTATTGCAGGTATAGGCTTGTAAGTTAATAAAACACTTCCTGATGGAAGACACAGAGCAGGTAAAATTCACCTTATTTACAAGTGCTTGTCTTTATTTGAATTTAAGTTAGTAAAATAGTTAAATAGTAAAAATAATAGTAATGATGATAATGATGAGGATTCTAACAACAACAATATTATTCCCTTCCCGACATCCGCCAAATATATACAGTGCTGTCGGGAAGGGGTTCCCGAAAACCGCAGTACAGTTACATTGCGGGGACGGTGGGGGTTCAGAAGCAGAGCCCGCACTATCACCACCGGGTGTCAGCTGTATATTACAGCTGACACCCTCCTGTAACGGTGAGGACCAGAGCTAGTCTCCGATCCGGCCGATTATCCCCTCAGATGAGGGTTTTTTACCCGACCGGCACCCCAGCGACGCAATCGCTGTGGTGCCGATGGTTGGTATGGCAGACGGAGGCCTAATAATGGCCCCCGTGTCTGCCTTGTACGGAAACCTATGACGACCTGCCTCCGGCCGGTCCTCATAGGCTTGCTGTCAGTAATTAGAATAGCCATCGGGGCTTCAGGCCTTCAAGTCTCCTATTGGAAAAAAGTAAAAAATAAACTATACATGATTGGTATTGCCGTGTCCGTAACGACCCAAACTATAAAACTGTTACGTATGGTGAGCGCCGTAAAAAAACAAACCAAAAAAACAATTCCAGAATCGCCGTTTTTAGGTCACTTCTCCATCCGAAAAGTAGAATAAAAAGTTGGCAAAATGTCACATTTATCCCAAAATAGTATCCATAAAAACGACAACCCATCCCGCAAAAGAAAAATCCCTGTCACAGCTATGTACATGCAAAAATAAAAAAGTTATGGGTCTTAGAATATGGCGACACAGAAAACAAATTATTTGTTTTAAAAAGTGATTTTATTGAGCAACAGCTGCAATACATTAAAAAAAAACTGTATAAATGTTGTATCCCCATAATCGTATCGACCTGGAAAATAATGTTACCATGTAAGTTATGGCGCACAGTGAATGCCGAAAAAAAACCTTATTGAAAAACAATTCCAGAATTGCTTGTTTTTGGTCATTTCCTCTTCCAAAAAACGAATTACAAAGTGTTCAAAAAGTTGTATGTGTCCCAAAATGGTATCAATAAAATCTACAGCCTGTCTTGCAAAAACAAGCCCGCACACAGCTCCATCAACTGAAAAATAAAAAAGTTATAGCACTAGTAATGCGGTGATGAAAAAACATCCCGATGTGCAGGCTGGAGGGGAACATTCATTCAGTTTCAGGGAACTAGTATGTAGGAACTAGGAAGGGAAGGGACATAGCACAACTGCTTGAAGCAAGGGTGCCCGTATTATACCAGGGCAACACTTTCCCAGCAAAATTTCCAAAACCACAAAGGAGGAAAAGTCCCCAAATGGTGCAGAGTGTTATAAAAGGGGATTAGGAATGGACACCGTTTATCGGTGTGACACTGGCCTGTGCATAACGGATTGTTTCACAGCATACCACACATTTATAGATAATTTTATTATTTACCCCATTATTATACCCTCTTATTATGCCCTGATGTACTATGCACAGATTACATATGCCCCCACATTATAAACTGAAGTACCAGTAATACTCAAATTAAGCAAAATCTGCGCTCCAAATTGCACTCCTTCCCTTCTAAGCCCTACAGTGTGCCCAAACAGCAGTTTATGTCCATATATATAGCATCATCATACCCGGGGGAACTCACTTAACAATTTATGGGGTAAGATTCTCCAGTGGCACAAGCTGTGCACAACTTATTGAGTAGTGAAATGGCAGATCAGTGGAAAAATTGCAACTTTCACTTTGCATCATCCACTGCATATTTATTTCTGAAAAACACTTGTGGAGTCTAAATTCTCACTACACCCCTTGATAAATGCCTTTAGGGGTCTAGTTTCAAATATTTGGTCACTTTTTTTTTGTTACATCAGGGTCTTTGCGAATGCGACATGGTGTCCGCAAACCATTCCAGCAAAATCTAGGCTCAAAGTCAAATACCACTCCTTTTTTCTGAACATGTCCAAACAGCAGTTTATAACCACATATGGGGTATTACTATATTCGGGAGACATTGCTTTACAAATGTTGGGGTGCTTTTACGTCTTTATTTCTTGTAAAAATGAAAACTGTTGATATTAAACTACATCTCATTGCAAATTTTTTTTTTTCCATTTTCACGGCTTAATTCTAATGAATTCAGCAAAAAACCTTTGGGGTCAAAATTCTCACTATACCCCTAGATAATTCCTCAAGTGGTGTAGTTTCCAAAATGGAGTCACTTTTGGGGTGTTTCCACTAAACTAGTACTACAGGGGCTCAGCAAATGTGACATGGCGCCCAGAAACCGTTCCAAAATCCAAATGGTGCTCCTTTCCTTCTGAGCCCTACCGTGTTTCCAAACAGCAGTTTATGACTGCATATGGGATATTGCTGTACTCGGGAGAAATATTGGGGTGCTTTTTCTCCTTTAGTTCTTGTGGAAATTATAAAAAAATTATCTAAACCTACATTTTATTTGAAAAAAATTTAGATTTTCATTTTCACAGCCTATTTCCAATAATTTCTGCAAAACTTGTGCGGTCAAATGCTCAATATACCCCTAGATAAATTTTTTGAGAGGTGTAAATTCACAAATGGGGTTACTTGTGGGCGTTTCCACTGTTTTGCCCCTTTGGTGACCTTGCACATGCGACTTGGCCTCCATAAACCATTCCAGCAAAATTTGAGCTACATAAGCCAAATGGCTCTCCTTCACTTCTGAGCCATGCCGTGTGTCCAAACATCAATTTATGACCGCATATGGGGTATTGCTCTACTCGGGACTCTGTTTTAGAAATGTAGGGGTGCTTTTTCTCCTTTATTCCTTGTGGAAATTAAAAAATAATACGTTTTATTGGAAATTATTTTGTTTTTTTATTTTCATAGCCCAATTCTAATAAAATCTATGAAACATCTGTGGGGTCAAAATGTTTCCTACACAGCTAGATAAATTCCTTATGGGGTGAAGTTTCTGAAATGTGGTATTTTTTGGGGTGTTTCCTTTGTTTTGGTACCACAAGACCTCTTCAGACCTGACACGGTGCCTAAAATATAATCCAATATAAAAAAGGCCCCAAAATCAACTAGGTGCTTTTTTTCTTCTGAGGCCTGTGTTTCAGTCCATTACCACACTTGGGCCACATGTGCGATATTTATAAAAACTGCAGAATCTGGGTAATACATTTTTAGTTTTATTTCTCTGGTAAAAAAAAACTTCCGTGTTACAGAAAAAAAATGGATTAAAATGGATTTTCTAAAAAAAATAAATTTAATTTGTTCATTTCAGCTCCACTTTGCTTTAATTCCTGTGAAATGTCTAAAGGGTTAGGAAATGTTCTAAATGCTGTTTTGAATACTTTGCGGGGTGCAGTTTTTAAAATGGGGTGATTTATGGGGGTTTGTAAAGTATGGGCCCCTCAAAGCCACTTCAGGACTGAACTGGTCCCTGAAAAAAAATAGCCTTTTTAAAATTTCTTGAAAATGTGAGAAATTGCTGCTAAAGTTATAAGCCTTGAAACGTCGTGGAAAAATAAAAGGATGTTCAAAAAATTATGCCAATTCAAAGTAGACATATGGGAAATGTTAACTAGTAACTATTTTGGGTGGTATTACTATCTGTTTTACAAGCAGATGCATTTACATTTATAAAAATTCTAATTTTTGGGATATTTTGGTGATTTTCACAATTAAATACTGGATGTATCGACCAAATTTTACCGCTAACATAAAGTCCAATGTTACAAAAATATATATCTTTATTGGATGGATGCCAGAGGCTACATGTGCGACGTCGACGTTTCGGTCGATAAGACCTTCGTCGGGCACTAGAGAAATATGTACAAATAATTAGGTCATAGCATGGGTTAGGAGAACTGTCATTACAATTTACATCATAACATCATAAAATATGTCATATTATTTCTACAAGCAAAAATAGAGCATATAACTGGGTCAATTCAAACATAGTATAACCTACAAATAGGACTATGAAATTGACGTGAGGGTTAAAAACAAAAGGAGGAAACAGACACATGGATCCCAGGAACAATCACCACATCAGGTTATACTATGTTTGAATTGACAGAACTAGTTCTGACCGAACCTGTAATACAAGAAAGCCCCTAAAAATCGTGTATACCACTGTTTAAAAGCCCTAGAAGCCCTGTATAACACTCTTAGGTCACCCATGAGTGTATCCAAGCACTTTTGAGCTGTCTTTAAGGCAAAGTTAGTGTCAAAGTTACGCCAACATGTATGGCTATAGGAAAACGGATGGGACACGGTGATAACTAACAGAAACCACTGCACTTGTGCATGTTGTATGCTTAATGCATTGTTAAAAAAGGTACAAAAATTAACCATTTTTGGCGGCAGATGCCTGCCAGGGTTCATACATATAAGGTGGTAAAAGAAGAAGCAATGGCTTTTGACAAGCCCTCAAAAAATGTACCCTTTATGGTGGCAGATGCCTGCCAGGGTTCATCCATGCATGGATGTAAAAGCAACAAGCAATGGCTTTTCACAAGCCCTCCAAAAATTTACCCTTTTTATTGGCAGATGCCTGCCGGGGTTCATCCATACATGGATGTAAAAGCAACAAGCAATGGCTTTTGACAAGCCCTCCAAAAATGTACCCTTTTTATTGGCAGATGCCTGCCGGGGTTCATCCATACAGATACATGGATGTAAAAGCAACAAGCAATGGCTTTTCACAAGCCCTCCAAAAATGTACCCTTTTTATTGGCAGATGCCTGCCCGGGTTCATCCATACATGGATGTAAAAGCAACAAGCAATGGGTTTTCACAAGCCCTCCAAAAATGTACCCTTTTTATTGGCAGATGCCTGCCTGGGTTCATCCATACATGGATGTAAAAGCAACAAGCAATGGCTTTTCATAAGCCCTCCAAAAATGTACCCTTTTTATTGGAAGATGCCTGCCGGGGTTCATCCATACATGGATGTAAAAGCAACAAGCAATGGCTTTTGACAAGCCCTCCAGGCCTGCTTGTAGCAGACGGCAGTGGAGGTGTATTGGTGGTAGTAGAGGTAGCCAACGGACAGCACGGGTGGTGGTAGTAGTAGTAGTAGTAGCAGCACATTAAAAGAGACTGGACAGTCACAGGACAAAGCCCTGTGGTGGGGCAGGCCTGCTTGTAGCAGACGGCACTGGAGGTGTATTGGTGGTAGTAGAGGTAGCCAACGGACAGCATGGGTGGTGGTAGTAGTAGTAGTAGCAGCACATTAACAGACTGGACAGTCACAGACAAAGCCCTGTGGTGGGGCAGGCCTGCTTGTAGCAGACGGCAGTGGAGGTGTATTGGTGGTAGTAGAGGAAGCCAACAGACAGCAAGGGTGGTGGTAGTAGTAGTAGTAGTAGCAGCACATTAAAAGACACGGAAAGTCACAGGACAAAGCCCTGTGGTGGGGCAGGCCTGCTTGTAGCAGACAGCAGTGGAGGTGTATTGGTGGTAGTAGAGGTAGCCAACAGACAGCAAGGGTGGTAGTAGTAGTAGCAGCACATTAAAAGAGACTGGAAGGTCACAGGACAAAGCCCTGTGGTGGGGCAGGCCTCAGGCCTGCTTGTAGCAGACGGCAGTGGAGGTGTATTGGTGGTAGTAGAGGTAGCCAACAGACAGCAAGGGTGGTAGTAGTAGTAGCAGCACATTAAAAGAGACTGGAAGGTCACAGGACAAAGCCCTGTGGTGGGGCAGGCCTCAGGCCTGCTTGTAGCAGACGGCAGTGGAGGTGTATTGGTGGTAGTAGAGGTAGCCAACAGACAGCAAGGGTGGTAGTAGTAGTAGCAGCACATTAAAAGAGACTGGACAGTCACAGGACAAAGCCCTGTGGTGGGGCTGGCCTCAGGCCTGCTTGTAGCAGACTGCAGTGGAGGTGTATTGGTGGTAGTAGAGGTAGCCAACGGACAGCAAGGGTGGTAGTAGTAGTAGTAGTAGTAGCATCAGCACATTAAAACAGACTGGGCAGTCACAGGACAAAGCCCTGTGGTGGGGCAGGCCTCAGGCCTGCTTGTAGCAGACGGCAGTGGAGGTGTATTGGTGGTAGTAGAGGTAGCCAACAGACAGGAAGGGTGGTAGTAGTAGTAGCAGCACATTAAAAGAGACTGGACAGTCACAGGACAAAGCCCTGTGGTGGGGCAGGCCTCAGGCCTGCTTGTAGCAGACGGCAGTGGAGGTGTATTGGTGGTAGTAGAGGTAGCCAACAGACAGCAAGGGTGGTAGTAGTAGTAGCAGCACATTAAAAGAGACTGGACAGTCACAGGACAAAGCCCTGTGGTGGGGCAGGCCTCAGGCCTGCTTGCAACAGACGGCAGTGGAGGTGTATTGGTGGTAGTAGAGGTAGCCAACAGACAGCAAGGGTGGTGGTAGTAGTAGCAGCACATTAAAAGAGACTGGACAGTCACAGGACAAAGCCCTGTGGTGGGGCTGGCCTCAGGCCTGCTTGTAGCAGACGGCAGTGGAGGTGTATTGGTGGTAGTAGAGGTAGCCAACGGACAGCAAGGGTGGTGGTAGTAGTAGTAGTAGCAGCACATTAAAAGAGACTGGACAGTCACAGGACAAAGCCCTGTGGTGGAGCTGGCCTCAGGCCTGCTTGTAGCAGACGGCAGTGGAGGTGTATTGGTGGTAGTAGAGGTAGCCAACGGACAGCAAGGGTGGTAGTAGTAGTAGTAGTAGTAGTAGTAGTAGTAGCAGCACATTAAAACAGACTAGGCATTCACAGGACAAAGCCCTGTGGTGGGGCAGGCCTCAGGCCTGCTTGTAGCAGACGGCAGTGGAGGTGTATTGGTGGTAGTAGAGGTAGCCAACAGACAGCAAGGGTGGTAGTAGTAGTAGCAGCACATTAAAAGACACTGGACAGTCACAGGACAAAGCCCTGTGGTGGGGCAGGCCTCAGGCCTGCTTGCAGCAGACGGCAGTGGAGGTGTATTGGTGGTAGTAGAGGTAGCCAACAGAAAGGAAGGGTGGTAGTAGTAGTAGCAGCACATTAAAAGAGACTGGACAGTCACAGGACAAAGCCCTGTGGTGGGGCAGTCCTCAGGCCTGCTTGTAGCAGACGGCAGTGGAGGTGTATTGGTGGTAGTAGAGGTAGGCAATAGACAGCAAGGGTGGTAGTAGTAGTAGCAGCACATTAAAAGAGACTGGACAGTCACAGGACAAAGCCCTGTGGTGGGGCTGGCCTCATGCCTGCTTGTAGCAGACGGCAGTGGAGGTGTATTGGTGGTAGTAGAGGTAGCCAACGGACAGCAAGGGTGGTGGTAGTAGTAGTAGTAGCAGCACATTAAAAGAGACTGGACAGTCACAGGACAAAGCCCTGTGGTGGGGCTGGCCTCAGGCCTGCTTGTAGCAGACGGCAGTGGAGGTGTATTGGTGGTAGTAGAGGTAGCCAACGGACAGCAAGGGTGGTAGTAGTAGTAGTAGTAGTAGCAGCACATTAAAACAGACTGGACAGTCACAGGACAAAGCCCTGTGGTGGGGCAGGCCTCAGGCCTGCTTGTAGCAGACGGCAGTGGAGGTGTACTGGTGGTAGTAGAGGTAGCCAACAGACAGCAAGGGTGGTAGTAGTAGTAGCAGCACATTAAAAGACACTGGACAGTCACAGGACAAAGCCCTGTGGTGGGGCAGGCCTCAGGCCTGCTTGCAGCAGACGGCAGTGGAGGTGTATTGGTGGTAGTAGAGGTAGCCAACGGACAGCAAGGGTGGTGGTAGTAGTAGTAGTAGCAGCACATTTAAACAGACTGGACAGTCACAGGACAAAGCCCTGTGGTGGGGCAGGCCTGCTTGTAGCAGACGGCAGTGGAGGTGTATTGGTGGTAGTAGAGGTAGCCAACAGACAGCAAGGGTGGTAGTAGTAGTAGCAGCACATTAAAAGACACGGAGAGTCACAGGACAAAGCCCTGTGATGGGGCAGGCCTGCTTGTAGCAGATGGCAGTGGGGGTGGATTGGTGGTAGAAGTAGTAGCAGCACCAACAGCGGGACATTAAAAAAAGAGTGGACAGGACAGAATCCCGTAGTAGCAGGCGGCAGTAGCAGGCGGCAGCGGCAGCAGCAATGTCAGATCTAATCAGTGGCATCAGGCACAGGGGTTTTAAAATCCTCACCGATCCACGCTTGATTCATTTTCAGAAACGTGAGATTTTCCAAGCTGTTGGCGGACAATCTTGTTCGCTTAGGGGTGACGAAGCCCCCTGCCGCGCTGAATACCCTCTCTCACGCTACACTGGAGGGTGGACAAGACAGTACACCCATGGCAAACTGGGCCAGTTCTTGCCAATGATCCAATCTGCTGACCCAGAAGTCCATGGGGTCTGGGATCAGGATTTCTGACGGAGAAAGGGCACAGTCCAGGTACGAGTGAACCTGGTTGTTTAGGTGCTGGACCTGGTGATGGTGAACATCCCTTTGGTGACTACAATGTGTGTCAGGTCGGTGTAGTGGATGTAAAAATGTTGTCATCATATTTTCCAAACTGAATTGGCTGCTGCTGCTGCTGCTGCTGTTGCCGCTGCTGCCGCCTATTGCAGAGGTAGCTCTGCCAGAGGTGGTGGAACGATGAGACAGTGGGGAGCGGAGAGTGGCCCCCCGGTCAGACATGCTTGCAGCAGATGTTTGCCGTTTGAAAGCCGTGACAAGCTGGCTGCATAGCTTCTCTCGATAATAAGCCAATTTTGCCTCCCTCTCGGAAGGCGCAAAAAACTCCCCCATTCTGGCTTTATACCGAGGGTCTAAAAGTGTGGCTATCCAGTACTCATCTCTTTGCTTCATGCTAACAATACGACAGTCAGCACGCAAGTAACGAAGCATACAGCTCGCCATCCTGGCCAGCGTTTCAGAGGGCCCGGTTGGTTCCATCTCCGCCCCATACTGCCATGGTTGTCCATCATCAAGGTCATCGTCAGACTCGTCATCACCATCACTGTCATGTTGTGCGGCTGCCTCGTCCCCTATCCTTTCCTGTGATTCCATCTCCAAATCCAGCTCCTCTTCAGGTCCTGTTTCCTCATCCTCCTCCTCCTCCTCCTCGACATCCATAGCCAGATGTGATCTTTCCTCCATCCTTTGCTGAATCATCGCTGTGATTGCTCCATAATGAATATCAGCGGCATAACATCGTTCATTCCGCTAGCGTCACGGCTCACAAATCGTGTGGCCTCTTCAAAGGGCTTCAAAACGCGACATGCGTCTCTAACCAGCTGCCAGTGCCTGAGCTCGAAATGACACTGGCTCCAAACGCTGCCCGTCTGCTGCATCAGGAAATCATTCACGGCTTTCTGCTGTTCGTACAGACGGTCCAACATGTGCAGGGTGGAATTCCAGCGTGTTGGAACGTCGCAAATCAGGCTGTGTTCTGGGAGATTGTTTTGACGCTGCAAGTCCAGGAGGGCGTGCTTAAATGCATACGAACGTCTAAAGCGAACGCAAACCCTCCTGGACATGGCCAGCACACCCTTCAAACCAACATATGACTTTAAGAAGCGTGTTATGACCAGATTGATCACATGTGCCATGCAAGGAGCGTGTGTCATGTGACCTAGACGCAGTGCAGCCACAACGTTCTTCCCGTTATCAGAGACAACATTGCCCAGTGTGAGTTTCAGAGGAGACAGCCAGCGTGCAATTTCCTCCTTGATGCACAGCAGCAGCTCCTGCCCTGTGTGGCTTTTCTCGCCCAGGCTCAGCAGGTGTAAGACAGCGTTGTGGCGCTTCACCTTGCACCTATGAAAAGAGGAGGGAAGAGGAGTGAAAGATACGCTGTGTCCTGTCGGGGACGGGAAGACCTCCACCGAGGAGGGCAAGGAGGAGGAGGAGTAGGAGGAGGAGGATGGTAGGCGCCTGGTGTCCGGAGTTGAACCAGAAAGATACAAGCGTGCAGGTGGCATGTACCCTGCTGCACACGGATAATTGCAAGGACTGGCCCACCTTTTCCTCCACATGCTTGTGCAAGGCAGGGACAGCTGTTTTGGAGAAGTAATGTCGGCTAGGTATTCGCCACCTAGGCTGAGCGCACGCCATCAATTGCTTGAAGCCGGCGGAGTCGACCAGGTGGTACAGCAGCGACTGCACTAACAACAACTTAGCCATGTGTGAATTAAGCCGCACGACAAGTGGATGACTGGGTATATATTGTTGCTTATTGGACAACGATTCCGTAATGGATAACTGACGGGACGTAGGAGGAGCACTAGATGACAGTGATGATGATGATGACAACGACATGGTGGATAAGGCCTAGCTACTACTTAGATGACAGGGACTCGGAGCAGCAGCAGCAGCAGCGGCAGAGGGGTCTTCATTAGATGTACATGATGGTGGGGCATATCGATTGTCCCACATGGCCTTGTGATGCCGCTCCATGTGTTTACGTAGAGCGGTAGTTCCTACATTGCTGCCCTTCCCACGCCTTACTTTCTGCTTGCAGATACGGCACTGTGCCATGTTTTCGTCCTCCGGGAAGGTACAGAAAAATTGCCACACGGCAGAGTACGGTAAAGAGGTAGTACCACGTCCACCACCACCCGAGCTTACCCCTTGTCTGGCAGGCTTTTTTCGGGAGCCTACACCAGTAGCATCAGTGTCGCCGTCACCGGCTCCTGAGCTGACCCTATCGCTGCAACGTTTTGCAGATTGACTTCTGCCCCTACCTCGGTTGGCTGTTTATCACTGCCAGTGCCACCACTACTACCCTCCTCCTCTGATGCCGTCATCACTTCGTCACCTCGTTCCCACGTCCTGTCTAAAACAACATCATCATAGCCCTCCTCATCATCCCCGCCACTTCTGTCACTGTGTTGTGAATGTGACGTGACATCATGGCGGGCTCCATGCCCCCCCTCATTACTGCGTCTGCCACCACGGCTACCACCAACACCCCCACTACCACAGCTATGCGTCTCGGACACCGCTTCCACCTCCACCACCGCCGCAACACACTCCGTTGGCTGACTCGCGGAAAACAAATCATCATCACTATGTTGTTCAGTATCTTCCTTCGCACCCGAGGAGATGTCTCTTAGGACTTTCAGGAATGATGGCTTCCCGCTAGGAAGGGGGAGTGAAGACATAGATGATGGAATGGAAACGCTAGAAATACCCATATTACTACTGTCGCTGTGCCAAGGAACTGTAGAGGATCTGGAATCCAACGAAACCTGGCTTGAAGCCAGATCATCAGAATATTCCTGCTGAGATGACCGCGAGCCAGCCAACCAGTCCACAATGGCCGTATTGTCTAAAGTAACCCGCCCACCGGAGGAGATGGACAAGTCTGGCTTGCTGATACTGCTACTACTACCAACAGGCACATGGCTGCTGCTACTAGTGGAACTGGGCACATGTCTTGTGCCACAAATGCTGGTACTGGGTCTGGCACCAACAGATCCAACATTTGGACTGGAAGAGGACACGGCATGGGTGTTTTTTCCTCTACCCCGTCCTTTCACAACCTTTTTTTCACCAGACATTTCACTGCTGGAGTGCAGAAAGTTGAATCAAAACCCCGGGGATGAGCCCCTTCTAAAAGCGTATTCACACACTGGCTTGGCAAGTGGCAATGAATGAGAATTTCTATCAGCCACACCGCGGTGCACTCAGGGAATGCTGGGCGTTGTAGTTCTACAAAGGCTGCCTGTATTGTAAGTTGGATTGTTATGTTAACGGCCGGGGATGAGCCCCTTCTAAAAGCGTATTCACACACTGGCTTTCCAAATGGCAATGAATGAGAATTTCTATCAGCCACTGCACTGACTCAGGGAATGCTGGGCGTTGTAGTACTACAAAGGCTGCCTCAGCTGCCTGTATTGCAAGTTGGATACAACGGGGATGAGCCCCTTCTAAAAGCTTATTCACACACTGGCTTGGCAAATGGCAATGAATGAGAATTTCTATCAGCCACTGCACTGACTCAGGGAATGCTGGGCGTTGTGGTACTACAAAGGCTGCCTCAGCTGCCTGTATTGCAAGTTGGATGCAACGGGGATGAGCCCCTTCTAAAAGCGTATTCACACACTGGCTTGGCAAATGGCAATGAATGAGAATTTCTATCAGCCACGCCGGGGTGCACTCAGGGAATGCTGTGCGTTGTAGTACTACAAAGTCTGCCTGTATTGCAAGTTGGATTGTTATGTTAACGGCTGGGGATGACCCCCTTCTAAAAGCGTATTCACACACTGGCTTGGCAAATGGCAATGAATGAGAATTTCTATCAGCCACGCCGCGGTGCACTCAGGGAATGCTGGGCGTTGTAGTACTACAAAGGCTGCCTGTATTGCAAGTTGGATTGTTATGTTAACGGCCGGGGATGAGCCCCTTCTAAAAGCTTATTCACACACTGGCTTGCCAAATGGCAATGAATGAGAATTTCTATCAGCCACTGCACTGACTCAGGAAATGCTGGGCGTTGTAGTACTACAAAGGCTGCCTCAGCTGCCTGTATTGCAAGTTGGATGCAACGGGGATGAGCCCCTTCTAAAAGCTTATTCACACACTGGCTTGGCAAATGGCAATGAATGAGAATTTCTATCAGCCACTGCACTGACTCAGGGAATTCTGGGCGTTGTAGTACTACAAAGGTGCCTCAGATGCCTGTATTGCAAGTTGGATGCAACGGGAATGAGTCCCTTCTAAAAGCGTATTCACACACTGGCTTGGCAAATGGCAATGAATGAGAATTTCTATCAGCCACGCCGCGGTGCACTCAGGGAATGCTGGGCGTTGTAATACTACAAAGGCTGCCTGTATTGCAAGTTGGATTGTTATGTTAATGGCCGGGGATGAGCCCCTTCTAAAAGCTTATTCACACACTGGCTTGGCAAATGGAGAATTTGTATTGCAATTTGGATGTTGATTGTTGAGAGTAGACTCCCGCTGTAGTGGATGAGCCCCTTCGATTGCTGGATTCCTGGCTTTTAGATTCCTAAAGTTTTCCCTTACTGCACAGAGATGCTATCCCTACAGCTCCTGTCTGTAAAATGGCCGCTGAGCTCCGTGCATAGACTTTTATTGCAGGCTTGAGCCCGCCCCTATACTGCCTCCCGATTGGCTGGGAGAGCCGTTTGCAGGGCATTATGGGGTAGCTTGATGTCAGGTGATATTGTGAAATCCTCCATTTTACATCTAACATGTGGCAGGCGCCAAAATGTAGCCGGGTTTGGTCAAAACGGGTTCGGCCGAACCCGGTGAAGTTCGGATTCGCTGCGAACCGAACTTTTCCCGATGTTCGGATCGAAACCGGGTTCGGTTGTCCCGGTTCGCTCATCTCTATCTATAAGTCATAACACCATGAAAATGATAAAGGAGAGTAGAGGGGGTTTGAAAGTTGTGCAACAAAATAATGGGAAAAATTGCCTTAAAGTCTTTGATATGGGAAGGGATTCTTTATAGTAGGAGAGATTACAAGCAAACGTTTAGGTTTTGCCCTCTGAAGATGCTATTGCCTGGCTGTTACGACTATAGTGATGCAGAAAGGACAACACAGTGGCTAGCACTGGGGTCTTAGTTGGATCTGACCAAGGACAACATCTGCATAGATTTTGTATGTTCTCCCTGTATTTGCGTGGGTTTCCTCCAGGTACTCTGGTTTCCTTCTACACTTCAAAAACATACCGATAAGTTTATTATTTTTGTAATTGATAGAAAAATGTCATTGTGAGAACCACTGGGGAAAGGGACCGCTATTATTTGATGTGAATCCCTGAATAGTGATGGGGAATATGTTGGTTCCATGTAAGCGGCTCTAAATAAATACAGGAAAGCATAGTTATTTTGTTGTTATAAGCAAACCCCAACATTCCAGATTTTGATAGAAGAATTCCTTGTGATGGAGATATCCCGTGAAGCATATCTTGTATGGATCAAGTCAGTATAATATATAAAATTTTATATCATAGTTAAAATGCAGCTATTTCTAATATCTCCTCTTTAGATCTATTAGCCATGACTTGTATGAGGCAGTATTACACAATTGTTGGGAATGTCTCAAAGACTGCAGGTTCTGGATGTGTATATACAATATGTCTTAATCAGCTCATTAAGGCCTTATTCACACGGACATGTCCGTTTTGTTATTCACACGGACATGTCCGTTTTGCGCGTGCAAAAAACGCTGCGTTTTGCGCACGCAAAAGGTCCATGTGGCATCAGCATATGGTGCACGGCTGTTTGCTTTTCGCGCAGCCGGCATCATGATGACACTCTGCTTTTATGTTTGCAAACAGAAAAACACATGGTGCTTTTCTGTTTTCATTCATTGTTTTTACTACTGTTGCGCGAATCACGCGCGGCACCCGGAAGTGCTTCCATGTGCCATGCGCGATTTGCACGCACCCATTGACTTCTTTGGGTGCGTGCAGCGCGAAACACGGGCAAATATAGGACATGTCATGAGTTTCACGCAGCACACATACCCTGCGTGAAATTCACTGACAGTCTGAACAGCCCCATTCATTAACATAGGTCCGTGCGACGCGCGTGAAAATCACGCACGTAGCTCGGACGTATAACACGTTCGTGTGAATAAGGCCTAACACTGAGTTATCTCCTCAACAATACCATTAAGCAAGTGACCAGGATTTTTCAAAGCGTAATATCCTACATTTTCCTAGGACCGTGCATAGCCATAGCTAAATTCTGGAAAACCTCAAATTTTAGCCTAGGTCTGCTTAAAGGAAATGTTTTGCTTAGCCCCTTATAGACACAGACAGTTTTGGCATTGTGGACACAGCCCATTTATTCGAGAAAATGTTGTAAAAAAAAAATAGCATTTATCTCTAATTAAATGTATCTGCTTGTAAGACAGATAGTAATACCACACAAAATAGCTTCTAGTTAAAATTAACTATATGTCTACTTTACATTGGCATTATTTTTTTGACCATCCTTTTAGTTTTCTAGGATGTTACAAGACTTATAACTAAACAGCAATTTCTTACATTTTCAAGAAAATTTCCAAAACCTATTTTTTAGGGACCAGTTCACTTCTGAAGTGGGTTTGAGGGGCCTATAAATTAGAAACCCCATATAAATCACCCCATTTTAAAAACTGCAGCCCTCAAAGTATTCAAAACAGCATTTACAAAGTTTCTTAACTCTTTAGGCGTTTAACAGGATATAAAGCAAGATGGAGGTGAAATTGACAGGTTTAATTTTTTTTTTTTGCAGAAATTCATATTCAATCAATTTTTTTTATAACACAGAAGGTTTTACCACAGAAATGCAACCTAATATTATATATATTATTGCCCAGATTCTGCAGTTTTTAGAAATGTCCCACGTGTGGCCCCAGTGTGCTACTTCACTGAAACACTAGCCTCAAAAATGAAGGAGCACTTTGTAGATTTTGGGGTCTCCTTTTTTGGAATATATTTTTGGCACCATGTCAGGTTTGAAGAGGTTTTGTAGTGCGAAAAATTTAGGAAACACCCCCAAAAAGACACCATTTTGGAAACTACACCCCCAGAGAACTCATAGAGGGGTGTTATGAGCATTTGGACCCTACAGCTTTTTTGCTGAAAACATTGGAATTAGGCCGTAAAAATAAAATTTTCATTTTTTTCAATAAAACTTAGACTTTTTTTTATTTCCACAAAGAATTGAAGGCGACAAAGCACCCCAATATTTGTAAAGCAATTTCTCCAGAGTACGGCAATACCCCATATGTGTTCATAGACTACTCTTTGGACCCACGGCAGGGATCAAAAAGGAATATTGTGTGCCATGTCGCATTTGCAAAGCCCCTGAGGGACCGTTTTGGACTCCCAAAAAGTTACTCCATTTAGGAAACTACACCACTCAAGGTATTCATCTAGGTGAGTTCATTTGAACTGGGCTATGAAAATAAAATCTAAATTTTTTTCAATAAAACATAGACTTTTTTCATTTGCACAAAGGATTAAAAGAGAAAAAACACCCCAATATTTGTACAGCAATTTCTCCCGAGTACGGTAATATCCCATATCTGGTCATACACTGCCGTTTGGGCACACGTGCATTTGCAGGGGCCCCTTAGGGATCAAAACAGTTAAAGCACCCCAAAAGTGACTCCACTTGGGAAACTGCACCCCTCAAGTAATCTATATAGTGAGCATTTAGATCCCACAGGTCTTTTGCAGAATTTATTGAAATTAGGCTGTGAAAATGAATGTCAACATTTGTTCCACTAAAATGTTGCATTTTTTCAGGAGAAAAAGCACCCCAACATTTGTAAAGCAATTTCTCCTGAATTTCTCACCATATGTGGTGATAAACTGCTGTTTGGACACACGGCAGGGCTCAAAGGCGGAGTGCTATTTGGCATGAGGACTTTGTTGGATTGGTTTTTGGGCACTATGTCGCATTTGCAGAGCCCATGAAGCACCAGTACAGTAGAAACCCCTTAAAAGTTACTCCATTTTCATTGAGGTGTGTAGTGAGCATCTTGATCACACAGGTGTTTAATCGGTTTTATTAGAATTAGGCAGTAAAAATGAAAAATGTCATTCTTTCCAAAAATGTGTAGACTTAGCTCCCAATTTTTCATATACACAAGGGATAATATGAGAAAAAACACCACACAATTTGTTACTCAATTTCTTCTGAGTATGGCAATACCCCACATGTGGACCTAAACTGCTGTTTGAGCACATGTCAGCGCTCAGAAGGGAAGGAGCGCCATTTGGCTTTTGGAGTGCAGATTTTGCTAGATTGGTGTTTCGGGCGCCATGTCGAATTTGCAAAGCCCAGAGTACAGTGGAAAGCCCCAGGAAGTGACCCCATTTTTGAAACTATACCTTTCTAAGCATTTATCATTTGCCTGGACATATGGCAGGACTTAGGAGTGAAAGAGCACTATGCGCATTTGAGGCCTATTTTGGTGATTTTTCACAGTATTGACCCACAATTGCAGGGCTCTTAGGTCAAATCAGGGCATAATAAGAGGGTATAATAATATGGTAAATAAATAATAATTCACAGATGTGTGGCCAGTGGAACACAATATGCACCTTTTGTATTGTCATATACTGAGAGCAATAACTTAATTTTATTTTTTCACCGACGGAGTTGTGTGAGGGCTTATTTTTTGCAGTGCAATCTGTAGTTGTCATTGGTACCATTTTGGAGTACATGCAATGTTTTTATCACTTTTTATTCCAGATTTTGGCAAGCAAGGTCATCAAAAAACAGCAAGGCTATGTTCACACGCAAACGCAAAATACGTCTAAAATTACGGAGCTGTTTCCAGGCGAAAATAGCTCCTGAATTTCAGACGTTTTTGCAAGTACTCGCGTTTTTCGCAGCGTCTTTTACGGACGTAATTGGAGCTGTTTTTCATTGGAGTCAATGAAAAATGGCTCCAATTACGTCCCAAGAAGTGAGATGCACTTCTTTGACGCGGGCGTCTTTTTACGCGCCGTCTTTTGACAGCGACGCGTAAAATTACACCTCGTCTACACAGAGCATTGTAAAACCCATTGCAAGCAATGGGCAGATGTTTGCAGGCGTAGTGGAGCCGTTTTTTCAGGCGTAATTCGAGGCGTAAAACGCCTGAATTACGTCTGAAAATAGGTTGTGTGCACATACCCTAATTCTGACACTGTTGTCTTTTCTTTACAGTGTTCACCTTGCGCTATAAATTACATATTTACTTTATTCTGGCGGTCGATAAAATTACAGCGACACCAAATATATATAGTTTTCTTAATGTCTTGCAGCGTTTGCACAATAAAATCACTTTTTAAAAAGAAACATTTATTTTTTGTGTCACCATATTTTAAGATCCATAACTTTTTTATTTTTCTGTCAAGAAAGCTGTGTGAGTACTTGTTGTTTGCAGGACAGGCTGTAGTTTTTACTAATACCACTTTTTGATTACTTTTTATTTTTTGGGAGGGGGTGGTGACCAAAAACAGCGATTCTGGCATTGTTTTTTGTTTTTTTTTACAGTGTTTATGATGCGGGAAAAAAAACATGGTAGTTTTATAGGTTGTCTCGTCACAAAAGCAGCAATACCACATATATATGCTTTTTTAATGTTTTCATAATTTTCCTATAATAAAAGAGATTATGGGAAAAAAGGTGATTTTTATTATTTTAACTTGAAAAGTTTATTTTTATACTTTTGTACAACATTTTTAGTTACTTTTTTTAACTGCACCACTGATCTCTATTCTAATACATTGATCTATTTACTTATAGGCTGGGTTCACACGTGCACGTCCGTTACGGCTGAAATTACGGAGCTGTTTTCAGGAGAAAACAGCTCCTGAATTTCAGATGTAATGGCACGTGCAGGCGTTTTTCGCAGCGTCCATTACGGACGTAATTGGACCTATTTTTCTATGGAGTCAATGGAAAACGGCTCCAATTACGTCCCAAGAAGTGACATGCACTTCTTTGACGCAGGCATCTTTTTTACGCGGCGCTGTCAAAAGACGGCGCGTAAAAAAAATGACGGTCGGCACAGTACATCGTAAAACCCATTCAAATGAATGGGCAGATGTTTGTCGGCGCTTTGGAGCCGTATTTTCGGACGTAATTCAAGGTTAAAGCACCCAAATTACGTCCCTAAATAGGGTGTGTGAACCCAGCCTTCCACTGACAAAAAGCCTATTAGACCCTGTCTCTGGCTTCCGTACTTGGCAGACCAGGAGGACCTTGTTAGGCCTCCTGTTGCCATATCAACCATTGGCACCCCAGTGGTCCTGGGGCTGCCAATGAACTACAATCTACCCAGATATTGTGGTCGCTTTTGACCGCGGCATCTAAGGGGTTAATGGCGGGGATCGGAGCTATCTCCATTCCCTGCCATTACAGCAGGGTGTCAGCTGTAATATACAGCTGACACCTGCTGGTGATTTCGCGGGCTCAGCTTCTGAGCCCGCTCTATCACTGTCACTTACAGTTACGTGATGTCGCACTAAGTCAATAGCTGCAACGACCTAACTACACGTTATGCGTCATTAAGGGGTTAAATATTCTGCCCTTCTTTACCCCTTACCGCACCAGGACGCACCGGTACGTCCTGTATTGCAGTGCTTTAAGGCTGACATCCTGCTCTAACGGCCAGGACCAGAGCTAGGCTCAGTTCCGGCCAATTAACCGCTTAGATGTGGTGGTCGCTGTATCTATGTGGTTAGATCGCACCCTATGGTTACTAATTGCAACCATCGGCACCCGCGGGGGTTATGATGGTTGCTATGGCAACCATAGCCTAACAATGGCTTCCTAGTACGGAAGCCTATTAGACCCCGCTGGGAGGCGAAGCCTAATAGGCTTGCTGTCAGTGAATAGCTGACAGCTCTAATACATTGCACTATAGGTAGTGCAGTGTATTAGAACAGCGAACAGGGCTTCATGCCTTCATATCCCCTAGTCGGACAAAAAAAAAAGTCAAAACAAGTTAATAAAAATGTTGTAAAAAAGTTTTAAAAAAGTTTCACGTTAAAAAAAACAATAACTGCCTTTTTTTTCCCATAATAAGTCTTTTATTATAGGAAAAACAGAAAACATAAAAAAAAAGTACACATATGTGGTATCACCACATCCGTAACGACCCGAACTATAAAAATATCGTGCTATTTTACCCACACTGTGACCACCGTAAGAAAAATAAAAAACAATTCCAGAATCGCTGTTTTTTAGTCACTACCCCTCCCAAAACAGGATAAAAAAAAGGGATCTAATAGTTGCGTATACCCCAAAATTATATCATTAAATACTACAGCCCATCACGCAAAAAACAAGCCCTTACACAGCTTTTTTGACGGCAAAATAGAAAAGTTATGGCTCTCAGAATATGGTGACACAAAAAATATATTATTTGAAACAAAAGTGATTTTATTGTGCAAACGCTGCAAAACATAAATAAAACTATATACATTTGGTATCGCCGTAATTGTACCGACCCGCAGAATAAAGTAAAATAATAAAAAACGTCAGAATTGCTGGTTTTTGGTCACCTTGCTTGCCAAAAAATGAAATAAAAAGTGATTAAAAAAATCGCATGTAATGGTACCAGTGAAATCCAGCAAAATCTGCGCTCTAAAAGCCAAGTGGCGCTCCTTCCATTTTGAGCTCTGCCATTTGCCCAAACAACAGTTTAGGGCCACACATGGGGTATTGCCGTACTTAGGAGAAATTGGGTAACGAATTGTGTGTTGTTTTTTTTCTCCTATTACCCCTTGTAAAAAAAAATTGGGCGCAAAACTACATATTTTTGGGGGAAAATTTTTTTTTTATCATTTTCACTGCATTCTGATACATTCTATGAAACACCTGTGGGATCAAAATGCTCACTACACCCCAAGATGATTATCCTGAGGGGTATAGTTTCCAAAATGGAGTCACTTCTCAGGGGTTTCCACTGTACTCGTACCCCAGGTGCTCTGCAAATGCGACATGGCGCCCAAAAAGACAATCAACCAAAATCTACATGCCAAGTAGCGCTCCTACCATTCTGAGCCCTGCGGTGTGTCCAAACAGCAGTTTATGACCACATATGGGGTATTGTCGTACTTGTTCATAGTAAAAGCAATCTGGTAAGGCTGACTCATTATACCTATGTTTATTTTTTTATTCTATTTTTTCCATGCATCAGAAAAAGTATTTTCTGTTACAGTGTACAACTTTTTCCAATGAATGTTGCTCATATTCGTTTCCTATGTATAATAAGATATGATTCGCAATATCTTTAACATATGAGTAGTTTTGTTTAATTTTTTGATCATATATAATGCAGTATGTAGAACATTTGTTTACATTGATATGATTATTTTCATATTAGCTAAAATTTAAATTTTTGATGGTGATGACATGAATATTGTTATTGGTTGTTAATAGAAAAAAACTTATTTTTGAATTTTACAGACTGTTTGAAAAAGGTCTTGTTATTTTGACCGAAACATCACATTGTCTAAGTCTGTGGATTGCAAATCAAAAATTCTTTGTTTTGGAAAAATTATTTAGAGTGCCAGATTTTCTTCCAAAATACTAAGCAGTTTATTACCACATATGGGACATTGCCGTTATTGGGAGAAGATGCTTTACAAATGTTCGCGTGCTTTTTCTCATTTATTCCTTGTAAAAATTAAAAATTTCTAAGTAGTTTCAGAAAAAAGTCGATTTTCATTTTTACAGACTAATTCCAAAAAGTTTAGTAAAGAAACTGTGGGGTCAAAATGCTAACTATACCCCTAGATAAATTTTTTGAGGGGTGTAGTTTCCAAAATTGGGTCACTTTTGGAAGGTTTCCACTGTTTTGGCACCACAAGACCTCTTCATACCTGACATGGGGCCTAAAATATATTCTAGAAAAGGGTGGCCCCAAAATCCACTAGGTGCTCCTTTGTTTCTGAGGCCTGTGTTTCAGTCCATTAGCACACTAGGGCCACATGTGGGATATTTCTAAAAGCTGCACAATCTGGGCAATACATATTGAGTTGCATTTCTCTGGTAAAACTTTCTGTGTTAAAGAAAAAAAAATATTGCCAATGAATTTTGGCCAAAAAAATGAAAATGTTAAATTTCACCTCTACTTTGCTTTAATTCCTGTGAAACACCTAAAGGGTTAAGAAACTTTCTGAATGCTGTTTTGAATACTTTGAGGGGTCTAGTTTTTAAAATGGGGTGATTTAAGGGGACTTTCTAATATATAAGGCCGTCAAAGCCACTCCAGAACTAAACTGGGCTCTGTAAAAATAGCCTTTTGAAATTTTCTAGAAAATGTGAGAAATTGCTGCTAAAGTTCTAAGCCTTGTAACGTCCTAGAAAAATAAAAGGACTTTTATAAAACGATGCAAACATAAAGAAGACATATGGGAAATGTTAACTAGTAACTATTTTGTGTGGTATTACTATTTCTCTTACAAGCAAATACATTAAAATTTAGAAAAATTCAAATTTTTGCACATTTTCAGTGAATTTTGGAGTTTTTCACAAATAAATACTGAATATATCGACCAAATCTTACCACTAACATAAATTACATTGTGTCACGAGAAAACATTCTCAGAATAACTTGGATACATAAAAGCATTCCAGAGTTATTACCACATAAAATTACGCATGTCAGATTTGAAAAAAATGTCTGTGTCCTTAAGGCAAAAACAGGCTGTGTCCTTAACCCCTTCCCGACATCCGCCATATATATATACGGCGCTGCCGGGAAGGTGTTCCCGCAAACCGCAGTGCAGTTACGTTGCAGTGATGGTGCGGGCTCAGAAGCAGAGCCGGCACCATCACCGCGGGGTGACAGCTATATTATACAGCTGGCACCCTCCTGTAACTGCCAGGACTGGAGCTATTCTCCGATCCGGCTGATTAACCACTCAGATGCTGCACTCAATATTGCGCAACATCTGACCGGCAACCCAGCGACGCAATCACTGGGTTGCTGTGGCAATCGGAGGCCAGATAATGGCGTCCGAGTCTGCCTTGTACGGGAGCCGATTAGGACTCGCCTGCGGCGTGTCCTCATAGGCTTGCTGTCGGTGAATAACTGACAGCGCTAATACACTGCACAACGTATGTAGTGCAGTGTATTAGAGTAGCGATCGGGGCATCAGGCCCTCAAGTGCCCTAGTGGGACAAGTAAAAAAATTAAACAAAAGTTTATAAAAATGTCGTAAAACAATAAAAACACACACGTTTCAAATGAAAAAAAAGCTAAACTGACTTTTTCCCATAGTAAGTCTTTTAAAAAAAACATGAAAAACAACTCCAGAATCTTTGTTTTTAGGTCACATCTCCTCCCAAAAAATTCTATAAAAAGTGATCAAAAAGTCACATTTACTCCAAAATAGTACTAATAATAACGACAATCCGTCCCGCAAAAAATAATCCCTGACACCGCTTTGTGCACGCAAAAATAAAAAAGTTATGGGTCTTAGAATATAGCAACACAGAAAACAAATGATTTTATAAAAAAAGTGATTTTATTGTGCAAAAGCTGCAATACATTAAAAAAAACTATATAAATTTGGTATAGCCGTAATCGTATCGACCCGCATACTAAAGCTAACATGTAATTTAGGGCGCACTTTGGATGCCGAAAAAATCCCCCAAAAAAAACTATTCCAGAATTGTTTGTTTTTGGTAATTTACTTCACCAAAAAATGAAATAAAAAGTGATCAAAAAGTCGTATGTGTTATAAAATTGTACCAATAAAATCTCACAAAAAACAAGCCCGCACACTGCTCAATCAACTGAAAAATAACAAAGTTATGGCACTAGTAATGCGGTTTTGAAAAAACATCTCAATGCGCAGGCCGGAGGGGAACATTCCTTCAGTTTTAGGGCCCTAGTATTTAGGAACTAGGAAAGGGAAGGGACATAGCACATCCGCTGGAAGCGAGGGCGCCCGTATTATACCAGCGCAAAACTTTCCCAGCAATATTTCCCAAACTACGAAGGAGAAAAAGTCCCCAAATGGTGCAGAGCGTTACAAAAGGGGGATAGGAAAGAAAACCGTTTATCAGTGTGACACCGGCCTGTGCATAATGGATTACTTCACAGCGTACCACACATCTATGGATAATTGTATTATTTACCCCATTATTATACCCTTTTATTATGCCCTGATGTACCCCACACAGATTACATATGCCCCCACATTATAAACTGAAATACCAGCAAAACCCCAAACAGAACTACCAAGCAAAATCCATGCTCGAAGTGGTGGTCTTTCCCTTCTTAGCCCTACAGTGTGGCCAAACACCAATTTATGTCCACAAGTAAGGCATTACCATACCCGGGAGAACCCGCTTAACAATTTATGGGGTAAGATTCTCCAGGGGCACAACATATTGAGCGGTGAAATGGCAGATCAGTGAAAAAATTTCAATTTTCACTTTGCACCATCCACTGCGTATTAATTTCTGAAAAACACCTGTGGAGTCTAAATTCTCACTACACCCCTTGATAAATGCCTTTAGGGGTGTAGTTTCTAAAATGGGTCACTTTTGTTTGGTACATCAGTGGTTTTTCAAATGCAACATGCTGTCCGCAAACCATTACAGCAAAATCTACGCTCCAAAAGATAAATACCGCTCCTTTTCTTCTGAATGTTCCCATATATGTAAACAGCTGATTATAACCACATATGGGGTGTTATCGTACTCCAGAGAAATTTATTTACAGATGTTGGGGTGCTTTTTCATTTTCATGGCTAAATTCTAATTAATTCAGCAAAAAACCTTTGGGATCAAAATTTTCATTATACCCCTAGATAATTCCTCAGGAGGTGCAGTTTCCCAAATGAAGTCACTTTTGGGTTGTTTCCACTGTACTAGTACTACAGGGGCTCATCAAATGTGACATGGCGCCCAGAAACCATTCCAAAATCCAAATGGTGCTCCTTCCATTCTGAGCCCTACCGTGTGTCCAAACAGACGTTTATGACCACATATGGGGTATTGTTTTACTCGGGAGAAATTGGTTTACAAATGTTGCGGTGCTTTTTCTCCTTCAGTCCTTGTGGAAATGAAAAAAAATTACCTAAACCTACATTTTCTTTGAAAAAATTTAGATTTTCATTTTTACGGCCTAATTCCAATAAGTTCCGTAAAACACCTGTGGGGTCAAACTGCTCACTGTACCGCTAGATAATTTCCTCATGGGGTGTAGTTTCCAAAATGGGGTCACTTGTTGGGGGTTTCCACTGCTTTGTCCCCCCAGTGGCTTTGCAAATGCGACATGGCAACCGCAAACCATTCCTGCAAAATGTTAGTTCCAAAAGCCAAATGGTACTCTTTCCCTTCTCAGCCTTGCTGTGTGTCCAAACAGCCGTTTATGACAACATGTGGGGTATTGTTTTACTCGGGAGAAATTGCTCTACAAATGTTGTGGTGCATTTTCTACTTTAGTTCTTTTGAAAATGAAAAAAAATTAGTTAAACCTACATTTTATTTGAAAAAATTTAGATTTTCATTTTTATGGCCTAGTTCCAAAAAAAATTTAAAAAAAACTGGCGGGTCAAAATGCTTGATACACCCCTAAATAAATTCCGCGAGGGGTGTAGTTTCCCAAATGGGGTCACTTTTGGGGGGTTTCCACTGTTAGTTCCACAAGACCTCTTCAAAGCTGACATGGTGCCTAAAATATATTCTAATAAAAAGGAGGCCCAAAATCCAATAGGTGCTACTTTTGCTTCGGAGGTCGGTGCTTCAGTCCAGTAGCACACTATGGCCACATGTGGGATATTTCCTAAAACTGCAGAACCTGGGCAATAAATATTGAGTTGCATTTCTCTGGTAAAACCTTCTGTGGTACAAAAAAAAATGGATTCAAAATGAATTTCTGGAAAAAAATAATGAACTTTGTAAATTTTTCCTCTAGTTTGCCTTAATTCCTGCGCAATGTCTAAAGGGTTAAGAAACTTTCTCAATTCTGTTTTGAATACTTTGAGGGGTGCAGTTTTTAAAATGGGGTGACTTTTTGGGGGTTTCTAATATCTAAGGACCTCAAAGCCACTTCAGAACTGAACTGGCCCCTGTAAAAATAGCATTTTGAAATTTTCTTGAAAATGTGAGAAATTGCTGCTAAAGTTCTAAGCCTTGTAACGTCCTAGAAAAATAAAAGGATGTTCAAAAAACAATTCCAAACTAAATTAGACATATGGGGGATGTTTATTAGCAACATTTTTGTGTGGTATAACTGCCTGTCTTACAAGTAGATACATTTAAATTGCGAAAAATGCAAATTTTTGCAATTCTTCGCAAAATTTTTGTGTTTTTCACAAATAAATACTGAATGTATTGGCCAAATTTTGCCAGTAACATAAAGTCCAATGTGTCACAAGAAAACAATCTCAGAATCGCTTGGATAGGTAAAAGCATTCCGGAGTTATTACCACATAAAGTGAAACATGTCAGATTTGAAAAATGAGGCTCTGCCAGGAAGGTCAAAAGGGGCCACAGCGGGAAGGGGTTAAGGTCATAATTTTTTAAATACAGGTCCACTACATTATTGTGTGAAATAGCACAACAAACATTTGCTGTACTCATGCTGTATTGGTCCAGGTAAATGGAGGTTGACAAGTTAATCTGGTTCTACTGTACTTTGAAAGCCTTACTACTCCTTTTTTTTTACCTTGTTTCTTTCCTCATCTCCCACTACCCCACATTTTTTTTATCCTTTTCTTAACTTTGTTCTTTTCAGTAACTTACAAATTTATTTTTACTGTTCTTCTTAAAGGTTGTCCCTTTTATTACTTACACTGCTCCATACTGTTCAATGCCATCAGACTCATAGAATCGGAACACAGTATTACAGCATCTTCCTATTCACTTGAATGGAAGAATGAACGAAGGGGCGCCCCGGGCCCTTCAAACAGGTGATTGTTGGTGCGCCGAGAGTTGAACCCCACAATATGGGGTTAGGCCATGAATTTTATACCACCTCCATTTTATACAACTCTTAATATCAAGTCAAGGTTTGAGCAGGTTGCACATGTTACTCGTTTAGTCATACCTAAATTTTTTCATAGTTATGTTCCTATGCAATGTTTTAATGTTGCTGGCATATGTACAAAAACACAAACACTGACATTTTGTATGTTCTGTCTTTATTTGTTTTTCCATAAGCAGAATGAGAATGTAGGATTCCTATGGTATGAAGAGATAATGGCTATTACATCAAACTTATGATGACTTAACATGTGGAGCCTTGAGGGTATGTTCACACAACCTATATTCGGCCGTTTTTCGGGCCGTAAACGCCCGGAAAACGGCTGAAAAATCGTAAGCAGAACGCCTCCAAACATCTGCCCATTGATTTCAATGGGAAAACTGTATTCTGTTCCGACGGAGCGTTTTTCGCAGCGTTTTTTTACGCGTAAAAAACGTCCGCGAAAGAGAAGTGCAGGACACTTCTTGGGACGTTTTTGGAGCCGTAAAAGCTCCAAAAACGGCCGTAAAAAACGCCACAAAAATCGCGAGTGGCACAAAAAATGTAAGAAAATCAGGAGCTGTTTTCTCTTGAAAACAGCTCCGTATTTTGAGACGTTTTTGACCCTAACTCAACACTTAGTTTGTTAGCTGCCTGTATGTAGAGGACAATATTATCTATATACAATCTCTTTTCTTCCCCAGCAATTTGCATCTTGCCATGTCTAAACGGAGGTCGTTGCACAGCTCCATACAAATGTCATTGTGTAAATGGTTGGACTGGATCGCGATGTCATCTTGGTAAGTAGAGGCCATTTTGCACTTTCAAATCCAGCTGTATAAAGTGAATAATATCGAATTGTTCTAAAAATCTTTAGCATTTGCTCAGAAGGATGTTTACAGTGGTTACTTGAGCCATTACTTCAAATCTGCAGCTACGTGAGTGTTGTTTCCTTGTCGCATTTGCTCCGTTCTGTCCAAGTTGAGTTTAGATGACCTGCTGTAGTCAGTTAACCACAATTAAAAGGGGTTGTTCATATATTAGTCATATGACATAGCATACAGGCTATTGTATTATGTGAAGTAGCCTTTATTTCATTAGACAAGAATACAAATTCATTTTATTTGTTAGTTATGTGATAGGTTGGTATATGGTACTGATGTGACTTTATAGATTGTCAGCACCGTGCTTAATTATATGATCTGGTCATGTCCTTGGCTCTAAATATACTGCTTCTGCACAGACATGTCACATGTGTGCAGGGCCAGCATCGGCACCCGGTGAACCCGGGCAAGTGCCGGGGTTCACTGCTCTTGTAGCGGCCCACTGTACGCCATCCACCTGCTTAAATTAACTAGTCGTCCGTGGTGCACGGCAGAAGATTGCAGAGCGGAGGCCCCGCTTCTCGCATCCACAATAACAATGTGTTGCGGCGCAGATGACGTAATAATTTTGCGCTGATGTGATTACATCATCTGCGTGACTGCGCCCCGCCGCTTGTTATTGTGAATGCCAAGTACCAGTAAGAAGACAGTGACGGGACTGTTCAGCTCATCGTTGGAACGTGTTAGGTGAGTTTTTTTTAAATTATTTTTATTGGAGCAAAGGGACCAAACTGGGGGCACAAACTTGTGACCTGAAACTTTTACATGGGGCGCAAACTGGGGGCCTAATTTTTACATGGGGGCAGGGCAGAAACTGGGGGCCTGACTTTTACATGGGGGCACAAACTGGGGGATTAGCTTTCATATTAGAGCACCTGCAATGGACTAACTTGTATATGGGGGCACAAACTAGTGGACTAACTTCTAAATGGGGGCACAAACTAGCGGACTATCTTCTATATGGAGGCAAAAAACTAGCGGACTAAATGCTATATGGGGGCACAAACTAGCGGACTAACTTCTATATGGTGGCACAAACTAGCGGACTAACTTCTTTATGGGGGCACAAACTGGGGGCTTAACTTTAATATGGGGGCACAAACTGGGGGTCTAACTTTAATAGGGGGGCACAAACTAGCGAACTAACTTCTATATTCGGGCACAAACTAGCGGATTAACTTCTAAATGTGGGCACAAAATAGGGGTCTAACTTCTACATGGGGGCACAAAGGGGGCCTAAATTCTATACCTGGGCATAAAGGGGACCTAGTTTCTATATGGCCAGTTTTTTTCCCAACTAACAACAATATAATATGAATCTAGTTATAGTAAATATGAATCTTTATTATTTAAACCAAAAGACAGACCACATAAAGAATAAGATTACAATGCAGTCAAACAGCGAAATTCTCATACATGTAGCTGAGTAACAGTGTACTATTGACTATAAGAGGAACATAGACGCGTAAGCATCCGCTAAAAATGGCGGCATGTAGGTGAAAACGAAGGTATGATATCTGTCCATGTACCCTGACTGGCTAAGGCTGCATTGCGCTAAAAATCAGAAGAGCCCCCGCAACAAGTTTTGCAGAGTCCTCAGGGGTATTGGGGCTAATGACGGCGTTTTCACAAGGAAAACCCCTTTTAAAACCTCCGGGTGATGTGAAAAGGGGTGTACAGTAAACAGGGCCAATGGGTATGGTTGTAACAAAACACACATCTCCCAAGATGACGAACGAGTTTGGCAACGAATGGGAGGCAGATCTCAACCAAAAAGTAATTCCTTGTATGATCTTTAGCCCAGTGCCCCGGATCCCGGGCGACTGCCACATTCAGTGGTGTAGCTACAGGGGAAGCAGCGGTCGCAATTGTGACCGGGCCCCTGTTACTATAGTAATGAAACTATACTTACCCTCCTCCTTCCCAAGCACAGCGGAAGTCCCGACGCTGTGTGCCACACAAGACGTCACGATGCTGGATGGTGTCAAGACATCTGCTGCACCCGGAGCCGAAGAGGAGGGTGAGTGTAACATTACTGTCTGCTGGGTTCCTGTATCTAAGCCTGTCTTGTTTTTGACTTGGATACAGGGTCTAACAGACAGTATCACACATGGACCCTGTATCTAAGCCTACCACATGGTAGGCTTAGATACATGAGCATGTATGATACTGTCCGATGGGCCCTGTATCTAAGCCTACCACATAGTAGGCTTAGATACAGGGCCCCAGCAGACAGTAATCTTATACTGTATTAGATTGCTGCCTGCTGGGGCTCTGCATCTAAGCCTAACATGTGGTAGGCTTAGATACAGGGCCTATCAGACAGTATCACACATGGTGTGATCCTGTTTGCTGGACCCTGTATCTAAGCCTTCCACATGGTATTCTTAGATAAATGGCCCACGTCTGATCCTTTCTGATGGGCCCTGTATCTAAGCCTACCACATGTTAGGCTTAGCTACAGGGCCCCAGCAGAAAGTAATCTTATACAGTATAAGATTACTGTCTGCTGGGGCCCTGTATCTAAGCCTAACTTGTGGTAGCCTTAGATACAGGGTCCATCAGAAAGGGTCAGAAATGGGCCATTTATCTAAGAATACCATATGGTAGGCTTTGATACAGGGCCCAGCAGACAGGATCACACCATGTATGATCCTGTCTGATGGGTCCTGTATCTAAGCCTACCACATGTTAGGCTTATATACAGGGCCCCAGCAGACAGTAATCTAATACAGTATAAGATTACTGTCTGCTGGGGCCCTGTATCTAAGCCTAACTTGTGGTAGGCTTAGATACATGGTCTAACAGACAGTATCACACATGGGCCCTGTATCTAAGCCTACCACATGGTATTCTTAGATAAATGGCCCATGTCTGATCCTTTCTGATGGGCCCTGTATCTAAGCCTACCACATGTTAGGCTTAGCTACAGGGCCCCAGCAGAAAGTAATCTTATACAGTATAAGATTACTGTCTGCTGGGGACCTGTATCTAAGCCTAACTTGTGGTAGGCTTAGATACAGGGCCCATCAGAAAGGATCAGACATGGGCCATTTATCTAAGAATACCATATGGTAGGCTTAGATACAGGGCCCAGCAGACAGGCTCACACCATGTATGATCCTGTCTGATGGGCCCTGTATCTAAGCCTACCACATGTTAGGCTTATATAAAGGGCCCCAGCAGACAGTAATCTAATACAGTATAAGATTACTGTCTGCTGGGGCCCTGTATCTAAGCCTAACTTGTGGTAGGCTTAGATACATGGTCTAAAAGACAGTATCACACATGGGCCCTGTATCTAAGCCTACCACGTGTTACTAATTATTGGAATTGAGGACTACTTCGATGACGGCTTTTTTATTTTCAATAAAATGTTTAACGAGGATTGTGTGGCGGGTTTTTCATTTCAATAAAATATTTTTTCTATGTCTTTGTATTTTATTTTAAACTTTAATTACTACCGGCTTAGTAATGGCCGCTGGCTGATTGCAGAGGCTAACACTAAACCCCATTATTACCCCGGTACCCACCGCCACCAGGGGTGCTGGGAAGAGCTGGGTACGATCCAGTACCTGACCATCTGTAGCATTACCAGGATGGGATGGACCACTGTTTTTGACCTTTGCCAGCCTAATAGTACCAGCCTGCGGCTGCCCCAATACCCGTCTATCACCATTACAGATGGTCGGGTACTGGTTCGTACTCTGCTCTTCCCGGCAAACCTGGTGGTGGTGGGTACCAGGGTAATAATGGGTGCTAGTCTTAGCTCTTTCACTGGCTAACATTAAGCCCCACCTTAGTAATGGACGCTGTCAATCAGTCAGTGGCCATTAATAAGGCGGTATTAATAACATTTTAAGAAATACAAGGACATAGAAAAAACCCACACAACCCTCGTTAACCATTTTATTGAGAAAAAAAGCCGTCATCGAAGTAGTCCTCGAATCCGACGTAGTCCAACAACGGAACCTATAAAAAAACACAAGCACAACAAAAAAATTACAAATGTTTTGCACTAGTGTTTTTAAAAAATTACGTCTTTACAATGTGTTAGGGATCTGCCAGGTACTACGTCTAGGTATACTCCTGGGATTAATCAATCCACACCTGAGGCCAGACCTGTTCGACTGACACCATCTCCCACCAACCAGGGTGGCAGGCTCAGGAGTGGGAGAGCCTATCGCGGCCTGGTCAGTCGGAGTTAGCTCCGCCCCCTGTCCTTTATTACCTGCCGTGTTCTCTTCCTCAGTGCTTGTAATTCTTCTGGATTCCTGGCCTCACTGCTGCTTGCTCCAGCCTGCTTCTGCCGTGCTTCTGCCTTGCTGCAGTTCCGCTTAACCTGCTTTGCTTTGCCCCTGGCTTGCTTCCTTCTCCGTGCTCACTTTGGTATACTCCACTTCATCCTGGTCCTGACCACTCATTCACCGCTCCGTTTCCTCGCGGCGTTCCGTGGCTACTGCCCCTTCCCTTGCGTGTTCCCTGTTTGTTCTCCCGTGCACTTAGACAGCGTAGGGACCGCCGCCCAGTTGTACCCCGTCGCCTAGGGCGGGTCGTTGCAAGTAGGCAGGGACAGGGCGGTGGGTAGATTAGGGCTCACTTTCCCTTCACCTCCTTCCTGCCATTACACAATGTTTCTGAATAAAATGTTTTCATATTCACTGTCTAGTTTCTGCCTTTATACTGCCGCCGCTCAAGTTGCACCGCAAAGGGGCCCACTAAGGCTCTGTCGCCCAAGGACCCACATAACCCTGCAGCCAGCCCTGCATGTGTGCATAGAGCCTTATATTGCCGTTCATTTTAATATAAGTACATTATTTATTTTTACAGCTGTTTGCCAGTCCCCTTGCTTAAATGGAGGAAGATGTGTAAGACCAAACAGATGCAATTGCCCTCCAAGTTGGACAGGGACTGACTGCTCAAGGTAAGTACTGTTCCTCTGCCAAACCATTTAGTATAGGAGAGTAATAGTTGTAGTGTAATCTAGGTACAATGGGGTAAATGTCTTGTTACTTATTTAGAATTACTGTGTAGTGAAGTGTGTGTTAAAGGGGTTTCCCCGTAACAGTAAGTAATGGCATGTTACTAGTATTATCATCAGGTACTGAAAGGTGGGCACCAAACTTCTGGGACTCCTACTGCTTCCTAAAGTTAAGGTGATGTTGTCCCGTCAGTGTTTTCTCTGCCCAAAGCCACTCCCAGCCTGTCACTTTTTATCTCATGTGACTAGAGGTTTGTTGTTGTACTTGTGTTAATGCAATCATGGGCAAAAATATATTAGACTGAAATTTGTAATGGGTATATCAACCGATACCCCCCTCCAGTGATTTATCCAGTTTCCAAATCATAGGTGATCGATATATATATATATATATATATATATATATATATATATATATATATATATATATATATATATATATATATATATATATATGAGAGAAAAGATGACACAAGAGACCATGCTTGTATGCTCAAAATCCTTCTCTGCCGTTTGTTGCCAAACTCAATTACAATAATATCATTCAGAAGGGGTGTAGGCTTTGATTTCAGCCAATCATCTACAATATGATAATGACTCTGATTCAGCCAATGAGAATATTTCAATGCATTATAATAATTATTCACCGCTCAAGGTCCCTACAAGTTAATTTGTCTCTACTTCTTATCTCACTAGAGAATAGAGACTGCAGATAAGATGGCACAACATTAAATCATTTCAACACAGCCCGTCCTCAAGGCTGACCCCCTCCCTCATGGTAAACAATGTCATTGTCCCAAAGACAGGTAGTCGAGCTGGACTGTCAGACAATAAACTCTGTAGCTGTTTTGTCATCATGCTTAGAGAATAGATGTATACACATATTTACTGCAACGAGAAATACAACACATTAACAATTTCCAAGCAATTAATAGCATTAAAATCAGTCCTATCACTACCACTATGGGTTTCAGCAATCCAGAAAGCATATTATTAAACCAAACATCAATAGATCCCATCCAAGAAAAGGGATTCCATCTCTCCTTAGATATATCTCTAGCTTTTTTCTTCAATTTCTTTACTTTTCATGGGTTCATATGAATCTTCAATCCAGGTGCAACATTCTTCACCAAGAACAGCACAAGTTCCATCTTATTCTGCTAACAGCTAATCAAGAGCCATTCTATTTTGGAGGGCAACTTTCCTAACTTGGGCCAAATCTTCATTGATAGCATGGATAGAACTGGTGGTCTCAATTATCCCATCCATGATACTAGCATATATTTTTAACTTATTCGCTAGTTCGATTCCCCAGCCTGTCCAAGAGGGGAACCACATCCAAGCTTTATCTGCTTTTGTAAACAACTCTCATTTATATCTAGTCTCCTTAGAGTACACTTCATAAATGTCAGCACTTGAGATGTTTGGACGTTGTCTGATGGCTGGAACAACTCTTCCTATGGTGTAATTACCCCATTATCCCATAGGAAGCCAAGAACAGACTCTGTTACCACAAATATAATATAGCCCTGGTTTTATCACCATAGGAACTATTTTACCATGATTCCCCAACCAACTTTGAAACCATCTCATATTGTCATGCACTTTAGTTTTACAGTCCCATTCGTCATCATCTCCTTTGTCAGGACAGGAACACCTGGGTGCACAAGACGCTGTCATAGTTGCACACCAACATTGGTTATTACAATTACCGTGTACCTCATTACATTTTACATCATACTTCACATTGAACAGTAAAGTGGCATTTTTACAATCTGTTTCTCCAACGTGTACCTTAGGTAAATTGACTTTGCACCCTTTAATTCTGGCTATGTGATCAGCATACATAGGCCCTATGCACATAGTGGGTGTATTTAGTAGGCCAGCTATTTCTAAATATGTTCCTTGGTCTGAGAGAGCATTGTGAGCAGTGTGATTTACATCTATCTCAAAATCATAGCTATAGTGTGTGAGATTGAGGTCATTCATTGTACACCAATTAAAGGGATTCCTTTATGATTTGCTGGAACATGAGAACAGATCCAACAGTCAGTAGTGTTCAGCTGTTTGTAGATGTAGAAGCCAAACAGAGTTCTTCCGCCGTTCTCCGTTCACCTGTATACAATAGCATAAGATACAAAAGAACAGGCAAGACAGCAAATGCATTTTTTAAATTTTCCTATAGTCAATCCTCCTTTCTCTGAGTGGCCTCCCCCATTTTGTACAAATCTGCGTCACCTGACCTGAAAGTTCACCTTTTTACAATGAGAAGCGTGAATCCAGTTGGGTTTCCCCTACACTTTCACTAAGGTAGAAGTGGTCAGTAGTACTTGGTAGAGGCCATCAAATCTGATTTCCAGATGTTTCCTTATGTATCTTCTTATCACGACCCAATCTCCAGGTTGTAGGTGGTGAGTTCCATTTTTGTTCTGTGGGTCTGGTAAAGAAGAAAAGACTAAGCCATGCAAATTAGTCAGCTGCTTATGGAGCTGGACAACATAGTCAGTTAGAGAAGCATACTACTGTCCATGTAATTCCTCTGGAAAGAAAAGTCCTGTTAGCGGTAGCCTCCCAAACAGTATCTCAAATGGTGAAAGTCCATGCATACCCTTTAGTGTATGTCTCATTGCAAATATAGCTAACGGTAGGGTTTGTACCCAAGTAAGTTTTGTTTGCTAACAGAATTTAGCTATCTTATTTTTTAAGATGCCATTTGCTCTCTCAATCTTCCCTGATGACTGTGGGTGATATGGAGTATGTAGGTGTTGGTTAATTTGCAACCTTTTCAACGTTTCTCGAAATAGCTGCCCTGTGAAATGTGTCCCACGGTCAGACTCTACGTCTCAGGTAGGCCATATCTGCACACAATCTCGGATATTATTTTCTTAGCTGTCACTAAAGCTGCAGCCTTAGCAACATGCCATGCTTCTACCCAAGAGGAGAACATATCTACACATACTAAGACATACTCATAAACACCACATTTATGTCGCTGAATGTAGTCTATCTGCCATCTCTGGAATGGGTAGTCATGTTTTACAAGGTGTTTCATCTGTACCCTAGTAATTTTGCTTGAATTGTGCTTGGCACAAATCATGCATTTCTTGCACCATTGTGTCGCAAATTGTGAGTAGCCTGGCGCAACCCAAAATTTACTTATAATAGCAACCATTCCTCCTTTGGAAACATGAGATGGGAGATTAGATAAGTTTGTTAAAAACTGATATATAGCTGGAGGGGCACACCACCTCCATGTTTCCAAACACCGTTATATGATATACAACTTGTGTTCCTCAATTTACTGTGTGGTTGGTGACCTGCCTGCTTTTGCAAGGTTATGAGAGTGTCCATTGCCAGATTTTGGAGGATTATAAGAGCAGCCCCTAGTAAGCATACAACATTTTAACAGGTGCTTGCTCAGCCATGTGCTATACCTCATATTCATCTCCTCCTGTGGGGACAGGGGAGCCTGTGGACAACCTCTTATCTGATCTGGTGATCAGCCAGATCCACATTTGCTGTGACTGTTGCCCATAGCCCTGCTATGATGGAGGGGACTTGTACCCTTCTCGTTCAGTTTTTATTTCCACTAACAAACTCTATGGCTATTGGCTGTTTGGGAAAGTCCCACACTACGTATCCTCTACGTGTCCGTATACACAAAAACAAATCTTCCAACAGAGCAAAGTTACAACCAACTAAGCAATATCCCACAAAGGATCTGCCCTCCATATCATCTATGTCAAGCAATCTAAGATAGGTATTTTCTAAGCACTATTATTTTTTTTATGAGGGAGACGAGCCATGTGCAGCTTCAGGACAAGAACCCTTGAATGTACCTAGATGCAGAACCAACACCAGTGTAACAAAAGGCTGTCAAGCAACAGGCCGAGAGGTAATCAGATATTGTTTCGCTCTCGTTCCCTAGGAATGGCCCTACACCCAATAGCAATAGTGGACTGAAGCTGAATTTAATCAACAATGTCTAAAGGCCGAGTGCAGGGGGTACCCAAAGGACCTGTACTGACAAACCAAGGTAGACCAGTCCGGAAACTACACCCAAATACACTTAACCTTCAATTTTACATTTGTCCTTCTTCTGCTCAGGGAATGGTTAATAATTTACTTGACAAACACAGAAAAATAGAAAAACACTTGTGTCTGAGGAAGGTAGGGTCCTCTTACTTATCACTGCACTGACCCCACCATGCTTTCTCCGTAGAGGTGCGTTTTGAGGCAGTTTCAATCATTCCGCCGTAAAGGCCTCTTTCACTCTGATGTGGAGTGCACAAACATCCTCTCATTCACTCAAACATACATATCAAAACAGGTTAGTACATTTAACAACTGTTTGAGGTTCTTGGGAACCGTACTCACGACAGAGAACAGAGGGACTGGGGACCAAAGGAAGGGAGAGCAAATGAGAAAAACTTTGATGGCGCCAGTTCGGTCTGCAGTCCTTGGTTCCCGTCCTGGTTCCGTTCCAGCTGCTTTCGGTTCCCGGGTTTCGGCACCAAAATTGTTGTGGGTAATTCAATGTCAAACAGTTGCTCCAGATTCATTCATATTTATTTTCTTAAGAGAAGGTTTCACAGAATAAGTGTCATAATAATGTCACTTTGCATGTGATGGCAAAATGCAAATGCTCCCTTCCATACATTATGAGTGAGTTTATATACAGCTTTTAGACTGGGCTTTTACTACATCAGCTATAAAATTTTCCTTTGAGTTTGCACAAAACAAAATAACATTGCATTCACAATTTTTCTTAGCATTGCAATATTTTCCTATCATTTCATTATCTAGAATTAATTGAATGTTAAAGAGGCTCTGTCACCAGTTTATAACTGCCCTATCTCCTACCTAATCCAATAGGCGCTTTAATGTAGATAACTACTGTCTTGTTTTTGTTTTTTTAAAAACCTTTATT
Source organism: Rhinoderma darwinii (assembly GCF_050947455.1). NCBI lineage: Eukaryota > Metazoa > Chordata > Amphibia > Anura > Rhinodermatidae > Rhinoderma > Rhinoderma darwinii. The sequence continues at coordinate 331,112,160 of NC_134687.1, read as the reverse complement.
TTTGACCAAGTTATGAACATTTTAAGATTTATGCAAATTTGTTCTTAATGCCCAACTGGGCGTGGTTTTCACTTTTCACCAAGTGGGCATTGTAAAGAAAAGTGTATGACGCTGACCAATCAGCGTTATACACTTCTCTTCGCTTCATTCCAGCCCAGCTTGACCCACAGCAAAGCGTGATCTTGCGAGATCACGCTGTGACATTCCTTCCTCCCGCAGGTCATTCACCGGAGCGATAGAAGACTGAACAGACATCGCCTTCAGCCGCTGCAGATTCGGATAAACGTCCTGGTGCGGTTGGAGGCGATGTCTGTTCACTCTTCCGTTGCTCCGGTGAAGGACCTGCGGGAGGAAGTGATTTCACAGCGTGATCTCGCAAGATCATGATGTCAGCGTCATACACATTTCTTTACAATGGCCACATGGTGAAAAGTAAAAAAACGCCCAGTTGGGCATTAAGAAAAAAATTTGCATAAATCTTAAAATGTTCATAACTTGGTCAAAAATAAACGTTTCAAAACAAAACAAAACCGTAGTTATCTACATTAAAGTGCCAATTAGATTAAGTATCTTCTCTCCGGTATAGGAGGGTGTAGAGGATGTGGTCTTGAGTCATCAGTTTTCTTCAGTACACTCTTTATTCTTGCTGAGTCAATTATTTTGTTATCCTGCAAAGATTTCTCTCTCACACAGCAAAAACAATAATACATTCTCTAGTAAATAGTATCATTCTTATATTGAGATTAAAATGGAAGTATAGAATACAAGACAAAATGGTGGAATTAGTTAATTTCTTTCACATGTCTTTCCTCTGAATATTGTCAACATATGCTCTATTCTTCAGCTGATTTGCCACATTTTGTGCCTTACCTATTAAAAACAATTGTAAAATCTTTTTAAACAAAAAGCAATCTGCAGGCTACAGTTCATCAGCAGTTTACATTTAAAACTATGGGGTGCTCTTCGTATATATACAGAAACTACACACAGCTAGAAGTGTAAAAAGATGTGACACCCTTGTATGTGTGAACAGGGGCCATTCAAGGCTTTTCTGGGGCCCAATGTAGACTGGCAAAACTGTGTCCTCCCCCTTCCCTTCCTTTCGAGAGTCTCATAATTGTGGTATATAGTCACTATGTAACATTTTGATGCACTGTGTAACAACTCTGGCTGTCACTGATTGCCCCTGCCTGGGTGGTTTCGCCCAAAGAATACCAGAAAGTGTATTGGAAAATGTTATAACTTGTTAATTATACAGCCTTTATTTGCTGAACCCACAAACTATAACAATCATTCTTCTTAAAGATTTATTTCCCTTTAAGAAGATTGATTATTATGATTTGCAGTTTTAATATGCATGCTTAAAATGATTTTTGGAAGGGTATTACGTCCCAGACTGTCATTGACTGACAATAATTGTAGTAAATTATCTTAACCCCTTAATGTTCTTTGACGTACTATTACATGTTACATGGTGGCCTGTTAACGTGAAATGCCGTACTATTATGGCACCGCGTTAACAGACTACTGTGTCTGCAGATTTTTCACAGTTTTAAAGCAGTGATAGCTTAACGCTATCACTACTACAATTCCAGGACCGGAGCTAGCCTCCGATCCGGCCGATTAACTCCTTAGATGCAGCGCTCAAAAGCAAGCGCTGCATCTGTGGGGTTTCTATCAGATCGAAACCCCGCGATACCGATGTTTGCTTTGGCAACGGAGGCCTAACAATGACCTGCTGTCTGGCGGGGCCAATAAGGCCTCCGATCTCAAAAAGAAGATGGCACAGGCTCAGAAGCGGAGCCTGCGCCATCAGCCATGGGTGTCAGCTGACATCCTGCTGTAATGGCAGGGAACAGAACTAGCTCCGCTCTCTGCCATTAGTCACTTAGATGCCGCGATCAAAAGCGATCTCGGCATTTTAGGAATTGTAAACCATCGGCATGGCCGCAATGCGATCGAGTGGGTGCCGATGGTTGCTATGGTAGCCGAAGGACTAACAATGGCCTCCTGGTCTGCCACCTACAGAAGACCATTAGGCCCCCACCCGGAAGCGGAGCCTAATAGGCTTGCTGTCAGTGAATGATTGGCAGCTCTAATGCATTGGACTTTGTGGGTAGTGCAATGCATTAGACTAAAGATCAGAGGTGCAGGCCTTCAACTCCCCTGATGGGGAAAAAAAAGTTTAAGAAGTTAATAAAAATATTGTACCAACGTATAAAAATAAAAGTTATACGTTGAAAAAACAAAAACTGACTTTTTTCCTATAATAAGTATTTCATTATAGGAAAAAATGAATGTTAAAAACATACACATATTTGGTATCACTGCGTTCATAACGCCCCAAACTATAAAAATATAATGTTATTTTTCCTCCATGGTGAACACTGCAAAAACATAGACAAAAAAACCAATGCCAGAATCACTATTTTTTGGTCACCACTCCTTTTAAAACATAGACTAAAAAGTGATTAAAAAAGTTGCATGTACCCCAAAACAGTACCAATAAAAACTACAACCCATCCCGCAAAAAATAAGCCCTTATACAGCTTTTTTGACTGAAAAATAATAAAGATATGGATCTCAGAATATTGTAACACAAAGAATAAATTAATAAAAAAAAGTGATAATTATTGTGCAAACGCTGCAAAACATAAGAAAAAACCTGTATACATGTAGTATCGCCGTAATCATATCGACCCGCAGAATAAAGTTAAATTGTCATTTATAGCCCACGGTGAAAACTAAAAAAAAACAGAATAGAAAACATTTTCAGAATTGATCATTTTTGGCCACCTTGCTTGCCAAAAAATTTAACAAAAAGTAAAAATGAAAACTACAGATTGTCCCACAACAAATAAGCCCTCACACAGCTCCGGTGGAGAAAAAATAAAAAAGTTATGGCACTCAGAATATGGCGACGCAAAATGTGCAGAGTGTTCCAAAAGCGGATAACATCGGGCACCATTTATCAGTGTGACACCGGCCACATATCTGCGGATTATTATTTATTTACCGGATTATTATACCCTCTTATTATGCGCTGATGTAATCTGCACAGTTTACAGATGCCCCCACATCATAAACTGAAATACCAGCAATACCCTAAACAGAACTACTACCAAGCAAAATCTGCGCTCTAAAAGCCAAATGGCGCTCCCTCCCTTCTAAACCCTACAGCGTGCCCAAACAGCAGTTTACTTCCACATATATGGCATCAACAAACCCGGGAGATCCTGATTAACAGTTTATGAGATATTTGTCTTCAGTGCCACAAGCTGGGCACAACAAATTGGGCACTAAAATGGAATATCAGTGGAAAATTACAATTATCACTTTGCACCAACCACTGCACATTAATTTCTAATGAAAAAAACACTTGTTGGAGCAAAATGCTCACTGCACCCCTTAAAATGCCTTAAGGGTTGTACTTTCCAAAATAAGGGTCACGTCTAAGGGGTTTGTTTTACTATTCGACCTCAGAGCCCTGCCATTGTGGGCCAATGCTGTGAAAATCCCCAAAATAGACCTCAAATGCTAATGGCACTCTTCACTTCTGAGCCCTGTCATATGTCCAGGAAATAATAAATGCCTTGAGGGGTGTCGTTTCCAAAATGGGGTCACTTCTTGGGGGCTTCCACTGTACTCTGGTACCATAGGGTTTTGCAAACGCAACATGGCACCCAAGATCTAATCCAGCAAAATGTGCATGCCAAATAGCTCTCCTGCCTTTCTGAGCCCTGCCGTGTGTCCAAACAGCAGTTTATGGCCACATATGGGGTATTGCCGTACTCGGAACAAATTGCTTTACAGATGTCGGGGTGTTTTTTCTCTTTTATACCTTGTGAAAATGAAAAAATTCTACTTTTTAGTGGAAAAAATGTTGATATTAATTCTTACGGCCTAATTCCAATAAATTCTGCAAAAGCCCTGTGGGGTCTAATTGCCCACCTTATATCTAGATAGATTCCTTAAAAGGGTTGACATTTCCAAAATGGGGTCACTTTTTGGGGGCTCTTATTGTTTTGGGGGGCTTTGCAAATTCGACATGGCACCCGAAAACCATTGCAGCTAAATTTGAGCTCCAAAAGCTAAATGATGCTCCTTCCCTTTTGAACCCTGCCGTGTGTCCAAACAGCAATTTATGACCACAAATGGGGTATTTCTGTAATTGGGAGAAATTGCTTTTAAAATGTTGGGCTGCTTTTTCTCCTTTAGGCCCCGGGCACACGACCATGCCAGTAATCATGGCCCGCGATGGCAGGCACGGCCGGCCGCCAACTGCCACCCGAATCTTCGGGCCGTGCTCCCATACAAAGTATGGGAGCACGGCACGCAAAATGCAAAAGAACGGACATGTTCCATAATTTTTGGAACATTTCTATGGCACGGACACCCATCCGTAATGTTACGGAAAGGTGTCCGCATTCAATGTAAGTGAATGGGTTCGTTTTTTCGGACCACAATTGCGGTCCACAAAAACTGAGTTTTTTACGGTCTTGTGCATGGGGCCTTATTCCTTGGAAAAATTAAAAATGGCCACGTTTTATTGGAAAAAATTTAGCTTTTCAATTTCATGACCTAATTACACTAAATTCAGCAAAAAAACCTGTGGGGTCAAAATGCTGACTATACCCCTCGATAAATTCCTTCAGGAGTTTCGTTTCCACTGATTTAGTGCCGCAGGGCTTTGCAAATGTGACATGATTTGACAAGATTTGAGCGCCAAAAGCCAAATGGTGCTCCTTCCATTTTGGGACCTGCTGTGTGTCCAAACAGCAGTTTATTACCACATATGGGGTATTACTGTGCTCAGAAGAGTTTGCTTTACAAATGTTGGGGGGCTTTTTCTCCTTTATTAATTGTGAAAATGAAAAAAAAAATGTGCTAAAACTACATTTTATTGTCAAAAAATTTAGATTTTCATTTTCATGGCCTAATTCCACTAAAGTCAGGAAAAAACCTGTGGGATCAAAATGCTCACTCTACCCCTCGTTAAATTCCTTGAGGATGTAGTTTCCCAAACGGGGTCACTTTGGGGGTTTTCCACTGTTTTGGTCCCTCAGGGGCTTTGAAAATGCAACATGGCACCAGAAACCATTGCAGCAAAACTTGAGCTCCAAAAGCCAAATGGCGCTCCTTCCCTTCTGAGCCCCGCCGTGGATCCAAACAGCAGTTTATTATCATATATGGGGTATAGCGTTAATCTGGAAAAATAGCTTTTCAAATTTGGGGGTGTTTTTTTCCTTTTTTTCATTTTCGTGACCTCATTCCACTAAATTCAGCAAAAAACCTGTGGGGTCAAAATGCTCACTACACCCCTGGATAAACTCCTTGACGAGTGTAGTTTGCCAAATGGTGTCTTTTTGGGGGTGCTTCCACTGTTTTGTCCCCACAAGACCTCCTCAAACCTGACATGGTGCCTAAAATATATTCTAATAAAAAGGAGGCCCCAGAATCCACTAGATAATAATAATAATAATAATAATAATAATAATCTTTATTTATATAGCGCCAACATATTACGCAGCACTTTACAATTTAGAGGGGACATGAAACAAACAATATCAGACATTACATAGTGACAAAGTTCATTTACAATTCAGACAGGAGGAGTGAGGACCCTGCTCGCAAGAGCTTACAATCTATGAGGACATAAGGGAGACACAAAGTGTAACAGTGTTTGTTCTGTACAATGGTCCGGCCATTTTTATACACATGCGGTGGTAACATAAAGCTGCATGAGCCGGTCACCAGCCAGTATCCTTTGCTTCTGAGGCCTGTACTTCAGTCCAGTAGCACCCTGGGGCCACATGTGGGATATTTCTAAAAAAAAAATGCAGAATCTGGGCAATAAATATTGAGTTGCGTTTTTGTGGTGAAATATTCTGTGCTTCTGAAAAAAATGGATTAAAACATATTTTTTGCAAAAAAAATTAAATTTGTACATTTCACCTCCACTTTGCTTTAATTCCTGTGAAACGGGTTAAGAAACTTTCTAAGTGCTGTTTTGAATACTTGAGATGTGTCGTTTTTAAAATTAGGTGATTTGTAGGGGGTTTCTAATATATGAGGCCCTCTAAGCCACTTCAGAACTGAACTGGTCTATAAAAAAGGGCTTTTGATTTTTTTTTGACAATGTGAGAAATTGCTGCTAAAGTTAAAAGCCTTGTAACATCCTAGAAAAATAAAAGGCTGTTCAAAAAATTATGCAAACATAAAAGTAGACATATGGGATATGTGAACTAGTAACTATTTTGTGTGGTATTACTATCTGTCTTACAAGCAGATATGTTTAAATTTAGAAAAATGCTAATTAAAAAAAAAATCTAAATTTTGGTGTTTTTCACAAATAAACACTGAATGCATCGACCACATTTTACCTCTAACTTAAAGTCCAATGTGTCACGAGAAAACAGTCTCAGAATCGCTTGGATAGGTGAAAGCATTCCGAAGTTATTACCACATAAAATGACACATGTCAGATATGAAATACGGGGCTGCGTCCTGAACATGCCAACTAGTCTACGTCCTTAAGGGGTTAACCTTAAACTGGTCTTATTACATCTCTCTAATAATAAATGTGGCATGAAGCTGTGAAGGAGTTAACTAGAGAAAGTAAGATTAGCCATTGACATGCAAATCCAGTAACCAGTGTGACATAAATTTTATATGGTTTTGTAATTTCCAATTTTTATTCACAAAGTCCTTTAGATATAGGCAGGCAGAGAGATATATACAAGATTAGCTATTCTTTCAGCGTGCTTTCATTTATTTTAGAATGTGATCTGTGTTTCCTTTTGATGTGCCACATCTGCAGTTTTAATCACGTCCTAACTGTTTTCCCGTTTTTTGTTTCTTTCAGAAAAAGAAAGAATGGGTTTTCTCCTTTTTAGTGTTAAATTGGATTTGTGGCACAAAAGAGAATCCATTTCATGCAGGATCTAATCTGGAGTGCATTTTAATTCAAATTTGAATGCCATATTGTATTATATTTTCTTATGCTTGTGGATGTTTTTTCTGTACTTCTGTATTTTCATATGCAAATGTATATTAATAATATGCTGCTGAAGGTTGAATGTTAATTGAATAGGGTTACTGTATATACTTTCTCAACGTTTACTTAAATACTTGTGATGTTGCATAATTAGCAAGGAAACTCTGATATTCAAATACAAATTTGAAGAAAAGGGGAAAAATAAATTGGAGTTTTACAATGTTTAATATATCTTTTTGTTGGTTTATGTTAATTGGAATCAAGATTCGGCACAAAAATCTGTTTATTTCTGATGATTGTTAAACTATGTTGTTGATGTGAATTACACATAAAATGGAAGCTTACAATACATTTTATAATAAAAAGAAAGAACTCTTATTGGTCTGTAATTCCATTGATAGAAAAATTATTTTAACATAATACATTACGTGTATATACAATTGCAAGGAAAAGTAAGTGTATTGGTGTCACGGCGTGGGGTATGGACCCACTGGGTCGTACCGCGTAGCTGGGTATCAGCTGGCCAACAAGGTACAAAACAATGTCTATAGTTCTGAATGGGTACCTGAGGCAATGTAGACAGTGGCAGGAGCACGACTTCACTTTCACATCAGGTGACGCCACGGAAGCAGCGGGAAGACACGACTTAACTTTCACAGCAGGTGACACTGCGGATGCAGTGGGAAGGCACGACTTGACTTTCACAGCAGATGACGCCGCGGAAGCAGCGGGAAGGCATGACTTGACTCTCACTTGTAGATACAATAGCACGGGATACAGGGTACAGGCAGCAGGAACGTGTAACACTGGGAACTGAAAAAAACTGGGAGACCCTTAGCAAGACAAACTAGGATATACAACAACGCTCAGGCAAGGAACAGTGGGCAGGGTCCCTTATTATAGTCCGGCAGCCATTTGGGCTGATAATTGATGTTAGGCAGCTGGACGCGTACTGGCCCTTTAAGGCCGTGCACGCGCGGGCGCGCGCGCCCTGCGGGACACAGTCCGAGGACCCGGAAGAGAGTGCCGGCGTCTCCCTGGAGGGAGCGAACGCCGAGAAGAGAGATGTCCATGGCCGGGATCGTAAAGGGGTAAGTCAGAACGACGACCCCCGGCCATAGACTTAACAATTGGTATTACCTGGATTTCTGCATTGATTACTAATATAACTAATAAATTACTGGTCTGAATATTCTCTAAGTCTCAATTATAGACAAACACAATCTAACTAAACTAATAACACACAAACAGTTGTACTTTTCATGTCTTTCCTTGAGCACATTGTGTATGTGTCATGTTTGGTACGTGGACCCACTTGGCCGTACCGCCTTGACGGTATGGCAGCTGGCCAACAGGACACAGGTCACAGTCTATAGTTCGTATAGTGTACCTGTGGTAGCTCGGACAGTAGTAAGACAGGCTCGGCTGGGACTAGGCAGCAGGCAGGCGCCAGGCGTGGTATACAGCACAGCACGACTTCAGCTCAACTCGGCACTTGACCTGGATAGCACGGGATACAGGTTACAGGTAGCAGGAATGGGAAACACTCGGAACTGGGAAACACTAGGAGACCATTTGCTTAGACAAACTTAAGGTAAGACAACAATGCAAGGCAGGAAGGGGATGGGCCCCTCTTATAGTCCAGGGTGCTCATGGGCTAATTTTGACTTTAACTCAGGTGCACGTGGCCGAGGTAAGCGGAGGTGAGCGTTGGCGTCTCCTGAGGAGGAGGCTGGGGCCAGCACTCGCAGATCCATGGCTGCGGCTGCCAGGAGAGAGTGAGCATTGGTCATGACAGTAAGCATCCACCGTGCAGAGGAAAAAGTGAGCAAACGCTTGCATTTAATAACTTGTAGATCCCCTTAACCAGTTCAGGACCGGGCTATTTTGAGCCTTCAGGACCAGACACAGTTTAGCCCTTTTTAGCACGTGTTAGTTAAATGGCTATAACTTTTTTATTTGTTGGGCTAACTACGGGATTTTTGCGACGTTTTTTCCGTAGACAATGCAGGTTTATTTTTTTTATCGTTTTTATACACATCCTTTTTGCTATTTTAGAATTTTTATTCATAACGTTTGAAAATAATAGTAAAAAAATAAGCTTTTTTACGTTTCAGCTATTAGTTTTACCCTAAAATAGACCTTTTATTTGTGATCGTCATTGTCTACCGTAAATTTTAATATATTACATGTCTATATTAGGGTAATTGAGTCAGCGCTAGCGTTACAACAATGATTGGCGGGAGGAGAACGTTTTTTTGGGATTGGTATTTTATGTGTATTTATTATTAATTTTTTTGCACTTTACTTTACTTTTATTTTTTTATTACTATGGTCTGTCCCTCAAAGGTCAAAAAAGACCTTTGGGGAACTTTATATATTTTTTTTATTTATTTTACACCATCTTTTCCACTGTAACTGGAGCTGCACAGCAGCCCCAGTTACAGGGAAAATCAGCGCTCTCATAGTGACGATTGTCACTAATAGGGCTGTGCTGGGTCTAGTAAGACCCAGCAGCAGTCTGTCAGTAACGGCACCCGGCGATCATGTGACCAGTCACATGAACACCGGGAGGAATAGAGACAGCGGCACAGTCGCTGCCTCTATTCATATACACAGCGTTCATTAAGTGCTGTATACAAGTCATCAGAGAAGACAGAAGCAACGAAAGCTGCTTATATCTTCTCCTCAGGGTCCCCGGCAGTCACAGACAGCCGGAGACCCGACATTCAGCTGCCCGATCGCTCGGGCAGCAAGTTAAAACCTGAGCCGTTAAAAGTCTATGGCTCGGGTTTTAAGGACCCTGACTGCTGGCCGTAAAAACACAGCCAGCGGTCGGGAACCAGTTAAGCAGCAATCTTCTCTACCAAATGTTTCCTGCAGCTGCAAATAAGATTTGCATAAATTTGAGAAAGGAATATTGGACCATTTGTCAGTGTTTCAGACCACATCTTATTAGTAACCATTTTAGAAATCTAGGTAATTTCAAAGGGTTCACATAATTTTTCCAGCAACTGCTTATATTGTTCAGCCACAACATTAAAACCTCTGACAGGTGAAGTATATAACATTAATTTTCTTGTTACAATGGCACATGTCAATGTTTGGGATATATTAGGCAGAAAGTAAACAGAAGATGATGTGCTGGAATGGATCTGAATGACTTTGACAGCGGCCAAATTGTGATGGCAAGATAACTGTGTTAGAGCATCTCCAAAAAAGCAGTGTTCCCAGTATGCAGTGGTGAGTATCTGTCAAAAGGGCAAAGGGGGTCTAAGAAAGGACGAGTGTACTGGTGACACAGTCATGGGCACCCAATGCTCATTGATGCACATGGGAAGAGAAGGCTAGCTTGTCTGGTCTGAAGCCACAGAAGAGCTACTGTAGCACAATTTCCTGAAAGTTAATGTAGGCTGTGATAGAAAGGTGTTAGGGTATGTTCACACGTTAACCAAAAATGTCTGAAAATACAGAGCTGTTTTCAAGGGAAAACAGTTCCTAATTTTCAGAGGTTTTTTTAAGCCACTCGCGATTTTCGCTGCGTTTTTCTGTAATTGGGAGAAATTGCTTTTAAAATGTTGGGCTGCTTTTTCTCCTTTAGGCCCCGGGCACACGACCATGCCAGTAATCATGGCCCGCGATGGCAGGCACGGCCGGCCGCCGACTGCCACCCGAATCTTCGGGCCGTGCTCCCATACGAAGTATGGGAGCACGGCACGCAAAATGCAAAAGAACGGACATGTTCCATAATTTTTGGAACATTTCTATGGCACGGACACCCATCCGTAATGTTACGGAAAGGTGTCCGCATTCAATGTAAGTGAATGGGTTCGTTTTTTCGGACCACAATTGCGGTCCACAAAAACTGAGTTTTTTACGGTCTTGTGCATGGGGCCTTATTCCTTGGAAAAATTAAAAATGGCCACGTTTTATTGGAAAAAATGTAGCTTTTCAATTTCATGACCTAATTACACTAAATTCAGCAAAAAAACCTGTGGGGTCAAAATGCTGACTATACCCCTCGATAAATTCCTTCAGGAGTTTCGTTTCCACTGATTTAGTGCCGCAGGGCTTTGCAAATGTGACATGATTTGACAAGATTTGAGCGCCAAAAGCCAAATGGTGCTCCTTCCATTTTGGGACCTGCTGTGTGTCCAAACAGCAGTTTATTACCACATATGGGGTATTACTGTGCTCAGAAGAGTTTGCTTTACAAATGTTGGGGGGCTTTTTCTCCTTTATTAATTGTGAAAATGAAAAAAAAAATGTGCTAAAACTACATTTTATTGTCAAAAAATTTAGATTTTCATTTTCATGGCCTAATTCCACTAAAGTCAGGAAAAAACCTGTGGGATCAAAATGCTCACTCTACCCCTCGTTAAATTCCTTGAGGATGTAGTTTCCCAAACGGGATGTAGTTTCCCAAACGCGATTTTCGCTGCGTTTTTCGCAGTGTTTTTTACGGACGTTTTTGGAGCTGTTTTCAATAGTGTCAATGAAAAACGGCTTCAAAAACGTCCCAAGAAGTGACCTGCACTTCTTCTTCGCGGCCGTTTTTAAAAACGGCCGCATAAAAAAACAGCCTATTGGAACAGGACGCCGTTTTTCCCATTGCAATCAATGGGCAGATGTTTGGAGGCATTCTGCTTCCTATTCTTTGGCCGTTTTTCGGGCATTTACGGCCCGAAAAACGAACGAAAATAGGCCGTGTGAACATACCCTTAGAATACACAGTGCATCGCAGCTTGCTGCTTTTGGGCTGCGTAGCTACAGACCAGTCAGAGTGCCCATGCTGACCTCTGTCTACTGCCGAAAGTACATTTAATGGATATGTGAGCAATAGAACTGGACCATGTAGCAATTGACGAAGGTGGCCTAATCTGATGAATAATGTTTTCTTTTACATCATATGGACGGCCGAGTGCATGTGTGTCCCTTACCTGTGGAAGAGATGTCATCAGGATAAATTATGGGAAGAAGGAACGCAGTGTGAGGCTCTGGGTAATGTTCTGCTGGGAAACCTTGGGTCCTGGCAATCATGTGGATGTTACTTTGACATAAACCTCCTACCTAAACATTTATGCAGACCAAGTACACCCCTTAATGGCATTAATGGCAACAGTATTCCCTAATGGCAATGGTGTCCTCTTTCAGTTAGATAATGCACCCTGCAAAAATTGTTCCTCAATGGTTTGAGGAACATGACAAAGAGTTTGAGGTGTTGACTTTGCTCCAAAACATTCTATAGAGCATGTGTGGGATGTGCTGGAAACATTGAAATCAATGAGATGCATTTTCGGTCGTTTTTTGGCGCTTTTTGCGGCGTGGTTTGCGCGTCAAAAAAACTCGTAAAAAAACTCAGTGTGAACCCAGCCTAAATGATCATTATTGCGGATAAAGATTTATTAAAAACCTATAGTACCCATGTGAAAAGTACAACTGGTTGTGCCACCCTTGGCAGTAAAAACTGCAATCAAATGTTTGCTGAGTTTTTTACATTGCTGTCGAAAATTTTGGCCCACTCTTGTTCTCAGAATTAAAGGCTATGTAAACCTTTAAAAGGCTATGTACACAGTTTTAAGGCTATGTACACTTTTAAAAAAGAGCTTTTATATATATATATATATATATATATATATATATACGTATATATATATATATATAGAGATACAAATATCAAGCACCACTCCAAAGTGTAAGCAAAATAGTGATGGTGCTTTATGGGTCCATAGAGAAGTGCGACTTTTCAGCTCAACACAAGAGCCTTTCTCCTTGAGAAAGGCTCTTGTGTTGAGCTGAAATGTCGCACTTCTCTATGGACCAATAAAGCACCATCACTATTTTGCTTACACTTTGGAGTGCTGCCTGATTTTTGGATCTGCCTGTTTTGGGTCCTTTGGTTGTGACCTGGGTGGGCTTGCGCCCACACACTATTGAGGCTGTGTGCGGCTGACATCTTCTCTTGAGTATATATATATATATATATATATATATATATATATACACATATATATATATATATATATATATATATATATATATATATATCATTGTCTATCCATGTGATTGGTGCAACTTTGTAATTAGATTTGTTTTTAACAATAGAGTTTTTATTGATTTTCCATGCATTATATAAGAAAAAGAAAGCAATATACAGTCATCACATCTTTTTCAGAGCGTTATAACATATAGTGTATACAGTTTCCTGGAAGCATTGGATTGTAAAAGCCAAGTGATAAGAACTAACAATCAATTCTTAGTAGCTATAAACAGCGAAACAATAGAACAGTAGGACAGTAGAACAATTTCAGTACTTATTGTCACTAAAAATCAGGAGGGGAATGGAAAGGGGAGGGGTATGTAGGGGATAGGGGGGAAGAGAATGAAGGATGTGGAATTAGGCCTCATTCACACGACAGGGTCCGAGTGTCGGCCGGGAAAATCGGCCGATTTTCCTGGCCGGTTTGCATCCGTTTTGCATCCGTTCCAATTCCGCTCCGGGCCGAGTTGCCGTTTTTACCGGCCGATTTGGACCCGATTTGAATCCGTTTTTTTCCCTGTCCGTTTTAAAATCGGATGAATTTCATTTAAAATTTGTTGCCACACACAGCCCTTTGTAGATAATGCCACAGCCCCCCTGGTAGGTAATGCCACCCAGCCCCCTGTAGGTAATGCCACACAGCCCCCTGTAGGTGATGCCACACAGCCCCCTGTAGGTGATGCCACACAGCCCCCTGTAGGTGATGCCACACAGCCCCCTGTAGGTGATGCCACACAGCCCCCTGTAGGTGATGCCACACAGCCCCCTGTAGGTGATGCCACACAGCCCCCTGCAGGCGATGCCACACAGCCCCCTGCAGGCGATGCCACACAGCCCCCTGCAGGCGATGCCACACAGCCCCCTGCAGGCGATGCCACCCTGTCCCCTGTAGGCGATGCCACCCTGTCCCCTGTAGGTGATGCCACCCAGCTCCCTGTAGGTAATGCCACCAAGTCCCCTGTAGGTAATGCCACCAAGCCCCCTGTAGGTAATGCCACCAAGCCCCCTGTAGGTGATGCCACCAAGCCCCCTGTAGGAGATGCCACACAGCCACCTGTAGGCGATGCCACCCTGTCCCCTGTAGGTGATGCCACCCAGCTCCCTGTAGGTAATGCCACCCAGCCCCCTGTAGGTAATGCCACCAAGTCCCCTGTAGGTAATGCCACCAAGTCCCCTGTAGGTAATGCCACCAAGCCCCCTGTAGGTAATGCCACCAAGCCCCATGTAGGTGATGCCACCAAGCCCCCTGTAGGAGATGCCACACAGCCACCTGTAGGCGATGCCACACAGCCCCCTGTGGGTGATACCACACAGCCCCCTATAGGTGATGCCACACAGCCCCCTGTAGGCGATGCCACCCTGCCCCCTGTAGGCGATGCCACCCTGCCCCCTGTAGGTGATGCCACCCACCCTGCCCCTTGTAGGTGATGCCACCCTGCCCCCTGTAGGTGATGTCACCCTGCCCCCTGTAGGTGATGCCACCCAGCTCCCTGTAGGTGATGCCACCCACCCTGCCCCCTGTAGGTGATGCCACCCACCCTGCCCCCTGTAGGTGATGCCACACAGTCCCCTGTAGGTTGCACCCATCCCCCCCCCTTTCCAGGAGAAGTCACTGACTTCAATGTCCATATATGGACAGTGTAGTCACTGACTTCTCCTGAAGAGGAATTCCCTGCCACAGGTCGGGAATTCCGCTTCAGAAGTGAGTGACGTCACTGTGTCCATATATGGACAGTGTAGTCACTCACTTCTCCTGTAGCTGAATCCCCGGCCATAGAGTCAGGGATTTCGCTGCAGAAGTGAGTCACTTCGCTGTGTCCATATATGGACAGTGTAGTCACTCACTTCTCCTGTAGCGGCATCCCCGGCCATAGAGTCGGGGATTCCGCTGCAGAAGTGCGTGACTTCGCTGTGTCCATATATGGACAGTGTAGTCACTCACTTCTACTGTAGCGGCATCCCCGGCCATAGAGTCGGGGATTCCGCTGCAGAAGTGCGTGACTTCGCTGTGTCCATATATGGACAGTGTAGTCACTCACTTCTCCTGTAGCGGCATCCCCGGCCATAGAGTCGGGGATTCCGCTGCAGAAGTGCGTGACTTCGCTGAGTCCATATATGGACAGTGTAGTCACTCACTTCTCCTGTAGCGGCATCCCCGGCCATAGAGTCGAGGATTCCGCTGCAGAAGTGCGTGACTTCGCTGTGTCCATATATGGACAGTGCAGTCACGCACTTCTCCTGTAGCGGAATCCCCAATCCCCATCCGGGGATTGGGGATTCCGACTCCTACAGCGAGCAATAAAAGATCCTCCTCCTCACATGCACTCTGCGCTGTGAGGAGGAGGAGATAGAGCGCGAGCGACGGTAGACCCGGCCATCACTCGGGACACATTCCGGTGATGGCCGTGTATTACCCGGCCCCATAGACTTCTATGGGAGCCGGGCGGCCGGGCACCCGGCTGAAAATAGAGCATGTCCTATTTTTTGACGGGCGGTTTTCCCGGCCGTCAAAAAATCGGTCGTGTGAATAGCCCCATTAGGGGTCTATTATTCCTAATGCAGCCGGGTGCCGGCCGATTTATGAACGGCCGGCACCCGGCCGGGAATCCCTGTCGTGTGAATTCCGCCTAAAGGTCACCTCAACAATCAAGAGAGATGGCAAACATTCGCCCTGAGGAGACCGGATTACACAGTGCGACAAAGGGTCAACCCATCTATTGTATATGATCATCAACCCAAAAATGGCTATAATTGTTGTCTTCACAAAAATTTGACCAGGGTTTCCAAATTGTTTGGAATTTAGCATATTTATTTAACTCTATATGGGAAATCTCCTCTATCCTGGCGAGTTGGGCCCCTTTCCTAAGCCAATGTCCAATTGGAGGGGGCTGTATCGGTTTTCCAATAAAACGGTATAAGCGCCTTAGCCACACCAAATAATTGTGTCCAAAGCACTCCAGGTTTGACCCCGGTAGAGGGTGACTGTATGTTTAGAAATATCAGGCAGGGGTCTATGGTAATGGAAGTTTGGGTTATAGTGTTCAACAGGGACTGTATAGAAACCCAGTATGGAGCTATCTTTTCACATTCTCACCATATATGGAGGTATGTACCCGTTGTCTTGTGGCATCTCCAGCATAGTGGTGAGGTGCCCGGATAAATTTTGCTCAAGACCCAGGGGGTTTTGTGCCATCTTGTAGTAAGTTTATATGTGGATTTCTGAATTTTAATACATCTAGAAATAACTAGAGAGTTCTTGTAAATTTCCCCTATCTCTTTTTTCCATGAAGGTCAGATTTAATTCTTTCTCCCAGGCTTTAATATAAGTAAGGGTATCAGTGTTATACATTTTTAGAAGATTAGTATATAAAAGGGGGATTGTTTTCTTAGGTGGTCTGCCCAAAAGTAAAAGTGTCTCTAGCCATGTCTCCGAACATCCATAGGCATCATGCTTAAAGAGGCTCTGTCACCACATTATAAGTGCCCTATCTCCTACATAATCTGATCGGCGCTGTAATGTAGATAATAACAGTGGTTTTTATTTTGAAAAACAATCATTTTTGAGCAAGTTATGAGCAATTTTAGATTTATGCTAATTCGTTTCTTAGTGCCCAGCTGGGCGTTTTTAAACTTTTGACCTAGTGGGCGTTGTAAAGAGAAGTGTATGATGCTGACCAATCAGCGTCATACACTTCTCTCCATTCATGTCCATTTGTACTCAGCATAGCTTGATCAGTAAAGTTAATGTGGGTGTATGTGACAGCACGGCGAGATCACGCTGTGCTGAGTACAAATGGACATGAATGGAGAGAAGTGTATGACGCTGATTGGTCAGCATCATACACGTCTCTTTACAATGCCCAGTTGGTAAAAAGTAAAAACACGCCCAGTTGTCTATTAAGAAAGTCATTAGCATAAATCTAAAATTGCTCATAACTTTCTCAAAAATGATTGTTTTTCAAAATAAAAATCCCTGTTGTTATCTACATTACAGCGCCGATCAGATTATGTAGGAGATAGGGCACTTATAATGTGGTAACAGAGCCTCTTTAAGCACCTCTAGATAACACTGTTGAAGATGAAAATAGGTGAGGAAGTTAATAGGGGCAAATCCTGGGCAATCCCTCAGCTCCTGGTAGGTAGGGACCGCGCCTCAGGATGGAGT
Organism: Rhinoderma darwinii; assembly: GCF_050947455.1. Classification (NCBI taxonomy): domain Eukaryota; kingdom Metazoa; phylum Chordata; class Amphibia; order Anura; family Rhinodermatidae; genus Rhinoderma; species Rhinoderma darwinii. Next base: position 331,094,958 of record NC_134687.1, on the reverse strand, counting down.
CATACGTGCCACCAAACGCTGCTTTAGGTAAAGTAGGTGTAATGGATTTGCCTGACACAGCTTCTTTATCGACGCCCATGGTTAATCAGCCTGCATCTGTGCCTAGGTATGTTAGAGTGACTCGATCTGCTACCACTCAGGCTGGGGGGCTGAGGAGTGGGAGAACCTATCACAGCCTAGCAAGACGGAGCTAGCTCCCGCTCTCTGTCTATTTATACCTTCATTTCCTGCTCCTCCTTTGCCTGTGATTCTGTCTGGTTTCCTGGCTCTGCTGCTCCTGCTAATACTATTGACCTCTGCTTCATATTGACCCTGGCTTTACTGACTACTCTCCTGCTCTGCGTTTGGTACCTCGTACACTCCTGGTTTGACTCAGCTCGTTCACTACTCTTGTTGCTCACGGTGTTGCCGTGGGCAACTGCCCCATTAACCTTAGCTTCTGTATACTCTTGTCTGTTGGTCTGTCGTGCACTTATTGAGTGTAGGGACCGTCACCCAGTTGTACACCGTCGCCTAGGACGGGTCGTGCAAGTAGGCAGGGACTGAGTGGCGGTTAGATTAGGGCTCACCTGTCTGTCTCCCTACCCCGTCATTACAGTAGGACAATCCAATTAATATTTTGTTTGGGATATTACCAGATCGCTAATAGACATTCTTGACTAAGGGATTTGATACAGGGCTTTTACATGCTTATTAGTCAACCACATCTCAATGCAAGACAACGGAAGCAGATTTTTGCTGTCTTTGAACTGTCCATCCACAACAGAGACTTTAACGGAAGACCTATCGTGGCTTCCTCCACGGGGACCCCAATCTTAGGTGTGGACTGATCGAACCAGTCTATAATCCATGTTAATTTCACCGAATGGTAGTACGTCTCTACGTCTGATTGCCCAATTCCCCCAGATATTTTTGGTAGTGTAAGTGTGCGGTACGCTATCCAAGGTCTAGCACCATTCCAGATATATTTAGAGAACATCCTTTTCATGGAGGTAAAGAAGGTTTGTGGGAGGGGAATAGGCATGGTCTGGAAAAGGTACAAGATTTTCGTCAGTATTGTCATCTTAAGTAGATTTGTACTACCTATCCATGAGATATATGGAATCTTCCAGGAGTCAATGGTGGTTTTAATATGTGAAATTAAAGGAACATAGTTATTCCGGTACCAGGACTTTGGAGACGGGGTCAACATGGTTCCAAATATTTAATGTGATCTGATAGTAGGGGAAAAGGCGATGTGTTGTAATATAGACATGAGTGTCTGGGGACACGACACACATAAGGCTTCAGATTTGGCCGAGTTAATTTTGAAGTTTGACAAGTCTACATATCGCTGAAAAATGGCTACCAGCTTAATCAATGCTGTGGTTGGGTTAGTGATAAAGATAAGCAGGTCATCTGCAAAAGCAGCCGCAGTATGTGTACGATTACCTATTCTCACTCCCACCAGTAGTGGTTCTTGTCTCGATCACTGTAACAAGGTCTCTGTAGTCATGATAAACAGTTGCAGTGAGAGGGGGCACCCTTGTCTGGTCCCATTTCTTATAACAAAAGGGTTTTGAAAGCTGTCCATTCACCCTAACTTTCGCACTTGGGGTGGTATACAAAGACATTATCTTGTGTATAAATTCCTGAGGAAATCCGAAGAGAGTCAGCAGCCGTGTCATAAAAGTCCAATCCACCCGGTCGAATGCCTTTTCAGCATCTGTGGATAACAGCACCAATGGAATATTTCTAGACTGAGTGTACTGGAGTATATGCACGACACGGTTGGTGTTATGCTTACCCTCTCTGCCTTTAACAAAGCCTGTCGATTCAGGATCAACCAAGTTCGGCAGTAAGGCTTGCATTCTGTTAGCCAAAAGCTTTGCAAAGAGTTTGACATCAACATTTAATAATGATAGGGTGATAGCTGCCTCACTGAGTCAAGTCCTTCCCCTCTTTGGGTATTATAGTAATATGTGCCTCCAACGTTTGAGGGGGGGGGGAATTGTGAGAGTCGTCTAGGGAATTGCAAACTTTCAAATAAAAGTGCAATAATATATCTTTACATTTTTTGTAATAGAAGGCCGGCAGTTCATCTGGGCCTGGAGACTTAGCTGTGGGCATTGCTTATAATGCACTATTGAGCTCCTGTAGTGTGAATGGGGTTATCAGAGTGGCATTGTGACTTTACGTGAGAGTTGGTAACACAAGTTAATCTAGGAAAGATGTGATCAAAGAAGCCCTCTCTTGGAGTGTAGGGGGGAGTTTCTTGTGGTCTCAAGTTGTCAGGTCCGTATTTCACACCGAATAACCACCTCTGTAAATTGAAAGCTGAAGGCATGCCTGGAGAGAAGTACACCACACAAATGTCTGAGGTACAGCTTCAATGTCAGCCAGGAGGGACTGAACTTTATTCAGAACAAAGAAACACACACAGAGAAGACACATGCCCCTCCCTATAAGTTTTCCTATACATTCTTCTGCACACTCCTCTTTGCATTCCAGGGGGCGGTGTCTTCCATAGGTGTGTCCGACATGAACAAAGAACTTGTTATATATATCAGTATATTACACAAAGAACTGAAATGTATATACATATGTGTGAGGATAATATTTTTCAAACAATATACATAGTAATGATCCCTGACAGTCCCCCCTAAAAATATTATTCTATCCCTGAGTCTTACCTAGCAACCAACTACTGACCACTCGAACCAGGCGAGTAGGGGTTTTGGATTTCTTCACCAGCTTGAGACGAGCTACTCCTGATGAGTAACCCCCCTTTGTACCTGGACTTCTAAGGTGTCGGAGTGGTCCTAACTTTCCCTATTCTCCTCTGGATACAGGATGGTTGTCTTGATATAATCTACAAACCACTGCTGGTTGTAATATATATATATATTAATCCGGTCTACATTTTTATTAACAGTAATAATTGTCGCACTGTCACTTACTGTCCTAATGGGACTTTACCCCTGCAGATATGAGGCAGCACAGTGACCTTCACCTCACACCTTCACATAAAACTCCTCAGATTGTAATTTGCAGCACCGCGGCATATTTACACACATTATAATTATAAACCTCAGACATTATAAACAATAGGGCCTCAGCTAATAACATAATGCTATCACCAATCTCATGCTATCACCTTCAGGTTTCGGGTCCCATCAGTTCATTGCCAGTCCTGTACACCATCGTCTTCTTCTTCTCCTGTCTTCTGCTCTTCACTGACTGTCACCCTCAGGGTAACCCACACAATTGTGGAGTCAGACTACGTTGGTGTCCAGTGGGGGAGTTATTATTATCCCCTCCTGGTCACTTACTTATCAAAACACTTGATCCTGCTGACGGATTCACTCAGGTCTTTGGTCTTTACTTTGCTGATGTCATCAGGACTTGGTTTGGTCCTTCTCATCTGTCCGACACCGTCTCCTTTGGTTTACGTCATCAGGCTGTACATAGCACCTCATGTTGTGAGCCTGGGGTGAGATCCCACGTAGGCGGATTAGTGGAGTTGTATTGTGACTATCAAACCCTCCGCATCTGTACTCTTCCTCTGGCAAGTTACTTGTCTGGGTGGCCGCTTAGAATTGTGACACTGCCGTCAGTTCATGATAAACGCGTTGTACTGGCTCAGGCTGTGCCTGCCGCATCTCAGTGACAAAGTTCATCGTGTTAAAAGTCTTTTAGTTCATATTTACTGGCACTTGCTGGGGACCCCCAACTCTTGTCAATTGTTAAAATAAATACTAATCTGGTGATAACATCATCCGCATACACTATAAACATTGTTCTAAGTACATACAATAATGTCAGGCCCCTAAATGACATCAAACACCTTTATATAAGGAAAAACTTCTCTGTTACAATGGACAGGGCACCTAGAAGATGTGTGATTACTGGGTACATTTCATTTGCACTTGGTGATACTCTTTCAGCAGGATTTGTACCTTGATCTCAGCTGATTGCCTGGAACATCTCCACCTCACAGAAATATACACAGATTCCACATGTTTATCTGACAAGTGTCTTAAAACTATTTTTCTTACTCTAATCTGGTTCGTTCTACCTGGGAAGGCCTCTCAAGGTCGGTTCTCTTCGTGGGAGGCGGGTATGATAAGGTTGGCACCGGTCTGCCAAGACTGTTCTGTAGGCAAATCAAACAGCTCTAACAGAATTTAGCAGCGACAGCTGTAAAACCTGGGACATACCAATTAGATCTTACCCAAATAATTAATTGGAAGAAAAACATTAACAAATAGCATCTTTACATCAAACGTTCACACTGGTCAGTAACTTACAAACTGATTCTTCTTCTTTATATACATATCTACACATACACATATACACTGCACAGAATTCTCTGCTCTAAAATTTCCCTTTCACAACAAAAAGAAAAATAAACAAATAAAAATGTTTTCTAATGGGAATATTCCACTTCTGTACCTTTTATCTGACGCATGACTCTAATAGTCCAATGCTAAGGCTGGTCCAGAACTTTACATAAAACTTAACCTCAGTATTTAATATTCCCACAACACTTCTTAAATACAATTATTAAACAAACTAACCTTGGGACAATGTCTAGAGAACTGCTGACATCTTATCATTGTACAAACACCAGTTCAATACTTGGGATAACATTGTTCTCCCTGTCACTTACACACAATGTCTGCAGTGGGGAAGATACAGGCCGGGCTTCAGACCCCCCCTGAGAACAGGTCTACACACACAAGCACATTGTCATACACGTCTACCTCGGGTAGTTGTATGTTCTGCAGTCGCTGGGACTGTTAATCTGGCCGGGCTTCACTTTTCACAGGTACCTTTGCTGTTTTACCTATGTCATGCCATGCGCACATGCCGGCTGCTACAAACCTAGTGGTGGCATTATTGTATCCAGGGACAAGCCAATTTACTGATAACTGGCCGCACATACCCTTGTTGTCAGTTCTGTCTTCTCTCGCTCTCTCAATTGGCTTACCCGATGATCCAATAAAGTTCCTACTACCAATGGGCCCATAATTGTGGGCGTTGCCAAAAGCGTACCCAGAGTCAGTGTAAATGTCGGCCGTCTTACCTTCTGCCAGGTTACAAGCCTCAGCGAGCACCTCCAGCTCCGCTCCTTGAGATGAACAAGAAGGTGAGAGTGGTTTCTGGGTAATTTACCTGGTGCCTCGTATCCCGGCTTGTACATACTGTATAATAAAATCTCTTTATTACAAATTTACATTAAAAACCCATGTCACATATATAGATAGAACATCTCAAAGGGGTGGCGTCTTCATTCTCTAAAATAAAACCAAATGTTATACACTTCTCCACACTCATCTGATAATCACGAGCACTTTGAGAATCTCACTTTTATCAGGTTCTGCAAATACTTGATTAATACAAAAACAAATAAAAAGAAAACATTCCTAAAAACTTTACATCAAATTAACAATGTCCAGACAATTTTTGTTTTGCCTTCCCCCTCATCTAAATCCATAAAAACTCGTGTGAGTGACGTCACCTCTGCCTCCTGTGTAAATTTGCTGGAGGGGGATGGTCTCTTACACAACCATCTACACAAACCTCAAAATGTAGGTTACGCTCATACACATTTAATCTGGATTACTCATTGGGGTCTCTTACACATTTTTAGATCTTCTGAAACCAAATTAATTAATTCAAAACAAGCCAAAATTGTACCTGATCAGTTCCTTCACCCTTCCCCCCTTTGTGGACTCTGCGAAAGTAATGTAGCAGAGTTCAAAACTACATCTCAACATAACAAAGTCTGGCATTCTATCTGTGCGGCACTAGTTTAACCCCCTGTAATGTGCAACAGCCTGAAACAAAAATGACTTTTTCCTGACGAAAATACATTTGATCTTTACAGTGACATAACTCATGTGTGAAATCAAAAACAAAACAATTGTAGTTAGTTATTCAATAAAACAAAAAATATTATCTCTGATAACATTAATTACTGCAAACCAATAAACAGTATATAAAAATAGGGAACGGTGGGGGCACATACATTTTCAAAACCCCGTGTCTCACAGTATCTAAAGTTTAATACATCTGAATTAACATCAAAACACATGAAATCTGATCACATCAGAACACATAAATATCGTAACTTTTATAACCAACAGCGCATGCGCAAAAGAGAAGAAATTTATTTCGGTTTGTAGACATTACTGATATATATATATCTCAGCAGTGCATATTGAAATCCTTTTGTCTCATCAGCCCTGCAGACTGCACCCAGTCAGCCCCCCTCCTCCTCCTCCCAAACACAGCACACTACAGGGGGGAGGGAGGGGGGTCACACACTCATTTCTCACAACTTCTTCTCTCACAATCTTAACACTTTCAATGCCGGCAAAACAACATACGTATCTGCAATCATTCATCACACCATTGTATAGGAATTATCTACGTATCAAACACATCTTTAACCGTACAATCTGTCGGCCACCATCTCTATATTATGATGACGTGTTGTTTCATCAGTGAACTAGACTGGAACTTCTGTAAATAGAAAAAAACACTACAAATGACAAAATTAACAAGGTGATTATTTCATACTGATTTGGTTGGGCCGGGCGTGGCCACATCAGGGGTGGGTGGTGGGGGGGGCAGCCTCTCCCATTGGAAACACATTGCGCAGCTGTGAAGGGGGGGGGTTTCCCACCCACAATGAGGACACACTCAACATGAGGTACGGACACCATTACCGGGCGTCGGCTGGTCCTGTGTTTTCTAATACATACAATACCTTTCTTATTCCTAACTTCCATTCACTTCACCAAATCATGAATAGGATCGGGTGATCCTGATGATTTGAATATGGACCGTAAACCATCCATTCTAACAGTCTATATTATACACGTAACTTATATAACAATTTTCGGTCTACAACTCTCTTGTCTGGCCACTATATTACTTACAATTTAATACACGACTTAACAGTTTGTTTTTTTTTAGTTTTTTTTTTTTCAGTTTATACACCCCGCATGCCTTATCACACGACTTATCAGTGTTTTTGTCTCACGTCTTATCACACGTCTTATCAGTGCATCATTGCACCCCGCGTGCCCGCGTCTCACGTCTTATCACACATGTACTTATGCCCGCGTGCCTATCCACGACTTATCACACATGTACTTATGCCCGCGTGCCCCTCCACGACTTATCACACATATATATTGTGCCCGCGTATTTTCTATCTAGTCCCTAATTACCCAGAGGATGGTTAGTCGGGCGCGACTAAGGTCTCACAGGTTTTTTACCTCACAGCGGAAAATATCACCTCTGTCGCCTGAGATAGTCCAGGAAATCAACAAAAGGGTTCTACAGATCGCCACAAGACTGTCCACTAACACAGATAAGACGAAGATTTATAAAATCAATTCGCTTACCGTGTTATTGTGGAGGTGATCAAATTCCTTCAGTGGGCAACTTTGAGTTATCTGTTTCACCCTGTGATTGTCGATTGTCCGGATTTTGATATTTCCTCGAGTGAGGTCCCATCTGGGGTGCCAAATGTCAGGTCCGTATTTCACACCGAATAACCACCTCTGTAAATTGAAAGCTGAAGGCATGCCTGGAGAGAAGTACACCACACAAATGTCTGAGGTACAGCTTCAATGTCAGCCAGGAGGGACTGAACTTTATTCAGAACAAAGAAACACACACAGAGAAGACACATGCCCCTCCCTATAAGTTTTCCTATACATTCTTCTGCACACTCCTCTTTGCATTCCAGGGGGCGGTGTCTTCCATAGGTGTGTCCGACATGAACAAAGAACTTGTTATATATATCAGTATATTACACAAAGAACTGAAATGTATATACATATGTGTGAGGATAATATTTTTCAAACAATATACATAGTAATGATCCCTGACAAAGTCATATAATGACTGATAAAAGGAGCAAAATTTGTTGGCAATGTCTGGTGTATCTTCAATAATAGTACCAGATGCAGTTTGTATTTTGGTAATAAAGCTATTTTGTTGTCTCTTTTTTGCTAAATATGCCATAAGTTTGCTACTCTTATTGCTATGCATATAATATTTGTGTGATGAGTTAATGTATGCCTTTGCCGTACGAAGAATCATACATGGTCTTAATTTTTCTCTACACAGGATTAGGTCAGAGAGAGCTCCCTGGGCTAGAGAGTGTTTGTGTCTACTCTCCAATTCAGCAATTTGGGACAATTGGGTATCCACCTCTCTATTGCGTTCTCATTTCATGTGTGACCCTATGCTAATCAGATCTCCCCTAATCACAGATTTATGTGCTTCCCATATGGTTCCAAGTGAGACATCCGCCGTGTTATTTTCAATTAAAATAAGAAGTTAAAGCTTGTTCTATTTGCGCTCTTGTTTTTTGAGAGTTCAGGAGTGGCTCATTTAGCTTCCAGTTGTGTTGTCTGGGTGGAAGAGTGTGTATACATAAGTATAGAGATATTGGTGCGTTTTCGGTTAAGGAGATATTACCAATAGAAGGGCCATCCACACATTGTAAATGGGTATTAGTAATAAAAAGGTAGTCTAGCCCTTTATAAGACTTATGGGGGTGGGAGTAAAAGGTGTAATCCTTTACTGAGGGGAAAAAACACCTCCAGACGTCGGTGGGATGTAAGAAGTTTCTGAATCTTTCTAAGGAGGTCCCCCTGGAGGAATCCAACAGCGGCTCCAATGTAATATTGAAGTCCCCTCCTAAAAGTACTAGACCCTCGGAGAAATGAAAAAAGGTTTCCAACGTGTCAGATATTCACGCTATTTGCCCAGTGTTCGGAGCATATATGTTTCTTATAGATATAAGAGTGTTTGCAATTTTCCCTTTGAGGAATATAAATCTACACTCACCATCTACTACGTGAGACAACAGTTCAAAAGGGACATCAGATCTAAACGCTATGCTGACCCCGTTACGTTTCCTCTATGCATTACAAACGTGATAGCAAGCAGTGTAGGGAGACTTGGGCAAGTTTGGCACTTTACCTTTCATGAAGTGGATTTCCTGGAGAAGCAGCACGGATGACTCCATCCTCTTTAGAGAATGGATAACCTGGGAACACTTGGTTGGGGAGTTAAGACCCTTGACATTCAAAGACGTCATCTTAATTTGTGACATAAGTACAGAAAACACAAATTAAAAAATATAAAACACAATATATGTTGAACAGAAGATGTGATCTAGATTGCAGTGGTGAACACTACTTGCACTGATCAACAGTGCTAGGATAGTTTGTTTTTAAACCAACTATAGTTATATGTGGGGAGGGTTAGGTTGTCAAATCTGTAAAGTAACATTTTACATGCGAGAACATACTTTTTCCCGGCTAAGGGAAATTCAAGTTTAGTACAATGTTGCATAGTAATAATTAACTGGTCGTTTGGAACAGATAACAGAGGTAAGACAGTAATGAAAAAAAACAAAAACATTGTAGAAATACCTTCAGTCTAAAGCAGGTCAGCCATGACCACAGCATCGTTTACAATACCTAGTTGCTGTCAAATGTATCTTACAGTCAGCAAGCAAACATCATGGACAGTAATGAGTAAAAACAGTGAGGAATATCAGCCAATTTCTTCTTAGGTGTGTGCAGGGCAGGCCTTAGGGGTGTGCGAGCTGTCCGAGTGCACAGGGCGCTGCACCCTCCCAGCATGTAGGGGGCACCAGTGGGCTCTGCCTCTACTCTGTGCTCTGCTGTTAAACACACAGAGTAAATAACAGCCGAGGAGCAGAGGAGGAAATTCCGCCCACAGCACGTCCTGCAAAAACCTGTGATCCTGTCAGCAAGGGGACATGGTGAGTGTCCATGTGTGTCTGTGTGTATATAGGTGTGTAGTGGGTATACATTATGTGTCTCTGTGTATACAGTATGTGTCTGTGTTTGTAGGTGTGTGTGTGTGTGTGTGTGTGTGTGTGTCTCTGCATGTGTTTATGTCTCTTTGTAAAAGTGTGTTCAATATTAAAGTAGAACAGATAAAATGCAGATATCTGTGCTGCCTCCTCTATACCCTGCTGCCCCTATATACCCTGCTGCCCCTATATACCCTTCTGTCCTCTATATATCCTGCTGCCCCTTATATAATATGCTGCCCTTTATATACCCTTTGTCCCCTATATACCCTGCTGCCCCTATATACCCTGCTTCCCCCTATATACCCTGCTGCCCCTATATACCCTGATGCCCCTATATATCCTGATACCCCTATATACTCTGCTGCCCCTTTTATACCCTGCTGACCCCTATATACCCTGCTGCCCCTATACACCCTGCTGCCCCTCATATACTCTGCTGCACTTATATATATGCCTCTGTGTGTGTGTTTATATGTGTCTGTGGGTATAGTTATGATCTACTACATTATCTGTACTCCGAGAGTTATCACCGTTTTATCTGTGGTATTACACAGGACTGCAGGTAATATCTACATTATCTGTACTCAGAGTTATCACTGTGTTATCTGTGGTATTACATAGGACTGCAGATAACATCTACTACATTATCTGTACTCGGAGAGTTAACACCGTTTTATCTGTGGTGTTACAAAGGACTGCAGGTAACATCCACTACATTATCTGTACTCAGAGAGTTATCACTGTGTTATCTGTAGTGTTACGTAGGACTGCAGGTAACGTCTACTACATCATCTGTACCCAGAGAGTTATCACTGTGTTATCTGTGGTGTTACATAGGACTGCAGGTAAAGCTACTACATTATCTGTTCTCAGAGAGTTATCACTGTGTTATCTGTGGTCAGTGGCGTAACTACCGCCGTAGCAGCAGTAGCGGCTGCTACAGGGCCCGCAGGATGAGGGGGCCCGTGTCGCCCGCCGGCGCGGGCCCCCACCATGGCCGGAGGCTCCGCTAGCAGCCACTATGGCTGCTAAAGCGGGACGCCACTGAACAGTATGGCAGAGCAGGGAGGTATCTCCCCGCTCTGCCATTAAACAAGAGACATGTATCCCCTATCCACAGGACAGGGGATACATGTGTGATCGCTGCCAGCGATACGGAGAACGGGGGACTGAAAGTCCCCTGAAGTTCTCCATCACAAACCTCGGACTTCCAGGGTCTGTGTCGGCAGCTCCGGAGAAATGAATGGAGCGCCGGTCCCGCTTGTGCGCATGCGTGACCAGCGCTCCTTTCATTTATAGTGAGCTGCGCAGACGCCGGAAGTCAGAGGTTAGTCATGGAGAACTTCAGGGGACATTCAGTCCCCCGTTCTCCCTATCGCTGCCAGCGATCACACATGTCTCTCCTATCCTGTGGATAAGGGAAACATGTCTTTTATTAGGACACACTGGAGGTCGCATTTTTTTGGGAGGGGGGACGCTGTATGGCGTTCCCTACAGGTGGGTGATGCTGTATGGCGTTCCCTACAGGGGGGGTGCTGTATGGTGTTCCCTACAGGGGGGGCGCTGTATGGCGTTCCCTACAGGGGGGGACGCTTTATGGCGTTCCCTACAGGGGGGGACGCTGTATGGCATTCCCTACAGGGGGGCTGTATGGCGTTCCCTACAGGGGGAGGGACGCTGTATGGTGTTCCCTACAGGGGGGGGATGCTGTATGGCGTTCCCTACAGGGGGGGACGCTGTATGGCGTTCCCTACAGGGGGAGACGCTGTATGGCATTCCCTACAGGGGGGGCTGTATGGCGTTCCCTACAGGGGGGGACGCTGTATGGCGTTCCCTACAGGGGGGGACGCTGTATGGCGTTCCCTACAGGGGGGGCTGTATGGCGTTCCCTACAGGGGGTCTGTATGGCGTTCCCTACAGGGGGGCTGTATAGCGTTCCCTACAGACCCCCCCTGTAGGGATCGCCATACAGACTCCCTGTAGGTAACGCCATACAGTCCCCCCTGTAGATAACGCCAGACAGCCCCCTTCTGTAGGGAACGCCATACAGCCCCCCCTCGTAGATAACGCCATACAGTCCCCCTCTAGATAACGCCATACAGCCCCCTCTGTAGATAGTGCCATACAGTCCCCCCTGTAGATAGCGCCATACAGTCCCCCTGTAGATAACGCCATACAGCCCCCCTGTAGATAGCGCCATACAGCCCCCTGAAGATAGCGGCATACAGCCCCCCTGTAGATATAACGCCATACAGCCCCCCTGTAGATAGCGCCATACAGCCCCCCCTGTAGATAGTGCCATAAAGCCCCCCTGTAGGGAACGCCATACAGTCCCCCCGTAGATAACGCCATACAGCCCCCTCTGTAGATATCTACAAAGGGGGCTGTATGGCGTTATCTACAGGGGGGCTGTATGGCGTTATCAAAAGGGGGGGTTTGTAAAAAAGGCACTATCTACAAGGGGGGGGGGGTTGTGTGACACCCGGGGTAAGGGGGGCCCCAGTCAAAAGTTTGCTATGGGGTCCAGTCTTTCCTAGTTACGCCCCTGTCTGTGGTGTTACATAAGACTGCAGGTAACATCTACTACATTATCTGTACTCAGTTATTACTGTGTGTTATCTGTGGTGTTACATAGGGCTGCACGTGAAATCTACTACATTATCTGTACTCAGAGAGTTATCACTGTGTTATATGTGATGTTACATAGGACTGCATGTGAAATTTACTACATTATCTGTACTGGGTATATATGGGTCTGTTTGTGAATGTGTCATTTTGCTTCTATATATGTGCTTTTTATGTATTTGTATATGTTCCAGTCTGTGTATTTATCTGCCGGTGTGTGTGTGTGTGTGTGTGTGTGTGTGTGTGTGTGTATATGTGTCTGTAGGTCTATATATTTACCTGTATGTATATATTCCAGAATGTGTGTATATTTGCCTGTATGGCTAAATATCTGTCTTTATGTATGTACAGTATATATGTTCCAGTATGTGCGTGTCTATGTATGTGGTTAATTTTTGGTTTGTATAGGGGGCGGCAATAGAGAGTCCCGCACAGGGCGCCATCCAACCTAAGGCCGGCCCTGGGTGTACGGCTTCTAGCCTTCTGCCAGGGTTCTGGTCTCTGTAATGGGGGAAGAGAATCAACATCCGTATATGGGAGCCATGAGGGTATAGTAGTGGCGTCCAGCTGCAGTTGTGGACACACCTTTTGTAGATCTTCAGGTGAATGAATGTTGCACATCTTTCCTTGATGATAAAATGAAATGCCAAACGGAAAGAGCCATTTGTAAAGAATTTGCAGGCTATGCAACCTATCTGTCAGGGCACCCAATGCTCTGCGTTTGATCAGGGTCGTTGGAGAGATATCCTGAAAGAATGTCAGAATGTGACCATCAAAATCAATTCTGGCGTTGCTCTTGCTTTCCGGAGAATCGGTTCCTTGGTAGTGAAAAAGAGCAATTTGCAGATTATATCATGTGGCGGTTCATCTTCTTTCGATTTAGCTACACCAAAGAAAAGAGTGGGACATAGAATAAGGTTAAAAACACAAAAAAGGCCATACTCAGAAATTGGGCAGGTATAAGCCCAGCAGGACGCACACAGTTCAAAAATGCTGCTGAAGGAGAGTGCTAGGGTGTGTTAAATAATAATAGCCACTCCCACTAGCCTTGAGGGGAGTGGTGTGTGGGGCATGGATATAAATGTGTAGTGCAAAAAATAAATATGGTGTTTAATACACAAGTGATAATAGTGTATGTGGAATATAGGGGGCAGTAGTGCATAGGGGTCAGAACTATAAGTGATACATAGGGAGTGAGTGCAGTGTGTAAGACATGGAGGGATAGTGTGCGAGTAGTGAGGCACAGCATATACTGCCGAATAGCAGCCTACTAATAACGCCCATGCTATCAGAGCGGGCTGCCCTGCATGCAATGCCGAACACCAGCACACCATGCCCTCCCAGCATTGTAAGACATGGCTGCGTCCTGAAAAAAGTATATAATGTAAATAAAGATGAAAAAAATCATGGGGTGTTGGCTGTGATTTTGGCCAAAAAAAAACGCTAAGCTCGCAACCCTGGTCACGGGTCCCCAGTCTTGCGAGTCCCTAACTGGAACTTTTCATTCCAAACTTTAAGCTACACCAAAGTCGGCAAGCAAACATCATGGACAGTAATGAGTAAAAACAATTATATCAGAGTGGAATATCAGCCAATTTCTTCTTAGGTGTGCGGCTTCTATCCTTCTGCCAGGGTTCTGGTCTTGGTAATGGGGGAAGAGAATCAACAACCATGTATGGGAGCCACGAGGGTATAGTAGTGGGGTCCAGCTGCAGTTGTGGGCACACCTTTTGTAGATCTTCAGGTGAACGAATGTTGCACATTCTTCCTTGATGATTAAACGAAATGCCAAACGTAAAGAGCCATTTGTAAGGAATTTTCAGGCTACGCAACCTATCTGTCAGGGCTCTCAATGCTCTGTGTTTGATAAGATATCCTGAAAGAATGTCAGACTGTGGCATTGCTCTTGCTTTCCTGAGAATTGCTTACTTGGTAGTGAAAAAGGGCAATTTTCAGATTATATCACGTGGCGGTTCATCTTCTTTCAGTTTAGGGCGAAGAGCTCTGTGTGCTCTTTCAATAAGTCAGGCGGCGAATCTGGGCACAGAACAAATTCAAGGATTCTATTTGTTACTGCTATCGTTTCGGCTGGTGGATAACTCTCAGGAACTACTCTAATTCTAATGTTATTCCGCCATCCGCGATTATCTTGGTCTTCTACGTAAGCATGGAATTCAGATGTGCTTGGCACGTTGTCAGGGCCGAAGCGGTGGCATAGCTGTGTGTTAGGATAGCAAACCACGTTTCCTCTAGGAGCTCTACTCTGGCTCCAACCTGTCGTACTTCTTGTTTAATATCAGCCAGTTCTCTCAGACAGGTCTGAGAGCCTTCTCTATGATCTTTTGAAGGCCTGAGGAGGAAACCGAGACCATTGACGATGCACTTGGAGTCACCTCATCATCTATGTTGCTTTCAGCATCTGAGGTTTCAGTCTGGTTAGATGTAGTTTGGGATTCCACACACTCTGCTTGACCAATTTTAACCATTTTTGCAACTCTGATACGATAGAAGAGCCGGGTGCAATATGCGCCCACATCAGCGCACTAGATCACATAGTCAGTATATTAGTGGCCTGTAGCCAGTGTAGCTGGGAATGAAGTGAGGGGTTGCAAAAGGGGCTTTGGATTGTAGGTATGGGAGTATCCCGGACTAGTACAGAATCGCAGTCCAGATTCAAGGTATAAATAGAGCTACTCAGAGACAAATGATGACGAGGCTCTATTCAACACGCCTAAAATTAGGAACTATTTATCCTTTCCTCTAGCAAAATAATAGAAAAAGTCACGGTAAAGGAGGGAAGACAGGGAGTATATGTGTGTAAATGAGTATTAGGAACCTCACCTCAAGCAGGGAATGAGAAATAGTAGACTGGAGTAACTGGAGCTCTACCTTCCTGCGTCCTTCTGGCGTTCCTGGGCTGTAAGGAGGTGGCCGACGACAGGAAGTGTGACAGGTCCACTGGGCCGAATCACAGATGGCAGCCGTGACTGTAAACCTCAATTTTTACAATAAAAATGCATTACTACGTTGAAGCCAGAGGACAGGGCACATGGGGGACTCCAGCTGTGGATGGTAGGACCCGTGTTTTTGCGGTCCAGTAAAGCACCGGAGCGCTATGTGGCCTGGAAACGGCGCGGCGGCTGTCAGAAATCTAGGCCGCGGATTCAAGCTGAAAAGTAGGCCGCAATCATAAACTGCGGCAAAAACGGACAAGGATGGGGCCAAAGTGTGCCAATTGTAGCAGGGGGTATCTAGGAGAGCACGAGGGCCAGTTATTGGTGCTAGAAGAGGGTGTATTGTGTGCTGAAACATGTATCTGTCATGTCAGCGGGACTGACGGGTTCAGTGATAGCGGGTCCTGTGTGTCTCTGACACACCGGATCGAGCCGTTTTCGATCACATTTACGTTCATAACTTAGATATCATCAATAACATTTGGATCCTGCGTGTCAAAGATACGCAGGACCTGCTTTCACTGAACTCGTTAGTGCCGCTTACCTTAAAGAGGCTCTGTCACCAGTTTATAAGTGCCCTATCTCCTACCTAACCTAATAGGCGCTGTAATGTAGATAACAGTGGTTATTATTTTGAAAAACAATCATTTTTGAGCAAGTTATGAACAATTTTAGATTTTTGTGAATTAGTTCTTAATGACCAATTGGGCGTTTTTTATTTTTTTACCAAGTGAGCGTTGTAAAGAGAAGTGTATAACGCTGACCAATCAGCGTCATACACTTCTCTTTATTCATGCCCAGCTCGTCTCACTGAACAGCGTGATCTCGCGAGATCACGCTGTGACGTTACTTCATCCCACAGGTACTTCATCGGATCCATGGAAGACTGAACAGACAACGCCTCCAGCCGCTGCAGATTCGGATAAACATCCTGGCACGGCTGGAGGCCATGTCTGTTGACTCTTCCATTGCTCCGCTGAAGGTCCTGTGGGAGGAAGTCCCGTCACAGCGTGATCTCCCGAGATCACGCTGTGCATTGACACAGCTGGGCAGGAATGAAGAGAAGTGTATGAAGCTGATTGGTCAGCATCATACACTTCTCTTTACAACGCCCACTTGGTAAAAAGTAAAAAAAACACCCAGTTGGTCATTAACCCCTTAGGCTGGGTTCACACAACCTATTTTCAGACGTAAACGAGGCGTTTTATGCCTCGTTTTACGTCTGAAAATAGGGCTACAATATGTCGGCAAACATCTGCCCATTCATTTGAATGGGTTTGCCGACGTACTGTGCAGACAACCTGTCATTTACGCGTCGTCGTTTGACAGCTGTCGTTTGACAGCTGTCATACGACGACGCGTAAAAATACATGCTCGTCTAAAGAAGTGCAGGACACTTCTTTCAGACGTAATTTGAGCCGTTCTTCATTGAACTCAATGAAGAGCAGCTCAAAATTTACGGCAGTCAGAGAAGCCTCGCAAAATGCGAGGAGGAGCATTTACGTCTGAAACGAGGCAGCTGTTTTCTCCTGAAAACAGTCTGTCTTTTCAGACGTAAAAGCCTGCTACCGTGTGCGCATACCCTTAGTGTCTAAGCCTGTTTTGGCCTTGTGGACACAGCCGATTTTTGCAAATCTGACATGTGTCACTTTATTTGGTAATAACTCCAGAATGCTTTTGCCTATCCAAGCGATTCTGAGATTGTTTTCTCGTGACATGTTGTACTTTATGATACTGAAAAAATGTCATCGTTAAATTCAATATTTATTTGTACAAAACACCAAAATTTAGAGAAAATTTGCAAAAATCTGCATTTTTCTAAATTGTAATGTATCTGCTTGTAAAACAGATCGTAATACCACACAAAATATTTATCAGTTAACATTTGTTATATGTCTACTTTATGTTTGCATTGTTTTTTGAACGTGCTTTTATTTTTCTAGGACGTTACAAGGCTTAGAACTTTAGCTTCAATTTCTCGCATTTTCAAGAAAATTTCAAAAGAATATTTTTTCAGGGACTAGTTCAGTTCTGAAGTGGCTTTGAGGGCCTTATATATTAGAAACCCCCTATAAAACACCCCATTTTAAAAACTGCACACCTCAAAGTATTCAAAACAGCATTCAGAAATTATTTTAACCCTTTAGGCATTTCACAGGAAATAAAGCAAAGTAGAGGTGAAATTTACAAATTTCAATTTCTTTTTACGAAATTCATTTGTAATACAGTTTTTTCTGTAACACAGAAGGTTTTACCAGAGAAACGCAACTCAATATTTATTTATAGTGCGCTACTGGACTGAAACACCAGCCTCAGAAGCAAAGGAGCACCTGGTGGATTTTGGGGCCTCTATTTTATTAGAATATATTTTAGGCACCATGTCGGGTTTGAAGAGGTCTTGTGGTGCCAAAACAGTGGAAATCCCCAAAAGTGACCCCATTTTGGAAACTACACCCCTCAAGGAATTTTTCAAGAGGTATAGTTAGCATTTTTAACCCACAGGTTTTTTGCTAAATTTATTGGAACTGGTCTGTGAAAATGAAAATCTACTTTTTTTCTGAAAAAACATACGATGTTTTAGTTTTTACAAGGAATAAAGGAGAAAAAGCACCCCAACATTTGTAAAGCAATGTCTCCCAATTACGGCAATACCCCATATGTGGTAATAAACTGCTGTTTGGACCCACGGCAGGGCTCAGAAGGGAAAGAGGGCCATTTGGATTTTGGAGCGCAGATTTTGCTGGAATGGTTTTGGGTGCGATGTCGTGTTTCCAAAGCCCTGGAGGGACCATAACAGTGGAAACTCCCCAAAAGTGACCCCATTTTGGAAACTACACCTCTCAAGGAATTTCTCTAGCGGTATAGTTAGCATTTTGACCCTACACGGTTTTTGCTGAATTTATGGGAATTATGCCATGAAATTGAAAATCTAAATTTTTTCTAATAAAATGTTGTTTTAGCTCAGATTTTTTCATTTTTACAACAGATAAAGGAGAAAAAACACCCCAATATTTGTAAAGCAAACTCTTCTGAGCACAGCAATACCCCATATCTGGTAATAAACTGCTGTTTGGACACATGGCGGAAGTTAGAAAGGAAGGAGCGCCATTTGACTTTTGGAGCTCAAGTTTAGCTGGAATGGTTTGCAGCGCCATGTCACATTTGCAAAGCCACTGAGGGGCCAAAATAGTGCAAACCCGGCAAAAGTGACCCCATTTGGGACCCCTCGTGGAATTTATCTAGCGGTATAGTGAGCATTTTGAGCCCACAGTTTTTTTGCTGAATTATTGCGATTATGCAGTGAAAATGAAAATCTACATTCTTTCCACTAAAATGTTGAATTGTTTTCATTTTCACAATTAATAAAGGAGAAAAAGCACCCCAACAATTGTAAAGCAATTTCTCCCGAGTACGCCAATACCCCATATGTGGTTATAAACTGCTGCTTGGATACACTGCAGGACTCAGAATGGCAGGAGTGCTACTTGGCATGTAGATTTTGGTTGATTGTTTTTTGGGCGCCATGTCACATGTGCAGAGCTCCTGAGGTACCCGTACAATAGAAACCCCTGAGAAGTGACTCCATTTTGGAAACTTCACCCCTCAGGGTAATCATCTAGGGGTGTACTGAGCATTTTGATTCCACAGGTGTTTCATAGATTGTATTAGAATGAGGCAGTGAAAATTAAAAATTATTTTTTTTCCCAAAAATATGTAGTTTTGCACCCAATTTTTTTTCCCACAAGGGGTAATAGGAGTAAAAACAACACATAATTTGTTACCCAATTTCTCCCGAGTACGGCAATACACCATGTGTGGCCCTAAACTGCTGTTTTGGCACATGGCAGAGCTCAAAATGGAAGGAGTGCCATGTGGCTTTTAGAGTACAAATTTTGCTGGACTGGTGTATGGGCGCCATGTCGCATTTGCAGAGCTCCCTTAGGTACCAGAGTAGAGTGTAAAACCATGAGAAGTGACCCCATTTTGTAAACTACACCCCTCAAGGCATTTATCATTTGCCTGGACATATGACAGGGCTTAGGAGTGAAAGGCGCATGTGAGACCTATTTTGGTGATTTTCGCAGCATTAGCCCACAATGGCAGGGCTCTTGGGTCAAATAGTAAAACTAGCCCCCAAGTAGTGACCCCCATTTTGGAAACTGCACCCCTCAAGGCATTTTGACCACACAGGTTTTTTTCTATTAGAAATGAATGCTCAGTGGATGGTGCAAAGTGAAAATGGCAAATTTCCACAGGTATGTGCCATTTTAGTGCACAATATTTTGTGCCCAGTTTGTGCCACTGAAGACAAATACCTCAAACTGTTAAGCGGGTTCTCTCGGGTATGGCGATGCCATACATGTGGACGTACACTGCTGCTTGGGCACGCTGCAGGGCTCAGAAGGGAGGGAGCGCCATTTGGCTTTTGGAGCGTGGATTTTGCTCGCTTGTTGTTTTGTTTGGGGGTCTTGCTGGTATTTCAGTTATGATGTGGGGGCATATGTAAGTTGTGCGGAGTACATCAGGGTATAATAAGAGGGTATAATAATTGGGTAAATAAATAATTATCCACAGATGTGTGGCCGGTGTCGCACTGATAATTGACGCCCAATCTTATCCGCTTTTGGACACTCTGCACATTTTGCATCGCCATATTCTGAGAGCCAGAACTTCTTTATTTTTTCTCCACCGGAGCTGGTTGAGGGCTTATTTGTTGCGGTACAATCTGTAGATTTCATTGGTACCATTTTGGGGTACATGCGATTTTTTGATCACTTTGTATTTCATTTTTTTGGCAAGCAAGGTGACCAAAAACCTGCAATTCTGATGTTTTTTATTTTTATTTTTTTTACGGCGGTCGCCATACGCTATGAATGACAATTTTACGTTGTTATGCGGGTCGGTACGATTACGGCGATACCAGATGTATATAGTTTTTCTTATGCTTTGCAGCGTCTGCACGATAAAATCACTTTTGTTTCAAATAATTTATTTTTTGCGTCACCATATTCTGAGAGCCATTACTTTTTTATTTTTCCGTCAAAAAAGCTGCGGGAGGGCTTGTTTTTTTGCGGGACGGGCTGCGGTTTTTAATGGTAAAATTTTGGGGTATATTCAACTTTTAGATCCCTTTTTTTATTCTGTTTTGCGAGGGGTAGTGACTAACAAACAGAGATTCTGGAATAGTTTGTTTATTTAATTTTTTTACGGTGTTCACTGTACGAGTAAAATAGCGTGATATTTTTTATAGTTTGGGTCGTTACGGACGCGGGGATACCACATATGTGTACTTTATTTTATGTTTTTTTGTTTTTCCTATAATAAAAGACTTATTATAGGAAAAAAGGCTGTTATAGTGTTTTTTAACATGAAACTTTTTTTTTGTCCCACTAGGGAACTTGAAGGCATGAAGCCCTGATCGCTATTCTAATACACTGCACTACCTACATAGTGCAGTGTATTAGAGCTGTCAGCCATTCACTGACAGCAAGCCTATTAGGCTTCGCCTCCCGGCGGGGCCTAATGGCCTTCCGTACTAGGAAGTGATTGTTAGGCCATGGTTGCCATAGCAACCATCGGAACACCCGCGGGTGCCGATGGTTTTCATTAGCAACCATAGGGTACGATCTAATCACTTAGATGCAGCGATAGCTGCATCTAAGGGGTTAATCGGCTGGATCGGAGCCTAGCTCCGGTCCTGGCCGTTAGGGCACGATGTCAGCTGTGACAAACAGCTGACACCCACGCCCATGGCAACCATCGTGGTTGCCGACAGGCTACAAGAACTTCGATGCATCGATCGCGTTGATCGATGCATCGAAGGAGTTAATCGGCCGGATCGGAGCCTAGCTCCGGTCCTGGCCGCTGCAGAGGGGCGTCGGACAGCTGATTGCCGGCAGTGATAGCGCTGGCTCAGCTTCTGAGCCAGCGCCATCACATACATACGTCATGGAGCTGTGATTGGTCAGTCTGCTTTGACTGACCAATCACAGAGATCGCCGGCAGGAGATGCCTTAAAGCACTTCAATGCAGGACGTACCGATTCGTCCTGGTGTGGTAAGGGGTTAAGAACTAATTAGCATAAATCCTAGATTGTTCATAACTTGCTCAAAAATTATCGTTTTTCAAAATAAAAACCACTGTTGTTATTAGATTAGGTAGGAGATACGGAACGTATAAACTGGTGACAGAGCCTCTTTAAAGCAGCTACATCTCAAAAAGTAAAAATAATTTTTAATAGAATGTAATTACAAAGTTGCACCAATCACACTGATACACATTTTTATTTAAAAAAAATAAAAGTTTTCAAAGGTGTACATAGCCTTTAAAGACAACCTTTCATCTGCCCATACATATGCAGCTGAGTGCAGCATGTAATCGGCAGGGCTTCACAAACACTGTCTCACTTTAACCTCTTCACTCACCTTGACGTAACTGCACGACGAGGTCTGCAGTAACGTCGCGCACCTCGACGTGCAGTTACGTCTGTGCTTTGACAGTTAACCGCCGTGCGGCGCTACACCGCAGCGGCGGTTAACTGTGCAGGGTGTCTGCCCTGCATTCCCTGTTGCTGATCAGCAGCCCATCGCCGCTGATTTCGGCAGTTAACTGATTGGGGCAGTCGATTCCGAGTTTAGCGGAGATCAGCATCCCCCACATGAAATCACGGGGGTTGGCAATGTTACCCATGGCAACTAGACGCCAGACAATGGCTTCTGGGCTGCCATGTACCGAAGCCTATGAGGACCAGCCGGAGGCTTCCCGTCAGTATGACTGTCACATCACAATGACAGTTAGAATACATTACACTACGTAGGTAGTGTAATGTGTTCTAGCAGCGATCAGAGTTGAAAAAGTAAAAACCAGAATAAAAATATTTTAAAAAAAGTGTAAAAATAGAAGTTATAAGTGACATAAACAAGAACTGCTTTTTTTCCTTTAATAAGTCTTTATTATAGGAAAAAAAATGAACACGTAAAAAAAAAGTACATTTGATTTGGTATCATCGCGTTCGTAATAACCCCAACTATAAAACTATAATATTATTTTTCCCGCACGGTGAACACCGCAAATAAAATAAACGAAAAACAATGCCAGAATCACTATTTTTTGGTCACGACCCCTCCCAAAATATACAATAAAAAGTGATCAAAAAGTCGCATGTACGCCAAAATGGTACCAATAAAAACTACATCCCGTCCTGCAAAAAAACAAGCTTTTACACAGCTTTTTTGACTGAAAATTAAAAAAGTTATGGCTCTCAGAATATTTATTTTATAAATAAGTTATTTTAGCAAAAGCTGCAAAATGTAAAAATAACGATATACATATGCTGTCCCGCAAAGAATTAGCTCCGGTGGTGAAAAAAATAAAAAAGTTCTGCCTCTCAGAATATAGCGATCCAAAATGTGCAGTGTTCCAAAAGCGGGCGCCATTTATAAGTGCGACACTGGCCAAATATCTGAGGATTATTATTTATTTACCCCATTATTATACCCTCTTATTATGCCCCTGATGTACTCTGCCAAGCCTACATGTACCCCCACATTATAAACTGAATTACCAGCAAAATGCCAGAGCTACTACCAAGCTAAATCTGTGCCCCAAAAGCCAAATGGCGCTCCCTCCCTTCTGAGTTCTACAGCGTGCCCAAACAGCCGTTTACGTCCACCAATATGGCATTGCCATACCCGGGAGAACCCCGTTAATATTTTATTTGTGGTATTTGTGGCACAAACTTGGCACAACATATAGTGCACTAAAATGGCACATCAGTCGAAAATTTTAATTTTTACTTTGCACAATCCGCTGCGCATGAAACCTTTTGCGCACTATGACTTAATAGCATGTCGTGGTGTGGGGGTGATGTATGGAGCGTCTCACGCACTGAGCCCGCGCCATACGCTGCGGGTGTCAGCTGTGTATTACAGCTGACACCCGGGACTAACGGGCAGAAACAGCGACCGCGCTGTTACAGGAGCATGTAAAAATGACAATATACTGCAATACATTAGTATAGCAGTGTATTCTACCAGTGATCTAATGATCGCTGAACCAGTCCTATGGGGACTAATAAAATGTGTAAAAACAAAAGTAAATAGTTATTACTAGTGGAAAAAATTTAATAAATATTTAAAGTCCCAAAAAAAACTTTTCACATTTTTTCTCTAAAGTAATGTAAAAAAATAAAATAAAAATTGGTATCGCTGCGTCTGTAAAAGTCCAAACTATTACAATATACCATTATTTAACTCGTACGGTGAATGCCGTGAAAAATAAAGAATTTTAAACGGCAAAATCGCTGTTTTTTGGTCACCTTGGCTCTACCAAAAAATTTAATAAAAAGTGCTAAAAAAGTTGTATGTACCAATAAATTGTACCAATAAAAAGTACAGCTAGTCCCGCAAAAAATAAGCCCTCACACCACTCTATTGATGGAAAAATAAAAAAGTTATGGCTCTCGGAATGCGGGGAGGGAAAAATTAAAAAGAAAAAGCAAAACATGGATCAGTCCGGAAAGAGTTAATTACTTTCTAATGAAAAAGCATTTATGACCACATGTGGGGACTTGCCGTTCTCGGGAGAAATTGCTTTACAAATGTTGGGCGGCTTTTTCTCCTTTATCCTTTGTGAAATTGAAAAAATTCAACATTTTAGTGGAAATAATGTTGATATTAATTTTCACGGCCTAATTCTAATAAATTCTGCAAAAGACCTGTGGGGTCTAAATGCTCACTATACCCCTAGATAGATTCCTTAAGTGGTGTAGTTTTCCAAATGGGGTTACTTTTGGGGGGCTTTTACTGTTTTGGTCCCTCGAGGGCTTTGCAAATTCGACATGACACCCAAAAACTATTCCAGCTAAATTTGAGCTCCAAAAGCCAAATAGCGCTCCTTCCCTTCTAAGCCCCGGTGTGGGTACAAACAGCACTTTATTACCACATATGTCGTATTTACGTAATCGGGAGAAATTGTTTTACAAATGTTGGGGTGCTTTTTCTCCTTTATGCCTTGTAAAAATTAAAAATGTCAACATTTTTTCAGCAAAAAAGTAGATTTTTACCTTTACAGACTAATTCCAATGAATTCAGCAAAACAACTGTGTGGTCAAAATGCTAACTTTACCCCTAAAAAAATTCCTTGAGGGGTGTAGTTTACAAAATGGGGTCACTTTTGGGAGGTTTCCACTATTTTCATCCCTCCAGTGCATTGCAAACGCGACACGGCACTGGAAACTATTCCAGCAAAATCAGAAATCCGAAATCCAAATGGCGCTCCTTCCCTTCTGATCCCTGCTGTGGGTCCAAACAGCAGTTTATTACCACATATAGGGTATTGCTATAATCGGAAGAAATTGCTTTACATATGTTGGGGTGTTTTTTCTACTTTATTCCTTAGTAGATTTTCATCTTCACATACTAATTCCAAAAAATGTAGCAAAAAAACTGTGAGTTCAAAATGCTAACTATACCCCTAGATAAATTCCTTGAGGGGTGTAGTTTCCAAAATGGGGTCACTTTTGGGGGGTCTTGGCTGTTTTGGCACCACAAGACCTATTCAAACCTGACATGGTGCCTAAAATATATTCTAAAAAAAATGAGGCCCCAAAATCCTCTAGGTGCTCTTTTGTTTCTGAGGCCGGTGTTTCAGTCCATTAGCCCGTTAGGGCCACATGTCGGATATTTCTAAAAACTGCAGAATCTGGGCAATAATTATTGAGTTGTGTTTATTGGGTAAAACCTTCTGTGGTACAGAGAAAAATTTATTACATATGAATTTTGGCAAAAAAAAATGAAATTGGTAAATTTCACCTCTACATTGCTTTAATTCCTGTGAAACGCCTAAAGGTTTAGAACACTTTATGAATGCTGTTTTGAATACTTTGAGGGGTGCAGTTTTCAAAATGGGGTGATTTATGGGGACATTCTAATATATAAGGCCCTCAAAGCCACTTCAGAACTGAACTGGTCCCTGAAAAAATAGCCTTTTGAAATTTTCTTGAAAATATGAGAAATTGCTGCTAAAGTTCTAAGCCTTGTAACGTCCTAGAAAAATAAAAGGATGTTCATAAAAATGATGCAAACATAAAGTAGAAATATGGGAAATATAAACTAGCAAGTATTTTGTGTGGTATTACTATCTGTTTTACAAGTAGATACATTTAAATTAAGAAAAATGCACCTTTTTGCAAATTTTCTCTAAATCTTGTTGTTTTTTACAAGTAAATATTGAATTTATCGAACAAATTTTTTAACTAACATAAAGTACAATATGTCACGAGAAAAGAGTCTCAGAATCACTTGGATAGGTAAAAGCATTCCAGAGTTATTACCACATAAAGTGACACGTCAGATTTGAAAAATCAGCTTCGTCCTGAAGGCCAAAACAAGCTCAGTCCTGAAGGGGTTAAATTTTGTTCCTATCTTCCTCCGTTGTTTACATATCAGTGCCGTTATAATTGGTGCCCGATATGTAAATAAGCCCCTGAACTGTCAATGGGGTGTTTCTATCTAACTAAATGGCAAGGGGGCGTGATGTCATTGCTCTGACACTGTCTAATCAGCTATGGACAGTGTCACGGCGGCTTGCGCTGTGTTCCCTCCCGCGAGAACACACACAGACTGGTAATTCTGCAGAGAACGTTCTCTCAGTCTGTGTTTTTTTCTAGCAGGAGAGAACACAGCGCAAGCCGCCGAGACACTGTCCGAAGCTGATTGGATAGAAACGCCCCATTGATAGTTCAGGGGCTTATTTACATATCAGGCGCCAAATATAACGGCACCGATATGTAAATAACTGAGGAAGTTAGAAAAATGATTTCAAGTGAGACAGTGTTTGTGAAGCCCTGCCTATTATATGCTTCACTCAGCTGCACATGTATGGGCAGGTGAAAGGTTCTTTTTAAAGGTCTTGCCCCAGCTTCTCAATCGGATTCAAGTAAATACTTTAAGGGTATGTTCACACGGCCTATTTACGGACGTAATTCGGGCGTTTTTGCCCCGAATTACGTCCGAAAATAGCGCCTCAATAGCGCTGACAAATATCTGCCCATTGAAAGCAATGGGCAGACGTTTGTCTGTTCACACGAGGCGTAATTTACGCGCCGCTGTCAAATGACGGCGCGTAAATAGACGCCCGCATCAAAGAAGTGACCTATCACTTCTTTGGCCGTAATTGGAGCCGTTATTCATTGACTCCAATGAATAGCAGCGCCAATTACGTCCCTAATTGACGCGGCGTTCAAGCGCTTGCACATGCCGGTACGGCTGAAATTACAGGGATGTTTTCAGGCTGAAACATCCCCGTAATTTCAGCCGTTACGGACGCCCTCGTGTGAACATACCCTAACTCGGCTACTCCAAAACCTGAATTACTTTTTTTTAGCCATTCACAGGTAGACTTGCTTGTATTCTTTGTTCTGCTGCATAACGAAATTGCCTTCAGCTTTCACAAACTGACGGGCAGACAATCTCCTTAAGGATTCTGAAAGAGAGCATAATTTATGGTACCATCAATAATGAGAAGTCGTCCAGATCCTGCAAAAGAAAAGCAGCCCCAGACCATCACACTACCACCACCATGTTTGACTGTTGGTACGATGTCCTTATGGTGAAATGTGGTGTTAGCATTACGCCAGATGTAACAAGACCCATGTCTTCCAAAAAGTTCAGCCTTTGTGTTCTTTTTGGTCAGCAGTAATTTGTGCCTTGCAACTCTCCCATGGGTGCTATTTTTGCCCATTGTCTTTCTTATTGTGGAATCGTATACATTGACCTTAACTGAGGAAAGTGAGACCTGCAGTTCTTTAGATGTTCGCCTGGGTTCTTTTGTGACCACCAGGATGAGTCGTCGATGCGCTCTTGGTGAGATTTTGGTAGGCCAGCCTCTCCTGGAAAGGTTCACCACTGTTCTAAGTTGTCTCCATTTGTAAATAATGTCTCTCACTGTGGTTCGTTTGAGTACCGGAACCTTAGGATTGGGCTTGTAACCCTTTTCCTACTGGTAGATTTCAATAACTTAGTTTCACATTTATATTTAAATCTCTTTAGAACGTGGCATCATGTGCTGCTTTTTGAGACCACCTAGCCTGCTTCATATCTCCAGACAGGTTCTATTAATGTGATGTTTACATTCAACAGGTCTGGCAGTAATGTGGTGGTGTATTAGTTCTCACTGTAAGCAACCCATTTAACAACTGCCTATATCTCCATCCTGGACACATGTGAGTATTACAAAAAAGTAGTGCCATATATGGTTAATGGATTTTTTAGGTTTTGACTAGCGTTACTGTTTAAAAGGGACCTATCGCCAGGCACCCTGCTATATCTTAATAACTTTGTACATGCACTATAATGTCCTGTGTACACAGAAAAAACAAGAACTATGTTCTAGGAGACAACAATTCTTGTTGAGTACATTGCTCACTCCCGGGCACGCAGATGTTTCCACTGGAGTGAAGCTGTTGGAAATTGTTGTGACTAAAAGAACCCCAACCCAGAATTTGTCTTTTGCTGGACAGAACTTGTCATGATGAAGTGCCTATCAGAGTAAGGTCTTATGTACAAGGTGTCACGGTCTGTGGGTATGTGAACCCACTTGGCCGCATCACCATAGCGGGGAGGCAGCTGGCCAAGCAACAGAGCACCCAATTAACACAAAGTCCCGCTCTAGGGCACCTGAATAGTCCAGACAGTGGCTGAGGCTTTAGCACGGATGTAGTTGGGTGCAGCAGGTTACGATAGACGTGTCGGGACAGCAGGTGCAGCAGGTTGATCCAGACATGGCGGATAACACTGGATGTGGTAGCCGACACTGGACGTGGCAGATAACACTGGACGAGGCAGATGACACGGGTGCAGTAAGACACGACTCCAACACTAACAGGCTCAGGAACAAGGACACAGCACGGGATACAAGATACAGGTAGCAGGGCACGGGAAACAACGGGAACAGGATAACACTAAGAGACCATTTGCAACACTGACATGGGAATTCTAACAATGTTCAGGCAATGAGCAAAGGGGCAGGGCCCTTCTTATAGCCCAGGGAATCATGGGATAATTTATGATGATGATTCCCATGTGCACGCGCTGGCCATTTAAGGCCGGGCACGAGCGCGCCCGCACCCTATGGGACACAGCGGACCGGAGCGGAAGCAAGCGCTGGTGTCTCCTGGGAAGGAGATGCTAGCCAGCGCTCACAGATCCATGGCTGCCGCTGAGTAAACCCGGTCCGCGCCCATGGACGCTACACAAGGCTGTATTATGTCTCTATACAAGCTCTGATCTGTACTGAGCAGTAACACGGCACCAATCAATTTCTATGGGGCCCAAAAGTTCTGCCGTATTTCACCACTTTTACACAGAGGTAGATAAAGGGGATGAGAATAGATATTTACTTTTTGTACTGGGCTAAAATAAAGATGTGACTGTCTAGTTGTGCCAGTTTCTTTGGCGCAGTTTGAGTCTTGCTTGTGTGATGCACATTGTGCAAAAATAATCCTGGATGTGAATGTAATTAAAGACGTTGTGTCATCCATGCAACTTCTGTCTATATGCCCCTTTAAGGAATATTGACATCATATGTCCCAGAATGTCCCAGCAGCTTTCCCTGGCGATAACAGCTGATTGCCCCGGGGGTAGAGAAGCCAGAACTGTGGCGATCAGCTGATCACTGCTTTAGCGCCGTTAAAAAAAGAGGTGGAGTCTTCATGAGACAACACTTCTAATTATAAATGTCAAGTTCTACAGCATCTATAAATTTTGTTATAAAATGCTCATAATCAATTTTAGTCATGTCGTTTCCAAAAAATGAATGGTCACATATACCCATTTATAACAGCTGTAAACAACTGAGTTGCCATAAAAATGTTCCCGAAGTATCTTGTCATGAATCATTACACGTTGCTCACTATGTGGAAAAACACCAATTCTGCTTCCCATCATGAATACTAATGAAGTCATATTAGTAACCCTAGCTTCCAAATTAAGTCAGAATAAAAGAAAACTTTGTAGTAGTGTGGTAACATTTACTTAAAATAAATATATTGCGTATAACATATACATGATACAAAACAGACAGTATTTGGTTTTTTCGAATTTTATGTTGAAATGCCTAAGCTCTTTCCTATTAATTTATTTTACTTTTCTAGTGCATGCATTTAAGAGGTTGCCCGAGAGTTAAGGGTATTTAAGTGGTGGGTAAAGTTCTTTTTTCATATTTATTTTTTATTTTTTATTGTATAATATATCCTACAGCTACTTACATTTTTTAAATTCTCGGACAAAACCTTTAAATTCTAACTTTAATTTTTAGCCATTAGATCTCTTTCATCTTTTTGAAATCAGTAAAAACTGTTTGAAATGTTTCTAGTCATTAGTAATAGCTTACTATTTGACGGACAGTTCCATTAGCGTCATTCTTATCAAAATAGAAATAAATGAGCATTGAAACCATTTATTCTCTAACGCAAAAAGATACCCAGTAGCAATGTTGGTGTTCTGTGGATTTGAGTGATGTTCAAAGTGAATAATAGCTTTGGTTAGGAACCTGGATGATAACAAAGACTTCAAACGTATTTGATGCTGTGATCACAGATAAGAGGACCAGAATATGAGATTGTAATTGGGGCACTGTCAAGGCAAACAAGTATCTCATTCATTCTACAGGCAGCGTCTCCCAGGAGGACAATGGGTAGAAACTGAAAACTGTGCCCTGATGATTATTATTTTATCATTACACTGTGCATTTTTACATGTGGTAAACCTCATATCAATAAAACTTCATTGTAGGCCCAGCTTTTCTGATTATCAGCTCTGTTGAACAATTAGCCTGGCCTAACTATTATTAATGTAAGATTAGCATGAGGATGTGGAAGAACCAGGTATTGAAGCAATGAGGTCAGAGTAAGGTTCGATTGATGTAATGGGACATCAATGAATCAGAGAAGTTGGACATGTTGTTCAATACAGTATATAATAAATTCAGCAGTGTATTATTTGTCACGGTGTGCAGGGAAGAGGTCAAATCTGATGTTGCAGAGGAAGTACATGAATACCTTTGACAAGTTTTCACACTTTGAGTTGAGCTCCAAGACTTGTGTTGCCTGTTGACTTGGTGTTTTACCACTGAAGTCAATGGAAAAAAATGCACCGTGAAGTTTTAACTTTACTGAAAATGTAAGGTTGACTGAGGCTACACCACGCACTTTCATGCAGTTTTGCATCAAAGCAAATTGTTAAAAAAAATGCATAAAAATTAATGTTTGTGGCTAGAAGTATTTCTCCAGTAGAACCTCAAATGCACAACACCTCCTAAAAAGATATTCAAGATATACAGAGTTTATACATGTCTACATTCACATATCTTCTCAAAGTCTTATCAAAACTGAAGAAACAAAAAAATCTGGTTTCTGGAGTATTAAATTATAGCAATACCTAAAAAAACAGGTATTAGACACCTTGAAATTTTTGAGTACCCTCACGCCACATATATATCTAGAAAGCAGACAACCTAAATAATGTTACATTTGTACTTAGTAGTTTATAATTAGGATTACCTCTATGCAAAAAAAATTTTTGGTTTTCGGCCGGGTTCCCACGGGTCAGAAACTGCGCAGCGTATCCCACCTGGAAACTGCAGTACCTTTCGTTCGGAGAACCGCACCACATTGTGGTGTGGTTTTTCAAACTGAATTACTGCTGTGGAATGCAGCGCTGGAAGAAAAATAAAATAAAACGTCCATGTTTACCTCCTGGCACTTCTCTGCGCGCAGTCTGGTCTCCTACGATAACAGTGAAGGCAATGTGAAGCTGCAGCCTGTGATTGACTGCAGTAGTCACATGGGATGAAACATCAAAGCACCCGGATGATGAGCAAGGTCCAGGGCACCAAGAAACTGATGTGTGAGGAAAGGCAAAGAAGACGTTGGTCGCTGGGAGCCAGTCAACCAAGGCAGAGAAGACAATGCAAGAGAGGACATACCTTTCTCAATGTGCACCCATTGCTTACCCGCAGCTGAGCGGAACCAATCCACCAATCTCATGAGGATCGCAGCTTGATGGTAACGTTTAAAGTCTAGTAAGCCCGCGCCCCCCTCCACCTTGGGCCTACTGAGGACAGAAAATCTAATCCGAGGCTTAGAAGAGCCCCAAACAAATTTGGTTATGGCCCTATGCAAAGTCTTGAAGAAGGACGCAGGAACCACAATAGGGACTGTCTGAAATATATACAGAAATTTAGGCAAGATATCCATTTTTACAGCGTTAATACGTCCGAACCACGACATGCGCCTACCCCCATACGCCTCCAACTCTCGCAAGGTACGCTGTAGTATAGGTGTATAGTTCAAGGTAAACAAGTCAGACAAATGTGTGGGGATATATATCCCCAAGTATTTTAAAGATGTAGATTGCCACTTAACCCCTTCCCTCTTTAGCCACTTTTGACCTTCCTGACAGAGCCTCATTTTTCAAATCTGACATGTGTCACTTTATGTGGTAATAACTCAGGAATGCTTTCACCTATCCAAGCGATTCTGAGATTGTTTTCTCGTGACACGTTGGACTTTATGTTACTGGCAAAATTTGCTCGATATGTTCAGTATTTAATTGTGAAAAACATCAAAAATTAGCGAAAAATTGCAAAAATTTGCATTTTTCTCAATTTAAATGTATCTGCTTGTAAGACAGGCAGTTATACCACACAAAATTGTTGCTAATTAACATCCCCCATATGTCTACTTTAGATTGGCATCGTTTTTTGAACATCCTTTTATTTTTCTATGACCTCACAAGGCTTAGAACTTTAGCAGCAATTTCTCACATTTTCAAGAAAATTTCAAAAGGCTATTTTTACAGGGGCCAGTTCAGTTGTGAGGTGGTTTTGAGGGCCTTATATATTAGAAACCCCCAAAAAGTCACCCCATTTTAAAAACTTCACCCCTCAAAGTATTCAAAACAGCATTTAGAAAACGTCTTAACCCTTTACACATTTCACAGGAATTAAAGCAAAGTAGAGGTGAAATTTACAAATTTCATATTTTTCTGCAGAAATAAATTTTTAATACAATTTTTTTTATAACACAGAAGGTTTTACCAGAGAAATGCAACTCAATATTTGTTGCCCAGTTTCTGCAGTTTTAGGAAATATCCCACATGTGGCCGTAGCGTGCTACTGGAATGAAGCACCGGCCTCAGAAGCAAAGGAGCACCTAGTGGATTTTGGGGCCTTATTTTTGTTAGAATATATTTTAGGCACCATGTCAGGTTTGAAGGGCTCTTGCAGTGACAAAACAGTAAAAATCCCCCAAAAGTGACCCCATCTGGGAAACTAGACACCTCAAGGAAATTATCTAGGGGTGTAGTGAGCATTTTGACCGCACAGGTTTTTTACAGAAATTATTGGAAGTAGGCCGTGAAAATTAAAATCAACATTTCTTCAAAGAAAATGTAGGTTTAGCGATTTTTTTTCTCATTTCCACAAGGACTAAAGGAGAAAAAGCACCGCAAAATTTGTAAAGCAATTTCTCCCGAGTAAAATAATACCTCACATGTGGTAATAAACGGTTGTTTGGAGACACGGCGTGGCTGAGAAGGGAAAGAGCGCTATTTGGCTTTTGGAGTTCACATTTAGCAGGAATGGTTTGCGGAGGCCAGGTCACATTTGCAAAGCCCCTGAGGAGACAAAACAGTGGAAACCCCCCACAAGTGACCCCATTTTGGAGACTACACCCATTGAGGAAATTATCTAGGGGTATAGTGAGCATTTTGACCCCACAGGTTTTTTGCAGAAATTTTTGCAAGTAGGCTGTGAAAATGAAAATCTACATTTTTTCAAATAAAATCTAGGTTTAGCTAATTTTTTTTCATTTCCACAAGGACTAAAGGAGAAAAAGCACCATAAAATTTGTAAAGAAATTTCTCCCGAGTAAAACAATACCCCACATGTGGTAATAAACTGCTGTTTGGACACACGGCAGGGCTTAGAAGGGAAAGAGCACTATTTGGCTTTTTGAGATCACATTTAGCAGGAATGATTTACGGAGGCCAGGTCACATTTGCAAAGCCCCTGAGGGGACAAAACAATGAAAACGCCCAAAAAGGGACTCCATTTAGGAAACTACACCTCTTGAGGAATTCATCTAGGGGTGTAGTAAGCATTTTGACCCCACAGATGTTTCATAGAATTTATTAGAATTAGGCAGTGAAAATAAAAACAGTCCTTTTTCTTCAATAAGACGTAGCTTTAGCGCAAATTTTTTCATTTTCTCAACAAATAAAGGAAAAAAAGAACCCAACATTTGTAAAGCAATTTCTCTCGAGTACGGCAATACCCCATATGTGGTCATAAACTGCTGTTTGGGCAAACGGCAGGGCTCAGAAGGGAAGGACCGCCATTTGGAGTGCAGATGTTGCTGGATTGGTTTCTGGGTGCCTGTGGGCCCAAAACAGTGGAAACCCCCCAGAAGTGACCCCATTTTGGAAACTACACACCTCAATGCATTTACCAAAGGGTGTAGTAAGCATTTTAACCCTGCAGGTGTTTTGTAGAAATTAGTGTTCACTCGATGTTGCAGAGTGAAAATGGGATTTTTTTCCATAGATATGCCAATATGTGGTGCCCGGCTTGTGCCACCATAACAAGACAGCTCTATAATTATTATGCGGTGTTTCCCGATTTTAGAAACACCCTACATGTGGCCCTAATCTTTTGTCTGGACATATGACAGGGCTCAGAAGTGAAGAGTACAATGCGGAGTGGAGGCCTAATTTGGCGATTTACAAAGTATTGGTTCACAACTGCAGAGGCTCAGATGTGAAATAATAAAAAGAAACCCCTGATAAGTGACCCCCACTATGGAAACTGCACCCCTCAAGGCATTTATTAAGGGGTGTAGTGAGCATTTTCACCCTACAGGTCTTTTCCATAAATGAATGCACTGTGGATGGTGCAAATTAAAAATTTATATTTTTCCCTAGATATGCCATTCAGTGGCAAATATGTCATGCCCAGCTTATGACGCTGGAGACACACACCCCAAAAATTGTTAAAAGGGTTCTGCCGGGTATGACGATGCCATATATGTTGAAAGAAACTGCTGTTTGGGGACGCTGTAGGGTTCAGAGCCGAGGGAGCACCATTTGGCTTTTGGAGAGCGGATTTTGCTTGGTACTATATTTGTTTGAGTATTGCTGGTGTTTTATAATGTGGGGGTACATGTAAGCGGAGCGGAGTATATAAGGGGCATGGTCAGGTGGTATAAAAAAATTATAATAATCCATAGATGTGTGTTACGCTGTGAAGCAATCCTTTCCGCACAGGCCAGTGTCGCACTGATAAATGGTGTCATTTCTTATCCCCCTTTTGGTCCACACTCCGCACCTTTTGTAGTTTGGGGAATTTTGCTGGGAAAGTGTTGTCCTGGTATAATACTGGCACCGTCGCTTACAGCGGATATGTTTGGGCCCTCCCCTTCCTGGTTCCCTAATTTTAGGTCCTTGATAAATCGCCTCTTGAAACAGAAGAAATGTTCCCCTCGGGCACAACTGCATATTTTTTTATTTCCTGACTTATTGGAGCCATAACTAATTTTATTTTTCATAGACGTAGCGGTATGAGGGCTGGTTTGTTGCGGGACGAGCTGTAGTTATTATTGGTACCATTTTGGGGTACATGTGACTTTTTGATCACCTTTTATCCTATTTTTTGGGATGCCAGGTAAACAAAAAAACGCAATTCTGGCACAGCTTTTTTCGGTTTTTTTATACAGCGTTCACCATGCGTTATAAATTACATGTTAACTTTATTCTGTGGGTCAGTACGATTCTGGCGATACCTAATTTATAGCACTTTTTTATGTTTTACAACTTTTTGCACAATAAAATTACTTTTGTAAAAAGAATGTATTTTTTCTGTCGCCAAGTTGTGAGAACCATAACTTTTTATTTTTTTTGTCGACGGTGTATGAGGGCTTGTTTTTTGCGGGACGAGCTATAGTTTTTATAGGTACCATTTTTGGATACGTGCGACTTTTTGATCACTTTTTATTCTAATATTTGTAGGGCAAAGTGACCAAAAAACAGAAACTCTGGTAACGGTTTTTTTTAAGTTTTTTTTTTACGCTGTTCACCGCGTGCAATAAATAATATAATATTTTGATACCTCAGGTCGTTACGGTCGTGGCGATACCAAATACATATGGTTTATTATTATTTTTCAATAATAAAGGACTTGATAAGAGTAAAAGGGGGATTGTGTTTTATTTGATTACTTGAAACTTTTATTGTTTTCAAACTTTTATTTTTTGCACTTTTTTTTACACTTTTTTATACTTTTTTTTACACTTTTCATTGCTGGGGCTCCGATGAGCTGCAAACACCTTAAGTGCAGCGATCGCGTTTGAGCGCTGCACTTAAGGGGTTAATGGCGGGGATCTAAGCTAATTTCGGTCCCCGCCGTTACAGTCGGATGTCAGCTGTAAGATACAGCTGAGATCCGACGATGATGGCACCGACTCAGCTTCTGAGCCGGTGCCAAACATTTGACGTAAATGTACGGCATTTTGCGGGAAGTCAATGCTTTCCATGACGTACATTTACGTCAAATGTCGGGAAGGGGTTAAACAGGAAAATCCGAGCGAGATGAGCAGCTAGAGAAACGTCCAGAGATACATTCAACGCCTCCGATTTAGAATAATTGACCTTAAAATTACTCAAGTGACCAAATCGATCAAACTCCCCAGTCAAAGACGGCAAAGAAATCATGGGATTCGTAAGGTACACGTGAAGATCATCAGCATACAGTGCTAACTTGTGATGGGGAGCACCAACACAAATGCCATTAATACTAGGTTTACTCCGCAGTGCCACAGCCAGGTGTTCCATGACCAACACATATAACAGAGACGAAAGTGGACACCCCTGTCTCGTCCCATTTGTAATAGGCAAGGAGTCAGACAAAAGACCATTAACTCGTACCCGAGCTGTAGGCCTATGTTATAGCGCCATAATCCTATCTACCATTGTAGTGCCAAGTTCGACCTGAGTCAAGACACTGCAGAGAAACACCCAGTGTACCCTATCAAAAGCTTTTTCTGCATCAACAGAAAGTAGACACATCGGTATCTTGCGTGTCTGACAATATGACGTTAAAAGAAGGGTCTTGTTAGTATTATCCCGGGCTTCCCTACTACGCACAAACCCCACCTGATCATCCATGACCAAGTCCGGCAATAACGGAGAGAGACAAGAGGCAATCAATTTCGTAAAGATTTTCACATCTACATTAATCAATGAAATGGGCCTAAAATTTGCGCATGTCGTGGGGTCTTTATCCGGTTTTGGTAGAAGGGTAATATGAGCCTCAAGAGACTGAGGCGCAAAGGGACAAGAGGAAGACACAGAGTTAAAGACTTTTGTCAAAAAGGGAGCGAGTTCATCCTTTAAAGTCTAATAAAATCTATTGTTAAACCCATCAGGTACTGGACTTTTGCACAAAGGAGAGTTCCCAATCGGCCGCAACACTTCTGAGTCCAAAAATTCTTCCTCAAGTTCCAAGGCGTCCCCAGCCTCCAAAGACGGCAATGCTGTGTCCTGTACATACTGATCAATTTTTTCACGCAATGCATGACCTTACATATCATGAAAATGACCTTTGAGGTTATACAAAGTAGAGTAATAATACCTGAAACATTCAGTGATACCGACCGGGTCATGAAGCTCGCCGCCAGTGGGAGATGCAATTTTAAGAATATATGATGCTTGCGCACAGGGATGTAAAATCCTTGCCAAGGACCTGCCACATTTATCCGCAAATTCGTATGAGTGTTTGCGCATCCGATCCCGAAATATAGCATGTGATTGGTCTAGCAGAGAACGCAAGGATTCTCGCTTTGTAGTAAGTTCAGGGGCTTTTAGGGACTTTCCGCAGATCTGGCAGCAAGCTCGATCCTCCATCCTACTGGCAGTCAACCGCATGAAACGGAAGGCAGACACGAGAAGTGAACCTCCTCAATTTCTCCCTGGCACTAAGGTCTGGCTGTCATCTAGGAATATCCGACTGAGGGTGCCATCATGTAAATTTGCCCCCAGGTTCCTCGGACCGTTCGAGGTCCTGCAACAGATCAACCCTGTCACCTACAAGCTTTAGCTGCCTCCTACCCTCAGGATTCCCAACTCCTTCCATGTCTCCCTCCTGAAACCAGTGATCCTGAACCGCTATTCCAAGACTCCCAGCCCTGCGGTTGCCTCCAGCGGCCCCTCGGACATCTTTGAGGTCAAGGAGATCTTGGACACCAAGAGAGTGAGAGGAAAGACTTTTTATTTGGTGGATTGGACGGGGTTTGGCCCCGAAGAGAGGTCCTGGGAGCCAGAGGAGAACCTCAATGCTCCTACTCTTCTGAAGAAGTTTCTCTCTCGCTCTGGTCTCAAGAAGAGGGGGCGTAAGAAGGGGGATACTGTAATGTCCGTGGCTCCCCCTGACAGCTGCAGCCACGAGTCGACAAGCGCTGGCCCCAGCCTCCTCCTCAGGAGATGCCAGCGCTCGCGTCCACTCACCTCTGCCGGATCCCGTATGGTGTGCGCGCACGCTCGTGCCCCCTCTAAAAGGGGCAGCGCGCGCCCGGACCTCATGGACGATCTTTGACCCGTGAGTACCCTGGACTATAAGAGGGGTCCAGCCCCCTAGTTCTATGCCTGAGCGTTGTTGTGTTTCCTTAGTCTGTCTATGCAAATGGTCCCCTAGTGTTTCCTGCTCCCAGTGTTTCCTGTTCCTGTACCTGTATCCCGATCTAGTGCCGTGCTTGCTATAGTCGTGCTGTGCTGGATACCATGCTTGTCTGCTTCTCCATGCCTGACGCCCACCTGCTGCCTAGTTCCTGCCAAGCTACTGTCCAGGCTGCCACAGGTACCCTATATCCTATAGACTCAGACCTGCGCCCTGATGGCCAGCTGCCTTACCGCCAAGGCGGTACGGCCCAGTGGGTCCACAGACCCTTCGTGACAGTAATAAGGAGGCAACCCTGCCAGTGACTGATGCGGAGAAGACTGAGACGTATGGACATGCACCAGACAGCGGTCGAGACACTTGGGACCCCATTGGAGAACCTCTCCAGAGTTCCAATCCAGGACTGGGGCGTGTAGACTGAGCCAAGGCAAACCCAGCAGCACGTGGTTGACGGCCTTGGGCAGGAAAAACAGGGAGATGAGTTCAGAGTGAAGAACTCCCACTTGGAGCCTCAACGCAATATAAACAAAGTCCAGAGGTGCGCCTGCGCTGTTTCTCTTGAACGCACAGTTTAAGCCGATTCACCTGCATCGGAACCTCGGGCGGGGCAGAAGAAGAAGGCAAGAGGGGTTGCTGGAACTTGGGCACCAGTCTAGGAAGCCGTCTCTCCTGTCGAACCTCTTTAGATCTCTCTCTGAGCCTTATGTCCACTCGAGTAGCAAGTAGAATCAGGTCGTCCAAGGCAGCTGGTAGATCTCAAGCAGCAAGTTCGTCCTTGATCTCGGGCGATAGGCCATGCCAGAAGGATGAAGTGAGTGCCGGTGTCTCCCTGTAGGAAGATGTCGCCGAGAACACAGATGTCTATGGCCGGGCCCGTCAGAGGGTAAGTCTGAACTACGGCCCTCGGCCATAGACGTTACACCCTTATTGTACCTTGGCTGTCCACGTCGGCCATTGCCAAAGGAGAATACTCTGGGGGTAGCCATCTGAGGACACTAGGTTACTAACTGTGTAGAACCACGTTCATTTGACAAGAAATTGGTAACATACAGTTGTCAATTATTAATAAATTTGTAGGTGGAAGAATAGAGAGCGGGTCCTGTGTGTCTCTAACACACAGAATTACTATATTATCAATCACATCTAAGATGATCAGGGGGTAGTTACTCCCTTATTTGGCTAGTGAGCCTTATTTTTTAGCTGCCCTGCCCTGGCGCTTTATTTGGCAGGATCTTACCATGATTCTGCGGATGTTCCCTGTATACTTTGGGTGTAGTGTAAGCCTCCAGTGTCAATCTCCATACTAGGCAGCTACAAGGAACACCCGCAGAATCATGGTAAGATCCTGCCAAGAAAAGCGCCAGGGCAGCTAAAAAAGAAGGCTCACTAGCCAAATAAGTGAGAAACTACCCCCTGATCAACTTAGATGTGATTGATATTATAGTAATTCTGTGTGCTAGAGAAACACAGGACCCACTCTCTATTCTTCCACCTAGAAATTTACGGTAACACCCAGTTGTAATTTTTTTCATAAATGTATAAAAGTGTAAGAAATAATAAAGGAATGCAGAATTCTAGGAAATGATGCTCCAGAATTGTGATTTTATGGAGTATTCACTAAAGCAGACATGTCAAGAGACATGACAAATCATGACAGGTGAGAACTTTCTTAGGCTGGGTTCACACACTGCATAAAGAAATTAGCTGTCAAACTAGTCTGGAAATCTACACCAAAGTCTGCAAGTGTTGCAAACATAATTCGGTGCGGATTTAGCAGCGTATTTCACCTATGCATTGCAATACACCGTGTTCCAAATTATTATGCACATTGGATTTAAGTGTCATAAACATTTAATTATTAGATTTTCAATTAAACACATGGATGGTATTGTGTCTTAGGGCTTTTTGGATCATTGTAATCAATCTCAGACACCTGTGATAATTAGTTTTCTAGGTGTGCCCAATCAAAGTAAAACTACTTAAGAAGGACGTTCCACATTATTAAGCAGGCCACAGGTTTCAAGCAATATGGGAAAGAAAAAGGATCTCTCTGCTGCCGAAAAGCGTGAAATAGTGCAATACCTTGGACAAGGTATGGTATTCCAAGAAAACGTAAGCGTGATCATCGTACTGTGAAAAGATTTGTGGCTGATTCATAGCACAGACGGGTTCGTTCAGATAAAGGCATAATGAGGAAGGTTTCTGCCAGACAAATTAATAGGATTAGGAGAGCAGCTGC
This sequence comes from Rhinoderma darwinii, assembly GCF_050947455.1. Taxonomy (NCBI): domain Eukaryota; kingdom Metazoa; phylum Chordata; class Amphibia; order Anura; family Rhinodermatidae; genus Rhinoderma; species Rhinoderma darwinii. The sequence goes on along the minus strand of NC_134687.1, from coordinate 331,054,556 downwards.
TAAAATGCCATTGCAAAGCAGCAAACAGGTATTTGAAGCTGCTGGTGCCTCTGGAGTCCCGCAAACTTCAAAGTGTAGGATACTCCAGAGGTTTGCATGTGTGCATAAAGCTATTATTCGGCCACCCCTAAACAATGCTCACAAGCAGAAACGGTTGCAGTGGGCTCAGAAATACATGAAGACTAATTTTCAAACCGTGTTGTTTACTGTTGAGTGGCGTGCAACCCTGGATGGTCCAGATGAATGGAGTAGTGGATGGGTATGGAGACGCGTAAGGGTATGTTCACACGCACTAATTGCGGACGTAATTCGGGCGTTTTTGCCCCGAATTACTTCCGAAAATAGCGCCTCAATAGCGTTGACAAACATCTGCCCATTGAAAGCCGTTGGGCAGACATTTGTCTGTTCACACGAGGCGTATATTTACGCGCCGCTGTCAAATGACGTAATTGGAGCCGTTATTCATTGACTCCGATGAATAGCAGCGCCAATTACGTCCGTAATGGACGCGGCGTTCAAGCGCCTGCACATGCCGTTACGGCTGAAATTACGGGGATGTTTTCAGGCGGAAACATCCCCGTAATTTCAGCCGTTACGGACGCTGCCGTGTGAACATACCCTAAATGACAGGTTGTCTGCACAGTACGTCGGCAAACCATTCAAATGAATGGGCAGATGTTTGCCGACGTATTGTAGCCCTATTTTCAGACGTAAAACGAGGCATAATACGCCTCGTTTACGTCTGAAAATAAGTCGTGTGAACCCAGCCTTATTGGCGGCGTCTTTTACGGATGTGATTGGAGCTGGTTTTCATTGGAGTCAATGAAAAACGGCTCCAATTACGTCCCAAGAAGTGTCCTGCACTTCTTTGCCGTGGCCGTAATTTTACGCGCCGTCTTTTGACAGCGACGCGTAAAATGACAGCTCGTCTGCACAAAACATCGTAAGACCCATTGCAAGCAATGGGCAGATGTTTGCCGACGTATTGGAGCCGTCTTTTCAGGCATAATTTGAGGCGTTAAACGACTCCATTACGTCTGAAAAGAGGTCGTGTGCACATACCCTAACTGAGGTTTTTTTTTATTAACCCTTTGCAAACATTTTTTTTTAACCCCACCAGATGCAAACAAAACAGAACAACAATGCAAATAAAACAACAAAACAACAATATACCCAAATCAGGGGCGTTGCTAGCACCGGGCCCAAGCCCTGGATCTTTGGCCCGATGCCCTGGATCCCCAGATCCCCGGGCGACTGCCGCTAATGGGGTTGCAGCAGTCGCAATTTACTTTAGTAACTTGGGCCTATGTCATAAAATACACGGGCCCCTATTACTATAGTAATACCACTATACTTACCCTTCTTCCCGAGCGCAGCAGAAGTCCTGACGTCTTCTGTGCGCCGCACATGACGTTACGACGCTGGATGGTGTTGGGACATCCGCTGCACCCGGAGCCGAAGAGGAGGCTAACTGTAACATTACTGCCTGCTGGGGTCCTGTATCCAAGCCTAACATGTGGTAGGCTTAGATACAGGGTCCAACAGACAGTATCACACATTGGCACTATAACTAAGCTTACCACATTGTAAGCTTAGATACAGGGCCCCAGCAGACCGTAATCTTATACTGTATATGATTACTGTCTGCTGGGGCCCTGTATCTAAGCCTGCCTTGTGGTAGGCTTAGATACATGGTCTAACAGACAGTAACACACGTGGGCCCTTTATCTAAGCTTACCACTTGTGTTACTAATGTTTTTTTTTTGTGTTATTTTACAGGTTCGGTTGTTGGACCACGTTGGATTCACTACAGATGGTTGGGTACTGGATCGTACTAAGATCTGCCTGGTACCCCTGGTGGTGGTGAGTATCGGGGTAATAATGGGGGGTTAGTGCCTTTTCACCGGCTAACATTAAGCACCGCCTTAGTAATGGACGTTGTCAATCAGCCAGCTGCTATTACTAAGGTGTTAATAATAAAGTTTCAAAAAATACAAAAGGACATAGAAAAAATATTTTATTGAAATAAAAACTCCCACACAACTCTCATTAACCATTTTATTGAGAATAAAAAAGCCGTAATCGAAGTAGTCATCGAATCCGACATAGTCCAACAACCGAACCTGTGAAAAAAAAACACAAACACACCAGAAAAATTAGTAACACATACAAAAGCAAAGCAATTATTATTCTTACCTTTCCTGGGTCCAGTGCTGGAGCCGCAATGTCAGCGGGCTTGGCCCTATATCTAACCCTATCATGTGTAACACTGTCTGCTGAGTCAATGTATCTAATCCTATCCATAGGAATCCAAAGAATGAGCAGCAACTCCAATATTGAGGGTGAAAAAAGTGGGTACTTTATTGCCCGTGCAACATTTCAGCTCCGTTCACTGGAGCCTTTCTCAAGCCTATCCATAGCTATAGGGTCGTAGTGCTATAGATATGCTGTCTCATATATATATATATATATATATATATATATATATACATACACACTATTTTTTTGGGGGGGGATGAACATATGTTAGTTCAGGGACACTTACTGCTGGGGCTCTGTATCTAAGTCTATCATGTGTGATACTGTCTGCTGGGCCTTGTAACTAAGCCTATCATGTATGATACTGTCTGCTGAGACAAGGTGGGTATGTCGGACTACCTACAGGGGACTGCATGGCACTGTCTACAAGAGGGATGTATGGCAGGGAGACTGAGTGTGGAACCATACAGGGGGGTTGTGACACTTTATACAGGGGGCACTGTTTGGGGAACTCTGTGAAATAGTGCAATACCTTGGACAAGGTATGAAAACATTGGATATTTCAAGAAAACTTAAGCGTGATCATCGTACTGTGAAAATATTTGTGGCTGATTCAGAGCACAGACGGGTTCGTACAGATAAAGGCATAATGAGGAAGGTTTCTGCCGGACAAATTAATAGGATTAGGAGAGCAGCTGCTAAAATGCCATTGCAAAGCAGCAAACAGGTATTTGAAGCCGCTGGTGCCTCTGGAGTCCCGCGAACCTCAAGGTGTAGGATCCTCCAGAGGTTTGCAAGTGTGCATAAAGCTATTATTCGGCCACCCCTAAACAATGCTCACAAGCAGAAACGGTTGCAGTGGGCTCAGAAATACATGAAGACTAATTTTCAAACCGTGTATTTTACTGATAAGTGCCGTGCAACCCTGGATGGTCCAGATGCATGGAAATTCACTGTATAAATTGATATAAATATAATTGTGCTCCCACAATATGAAAAAATTAAAGGGTTCACTGAAGTGACAACTGAGTAAAATATACCTTTTAATAGTAACTCGTTTTAAAAACAGGGGTAACACACCACTGTGAAATGAGCCCCACCGTGAAAATTAAAAAATGTATTAAACAGAAAACACTGAGTCATTATGATAAATATATCTCAGTGTTTGTAACAATATTTTTCTGGAACCAGCATATATCCTGGGCACAACAATAGTACAATCCCCAAAAGAAGCACCAGTGTCCGAAATAAATCACCGGATCTACTAGCGCTGGGTGTAACACAATGTTCCTGTCCCCTATGCAGACATTCCATATACAATAAACGACCCTACGCGTTTCAGATACTCATCCTCAGGGGTCCGTATCTTGGTAACTCTGGCCTCATCACCAGCGATAATAGTATTCAACAGCAGATATTCTGCTGTGCGTCACGAGAAGATGCACGTATCGATGTCAACGGCATACTTCATTGCAGGCGCTGGGTTACTATAAACACCTAAACTCCACCCCTCGTATTTGGCGGCGATACCTGAACTGACCAATCACAACACCCTCTCGATTCGTGACACCTGCCCATGTGACCCCCCGCCGTCAGCTGACAGCCAGGGGTCATCATCGACCGCATCATGCCGAACGCGCAGGCGCAGTAGAAGCCAAGGACGTGTCGCCCGAACTGCCAAGCAAGAGGAAGGTAAGCGCAAAACGATAATTAATTTTGTAAGTATGTCTTGCGGGACAGTTACCCACCGCAAGTGGACTACCTCACAAAGCAACTCTTAGGTTAATAAACACATATTAGGTGGACAAGATTACTGAGTCCCTCCCATTTGAAAAAACGACAAAAGATCTCTTTATATGTTGGCTGGCCAATATGGCCATATCGAACATAGTGCACTATGCAAATAGAACCCACCCACCCACAAAGGCAACACAAGGTGAAATTTGGCCACCTTAAGGGGAATGGTATTGCATATTAAATAAAACACGTATAATTAGTCTGCTCGTTTAAACCTGCTGGTTGTATGCATGCCAGTCTATGGATCCATTGGGCTTCTTTGCGTAGAATTAGGTTGTCCCAGTCACCTCCTCTTTTTGGGGGTCTAATGAGTTCAATTGCTTGAAATTTTAAACATGCTGCATGGCCTTGGTGTTTAGCATGCACATGCTTAGATATTGGGGTGTCCCTAACATGGATAATATCTCCAACATGCTCCCTTATCCGGCGTCGAAATTGTCGTGCTGTTTTGCCCACATAATTTAGGGGGCATGGGCATGTAATTAGGTAGACCACCCCCGCTGTTTTGCAATTGACAAAATCCCGAATGTTGTATTTTTCCTGTGTTGCAACACTGGTGAAGCTGTTCCCTTTGAGAATGAAATCACACGCTTTACAGCTACCACATCTGAAAGTGCCTGGAATTTGTCTATCCAGCCACGTACCCCTAGGTGTAATGGGGTCAAAACAACTGTGCATGACTCTGTCCCTAATGTTTTTCCCTCTCCGATACGTGACAGAAGGCCACTGTGTGATCTGATCTACCAAATCTATATCAGAACTGAGAATACGCCAGTACCTTTTCAGGATCTGCATAATATCATTTTGTTTAGAATCATAGGTGCCTATGAGTCTCGTAACTTGTTCTTCTTTACGTTTTTTAGGAACCAGGAGACATTGCCTGTCTGCGTCCCTTGCTCCCTCATAGGCCTTCCTAATTACACTCTTGGGGAAACCTCTATCCTTCAATCTTGTTTTGAGTTCCTGGGCCTGGCACTCAAAATCACCCATAGAGCTACAATTCCTACGTACTCTCATAAATTGGCCTTTCGGAATGCCACGTTTGAGGGGATAAGGATGACAGCTATTCCATTGCAAGAAACTATTAGTTGCTGTTTCTTTCCGGTGTACCTTGGTACGAATTGTGCCTTCTTCTGTTTTTATAATTTTCAAATCCAGAAAAGACAATTCTTTTTCACTGATCTCACATGTGAACTTTAGCCCTACATCATTTGTATTGAGGGCTGCTACAAAACTATGGAACTCCTCTGCTGTAGAGTTCCAGAGAAGCAGCACGTCATCAATATATCTAATCCATAATCCAACGGATGAAGTCCATTTGGCAAAGTTGTCCCCAAAGACAATTGTCTCCTCCCACCAGCCAAGAAATAAATTTGCATAGGTGGGAGCAGCAGGACTCCCCATTGCAGTGCCACATTGCTGATGAAAGATCTTGTCTTCAAAGATAAATATATATTTTTCAAGAACAAATTGTAATAACTGCAAAACAAACTGGTTATGGGCTGCAAACTGAGTGCCTCTTGATCCAAGGAAGTACTCGATCGCCTTATAACCCAATTTGTGAGGTATGGATGAATACAACGCCTCAACATCCAGGCTAGCCAGGAGTGTGTCTTTCTCTAAAGAAATACCGTCAATCTGTTTCAAGACATCCATAGTGTCACGTACATATGATGTGAGACTCAAGACAAAAGGGCGCAACACCTGATCAACATATGTACTCACATTTTGAGTTAAATTATTAATGCCTGAAACAATGGGTCTGCCACGTAAGGGGGGATACCCTTTGTGGATTTTAGGCAGGCTATAAAAACACGCCATGATAGGAAATTGTGGGAACAGGAACCCAAACTCACTCGCACTAATCAAAGATCTGCTCTTTGCATCACTCAGAATGCCCAGCAATTCCTTCTTGAATAGTGCTGTGGGGTTGTCCTTTAAAATGGTGTAACAGTCAGGGTTGAGTAAAATGTCCTCACACATTTTTTTATAATCATCCCTACTCATGACCACGATGTTCCCACCTTTATCAGATGCCTTTAGAACAATATTTTGTTTTTTCTCTAAAGTGGTCAGAGCTACTCGTTCGGACCAAGACAAGTTGTTATCTATGCCCCTAATATCCTGACTAAGATTTTTGATCTCATCTCCCACCATCTCCACAAATAAATCCACATTGGTAAAATCTGCTATAGGTGGCAACTTTCTACTCTTCATTTTTAGGTTGGTGAAAGGACCTAAACCTGGGGTTCTACCAGATTCCTCTAGTAACCCCTCTAAGGCCACAAGGCCTTCCATATCAGATTCTTCTAGCCCCAATTCCATGCATTTTTTTCTATTATGGTGTTTGAAGAATTTGATCCATTTGAGCTTACGAGCAAATAAATTGAGATCCTTTATCCAAGAAAATGAGTCAAATTTAACTGTGGGGACAAAGGAAAGTCCCTTTTCTAATAATGTACTCTCTGATGCACTCAATGTGTATTCAGATAGGTTTATGATTTGTAGCCTATCCATATTACTTCCCTTCACTAATCCTTTTGTCCCCTCAGCATGTAGCGGGAAATGGGGGGATTGTTGGCTAAAAAATTATTGCCACTATTAGAAGAGGCTCTAGCACGGCCTCTATTTCTACCTCTAGCTCCTCCCCTATATTTTTGTTTCCCACCACTACCGCCAAAGAAAGGGCCCACTCTTTCAGAGTCTGTTGTTTCACTCTCTGATGTGGAAGGGTCAGATTCCCTCGGCCCCCTATTGGTCTGTTGATATTGCTGTTGTTGGGTATTAACAAAGTCGTAAGCTTTTTTCTCCCTAAATTCCTGTAGGTCTCTCTGGAATTGGAAGTGTTTACGTTCCTTTAAATGATTAGTGAACCTTTCTAGAGTTTGTTGAAGGATTTTGTCTTTTTTATCAAAACCAGGGGTATCTACCAAAGACTTAGCTGCCTCAATTTCTTTTTTAAGCTCAGCACTAATAGAGTCAAACTGGACTTTCTCTTCCTCCACTAAAATCTGCATCAGCCTAAGTGAACTCCCTGTGATCTCTTGTTCCCACCTTTCTTTTATATTAGTGGTTTTTAATCTTGATGCTGGAACAATGGGGACCCTAAGGCCTCTGGGAACTATATTGTTTTTTAAATCGTTTTCCAGACTCTGAATCTCCCACCAACTTCTAGTGTAATCCTTATGCAATCTATTAAGGTTTTTAAAGGTAGATTTAAGAGATGCACCCTGTGCTGTATACACCAGTTCACATTCAGAAAATACACTTTTTGCCTCACTCATCCACCCTTCTGTGTTTAAATCAGAGAGTGCAAAGGCTGCCATACCCAGATATAATGAAATTATTAACTGTATGGACTAAATATAAATTCACTGTATAAATTGATATAAATATAATTGTGCTCCCACAATATGAAAAAATTAAAGGGTTCACTGAAGTGACAACTGAGTAAAATATACCTTTTAATAGTAACTCGTTTTAAAAACAGGGGTAACACACCACTGTGAAATGAGCCCCACCGTGAAAATTAAAAAATGTATTAAACAGAAAACTCTGAGTCATTATGATAAATATATCTCAGTGTTTGTAACAATATTTTTCTGGAACCAGCATATATCCTGGGCACAACAATAGTACAATCCCCAAAAGAAGCACCAGTGTCCGAAATAAATCACCGGATCTACTAGCGCTGGGTGTAACACAATGTTCCTGTCCCCTATGCAGACATTCCATATACAATAAACGACCCTACGCGTTTCAGATACTCATCCTCAGGGGTCCGTATCTTGGTAACTCTGGCCTCATCACCAGCGATAATAGTATTCAACAGCAGATATTCTGCTGTGCGTCACGAGAAGATGCACGTATCGATGTCAACGGCATACTTCATTGCAGGCGCTGGGTTACTATAAACACCTAAACTCCACCCCTCGTATTTGGCGGCGATACCTGAACTGACCAATCACAACACCCTCTCGATTCGTGACACCTGCCCATGTGACCCCCCGCCGTCAGCTGACAGCCAGGGGTCATCATCGACCGCATCATGCCGAACGCGCAGGCGCAGTAGAAGCCAAGGACGTGTCGCCCGAACTGCCAAGCAAGAGGAAGGTAAGCGCAAAACGATAATTAATTTTGTAAGTAAGTCTTGCGGGACAGTTACCCACCGCAAGTGGACTACCTCACAAAGCAACTCTTAGGTTAATAAACACATATTAGGTGGACAAGATTACTGAGTCCCTCCCATTTGAAAAAACGACAAAAGATCTCTTTATATGTTGGCTGGCCAATATGGCCATATCGAACATAGTGCACTATGCAAATAGAACCCACCCACCCACAAAGGCAACCCAAGGTGAAATTTGGCCACCTTAAGGGGAATGGTATTGCATATTAAATAAAACACGTATAATTAGTCTGCTCGTTTAAACCCGCTGGTTGTATGCATGCCAGTCTATGGATCCATTGGGCTTCTTTGCGTAGAATTAGGTTGTCCCAGTCACCTCCTCTTTTTGGGGGTCTAATGAGTTCAATTGCTTGAAATTTTAAACATGCTGCATGGCCTTGGTGTTTAGCATGCACATGCTTAGATATTGGGGTGTCCCTAACATGGATAATATCTCCAACATGCTCCCTTATCCGGCGTTGAAATTGTCGTGCTGTTTTGCCCACATAATTTAGGGGGCATGGGCATGTAATTAGGTAGACCACCCCCGCTGTTTTGCAATTGACAAAATCCCGAATGTTGTATTTTTCCTGTGTTGCAACACTGGTGAAGCTGTTCCCTTTGAGAATGAAATCACACGCTTTACAGCTACCACATCTGAAAGTGCCTGGAATTTGTCTATCCAGCCACGTACCCCTAGGTGTAATGGGGTCAAAACAACTGTGCATGACTCTGTCCCTAATGTTTTTCCCTCTCCGATACGTGACAGAAGGCCACTGTGTGATCTGATCTACCAAATCTATATCAGAACTGAGAATACGCCAGTACCTTTTCAGGATCTGCATAATATCATTTTGTTTAGAATCATAGGTGCCTATGAGTCTCGTAACTTGTTCTTCTTTACGTTTTTTAGGAACCAGGAGACATTGCCTGTCTGCGTCCCTTGCTCCCTCATAGGCCTTCCTAATTACACTCTTGGGGAAACTTACTTACAAAATTAATTATCGTTTTGCGCTTACCTTCCTCTTGCTTGGCAGTTCGGGCGACATGTCCTTGGCTTCTACTGCGCCTGCGCGTTCGGCATGATGAGGTCGATGATGACACCTGGCTGTCAGCTGACGGCGGGGGGTCACATGGGCAGGTGTCACGAATCGAGAGGGTGTTGTGATTGGTCAGTTCAGGTATCGCCGCCAAATACGAGGGGTGGAGTTTAGGTGTTTATAGTAACCCAGCGCCTGCAATGAAGTATGCCGTTGACATCGATACGTGCATCTTCTCGTGACGCACAGCAGAATATCTGCTGTTGAATACTATTATCGCTGGTGATGAGGCCAGAGTTACCAAGATACGGACCCCTGAGGATGAGTATCTGAAACGCGTAGGGTCGTTTATTGTATATGGAATGTCTGCATAGGGGACAGGAACATTGTGTTACACCCAGCGCTAGTAGATCCGGTGATTTATTTCGGACACTGGTGCTTCTTTTGGGGATTGTACTATTGTTGTGCCCAGGATATATGCTGGTTCCAGAAAAATATTGTTACAAACACTGAGATATATTTATCATAATGACTCAGTGTTTTCTGTTTAATACATTTTTTAATTTTCACGGTGGGGCTCATTTCACAGTGGTGTGTTACCCCTGTTTTTAAAACGAGTTACTATTAAAAGGTATATTTTACTCAGTTGTCACTTCAGTGAACCCTCCAGATGCATGGAGTAGTGGATGGTTGGTGAATGGCCACCATGTCCCAACAAAGCTGCAACGTCAGCAAGGAGGTGGCGGAGTCATGTTTTGGGCTGGAATCATGGGGAGAGATCTGGTAGGCCCCTTTAGGCTCCCTGACGGTGTGAAAATGGCCTCTGCAAAGTACGTAGAGTTTATGACTGACCACTTTCTTCCGTGCTACAAAAAGAAGAACAGTGCCTTCTGTAGAAAAATTATCTTCATAGATGACAATGCACCATCTCATGCTGCAAAGAATACTTCTGTGTCATTGGCTGCTATGGGCATAAAAGGAGAGAAACTCATGGTGTGGCCCCCATGTTCCCCTGACCTCAACCCTATTGAGAACCTTTGGAGCATCCTCAAGCAAAATATCTATGAGGGTGGGAGGCAGTTCACATCAAAACAGAAGCTCTGGGAGGCTATTCTGATATCCTGCAAAGATATTCAAGCAGAAACTGTCCAAATACTCACAAATTCAATGGATGCAAGAATTGTGAAGGTGATATCAAAGAAGGGGTCCTATGTTAACATGTAACTTGGCCTGTTAATTTTTTTTTTTATTGAAAGAGCTTTTGATTTCTGTAAGGCTGGGTTCACACGACCTATTTTCAGACGTAAACGAGGCGTATTATGCCTTGTTTTACATCTGAAAATAGGGCTACAATACGTCGGCAAACATCTGCCCATTCATTTAAATGGGTTTGCCGACGTACTGTGCAGACGACCTGTAATTTACAGCTGTCAAACGACGACGCATAAATTGACTGCCTCGGCAAAGAAGTGCAGGACACTTCTTTGCTACGTAATTTGAGCCGTTCTTCATTGAAGACAATGAAGAGCAGCTCAAGATTTACGAGCGTCAAAGACGCCTCGCATAATACGAGGAGCAGCATTTACGTCTGAAACGAGGCAGCTGTTTTCTCCTGAAAACAGTCTGTCTTTTCAGACGTAAAAGCCTCTCATCGTGTGCACATACCCTAAATATGACCTCCTGATGCTGCAAATTCAACAAATTACTATTTTAGTTCTCTTTACAACCTTTAAAATGTTTTGATCTCTGTTGTGCATAATTATGTGAAACAGTGCATTTTGAGTTTTTTACTTCTAAAAAAACATCTGTTATCATTGTTCAATAAAATTTGCATTATACTCCAACGGTTGATGGCTTGAAGATTATACTGACTGTCATTTGCATCGACTATTTAGGAAAATCAGAGAAAAAAACATTTGCATAATAATTTGGAATGCGGTATATATATATTTTTTTATGTTTTATTTTTTTCATTCATTTATTTATTTATTTATTTTATTTTTTTCCCCTCTTTAGCACTTCACTCACCCTCTTCATATATATATATTTTTTCTTACACATCAAATTCATTCACCCCTCATCATTCTTCACACCTTTAATATACATTCTTATCACATATTTCTCATCTCACCATTTCTCCAAAGGGGCATATACTATAGTCACTACACATTATCACAATCATTCATGCTTCCATGCCTTGCATTAACCTACTGACATTCCATTCAGACTCCGTCGCCCGTCACACTGCGCACGCGCGGGGTGCCACCCCAGGATTCCCCTAGTGTCGGCCCCGGCGCATGCACACTGGGTACGGGGGATATTAGGGTCCTGGTCCTCTCCCCGGCCGTCGCTCTGGTCAAGCGCTGAGATCCGCCATGCTTAGCGGTTCTGGTGCATGCGCACTGCGCATTTCCTCTGCTGGGGTCAAGAACACTTATTCTGCATTGAGCATGCGCAGGGCCTCCGGACATACAGCACGGTGCTGGAATCTGGCGCATGCGTATAGCGTTCCTTTGAACGCTAATATCCCTGCCGACTTGACAAACGGGACAGGGAGGGAGAGGTAAGTGATTGCTACTTAGCACACACCTATGTTTAATTAGTACTCTAATAGTCTCTATATAAGACTCTGCTCTGCACTATTAGGCTGGGTTCACACGACCTATTTTCAGGCGTAAACGAGGCGTATTACGCCTGAAAATAGGGCTACAATACGCCGGCAAACATCTGCCCATTCATTTGAATGGGTTTGCCGACGTACTGTGCAGACGGCCTGTAATTTATGCATCGTCGTTTGACAGCTGTCAAACGACGACGCGTAAATTGACTGCCTCGGCAAAGAAGTGCAGGGCACTTCTTTGCAACATAATTTGAGCCGTTCTTCATTGAACTCAATGAAGAGCAGCTCAAGATTTACGGGCGTCACAGACGCCTCGCATAATACGAGGAGGAGCTTTTACGGCTGAAACGAGGCAGCTGTTTTCTCCTGAAAACAGTCTGTCATTTCAGCCGTAAAAGCCTCTCATCGTGTGCACATACCCTAACAGTACCCCTGAGGAAACCAAGTTGTGGCGATATGCGTGGGGCGCTTTTTACCTCTATTACCTCTCTCTATGGACATACCATTACGCTTTTAGGACATGTTCACTTTCATGGTTTGATACAACACTCTTCTTACCCGTGGTCTTATTTCCATTATTGTTATTGTTTGAGAGGTATCTTCAGTAGGTAGGTCTTTTTCTGAGGCTGATTGTATTGGGCTTCTTATTAGGGCGGCATCCCTCAGCTAGACCACTTATTGAACCCTTCTAGTCTTTTAAGTGATTTTATCATGTGTTTGTGGAGTCATTGTATTTCATAAATGTATATGTTCTACTACATTTTTCAGTGTCTATCGGCTTTTGCCATATACATACCCGCATGTGTGTTCTTTGTCCCTATTTGGTTAGTTTACATCACGTGTAAATGAACTAATGACAGCTTAGAGCTTAGTTTACTGTCACAGACCCAGGAAGATAAGTATAATAATGGTTTTGCTTTTTTAGAGAAAAATGTAGGAGGGTTCCTCCAGCTCACCTATCTTGCAGATATGCTGAGTCACTCTAGCACGGATCCCCGTGTCGGCACACGTGTAGGCATAGGAAGAAACAAGAAATTGGATCCAGCGAGGAGTCTGTTTGGTTCTGTTAAAATGTAGGAATCTTCTTCCAAGTTTTATTGAGATAAAGGATAAAACAAGTGCAGTGAAATGTGAAGAAATTCCCCAAGTATGCAGTAGAGGGATAAACAGCAATTGGAGCGGTGCCTACGCGTTTCTGACGCTGACTGCGTCCTTAGTCATTGCTGCTGTTGAGTCACGCTCGTAGTCTGTCAGATTTATATCCGGTCTATTTTTAGAAATTTGTTAATTGCGGTTCAACAGGGGAATTTCTGGGAGTTCCCTGGAACGCAAGGTATTTCCTTTGTCATTGGCAATACTAAAGAGAACATATAAAAGACACGAGAGGGAGGAATCAAATAGACTCGTTGTGTCTCGTTTCGGGGTGAGTTATCAGATCAACCCGACTTTTTCAATTATTAGTGATGTTTGCGAAAAAGTTGTTTGCTGGTCGCAGTGGCGTAACTACCGCCGTAGCAGCAGTAGCGGCTGCTACGGGGCCCGCGGCATGAGGGGGCCCGTGTCGCCCGCCGGCACGGGCCCCCACCATGGCCGGAGGCTCCGCTAGCAGCCACTATGGCTGCTACAGCGGGACGCCACTGAACACTACGGCAGAGCAGGGAGGTATCTCCCCGCTCTGCCATTAACTGGTTCCCGCCCGCTGGCTGTATTTTTACGGCCAGCGGTCAGGGACGGGTCCTTAAAACCCGAGCCATAGACTTTCTACGGCTCGGGTTTTAACTTGCTGCCTGCGCGATCGGGCAGCTGAATGTCGGGTCTTCGGCTGTCAGTGACTGCCGGGGACCCTGAGGAGAGGATAGAAGCAGCTTTCGCTGCTTCTGTCTTCTCTGATCACTTGTACACAGCGCTCAATGAACGCTGTGTACAGGAATAGAGACAGCAGCAGCGGCACGGTCTCTATTGCTCCCGGTGTTCATGTGTTCATCTCCACAGGACATGTATCCCCCTCTCCACAGGACAGGGGATACATGTGTGATCGCTGGCAGCGATAGGGAGAACGGGGGACTGAAAGTCCCCTGAAGTTCTCCATCACAAACCTCGGACTTCCGGGGTCTGTGTCGGCAGCTCCGTAGAAATGAATGGAGCGCCGGTCGTGCTTGTGCGCATGCATGACCAGCGCTCCTTTCATTGTTATTGAGCTGCGCAGACGCCGGAAGTCAGAGGTTTGTCATGGAGAAGTTCAGGGGACTTTCAGTCCCCGGATCTCCCTATCGCTGCCAGCAATCACACATGTATCCCCTATCCTGTGGAGATCCTGTGGAGAGGGGATACATGTATTTTGTAGGACACACTGGAGGTCGCATTTTTTTAGGAGGGGGGACGCTGTATGGCGTTCCCTACAGGGGGGGTGGCTGTATGGCGTTCCCTACAGGGGGGGGCTGTATGGTGTTCCCTACAGGGGGGCTGTATGGCGTTCTCTACAGGGGGGGGCTGTATGGCGTTCCCTACAGGGGGGCTGTATGGCGTTCTCTACAGGGGGGGGCTGTATGGCGTTCTCTGCAGGGCGGCTGTATGGCGTTCTCTGCAGGGGGCTGTATGGCGTGCTCTACAGGGGGGCTGTATGGCGTTCTCTACAGGGTGGCTGTATGGCGTTCTCTACAGGGGGATGTATGGCGCTATCTACAGAGGGGGGGGCTGTATGGCGTTATCTACAGGGGGGCTGTAAATAAGGCACTATCTACAAGGGGGGGGGTTGTGTGACACCCAGGGGAGGGGGGGGGCCCCAGTCAAAAGTTTGCTATGGGGCCCAGTCTTTTCTAGTTACGCCCCTGGCTGGTCGTATTAGTTATTATATCATATGTTTCAAGATTTTTGTTGAAAAATTTCGTTATATGCTCTTGTGAATGTTTCGTTGCCTTTGCTAGACCTTTGCCGGAAAGCTAAACTGTTAAGACATAAAACACAAACGTAAGTGTGTGAATGAGTATAAGTGAGAATAAAAAGTGAAGGTGATAGTTAAAGGAGAAGAAGGCTGGACATGTTCGTTTGTTGGACATTCGGTGTGAATGATTGTTTGGGATCATTTTTATTAGAAATACATAGATGACCTGGGTTGTTTCAAGGCTATGGTTTAGGTAGTATTTTGGATGTTGGACTGTATTAGTTTCCAATGGAGAAGCTCCTATAGTGGTATTAATTTTTCGCCATGTATAGATGGAATTATAATAGCAGTTCCCGTAACCGAAAATATTTACGGTGGATTGAACCTCAAGATGGTGTTATTAGTTATGAAACTATGTTCCATGTACCTTGTGATTATTTGTTACTTTGTTAGTTTGTGATATTAATTGTTTCAGATGTATCCGGATGGCCGGCTAAAAAAACAGTGGAGACGAAGTAATAATTATTGCATGTGTACAATAGAATTATATTAGCAATCACTGTAGACATTAGGGTTCATGCTGGATTAAAACCCTTAGGGGATATTGTTTATTGTGAAACTGTAACCTGTATATCTTCTGATTATTTGTTTCTTTGTTTGTTTATTAAGTAATTGCTTCGGATGTTTCCGGTGGACCGGCTTGATCGATAGTGGAGACAAAAGTAAGTGTCAGATTCGTAATTTTGACACTGTGTGCCATAGATGTCAGAAAATTCATATTGTTTCATGTTAAAAGAAAATGAATGTGTGGTCTCTGATCTCAGAAGGAATTGTGGCAGTTTGATTAATAGTGGAACATTAATTCTTTGCGTAGGTTTAGGCCGTTTGGTATTCGTGTTTTTAATCTGTAAATGCAGTAGGCTTCCCTGGTATGCGTTTTATGTTTGATGTCCCCTCCTCTTCTTGAATTATGTATTTTCTCAATGGCATAGCATGAAAAATGATTGATGGACCTGTTGTGTACATGGATGAAATGTTTGGCCACATTTAATGTATTGAGTATATTCGGATTTCGGATATAACCGAGATGTTCTAATATCCTAATTTTTAACTTGCGGTTAGTGCATCCCACATATTTGATGTTGCAATGTATATTACTGATTCTGAATTACAGTTTATGTAATTTTTGATGCGAAAAGTCATGGAATTGGTTGAATCCGAGAAAGTTTTTTTTGGGGTAGCGTACAGACACGTTTTACAGGGTTTGTTACCGCATCTGAAAAATCCTTTTTGTTCGAGCCAAGTAGTTTTGGGAATATTGGAACTAAAAAAGGAGGGAGATAGAGAGCCGCCCAGGGAGGGTGATTTGCGGGCTACGAACCTACATCCTTCTTTTAGAATGTCTGCTGTGATGTCGTCTTCCATTAACATTGGAAGACGTTTTTTAATGATTTGTTTGATGTCATTAAATTGATTGGATTGGCTCAGGACAACTGTCAATTTATTAGACTCTGGTCTAGGGTCATGCTTTTTTGATAGGAGGGTATTTCTGGTTTTTTAGAGGTAATGTTTTAGAGGTAATGTTACTTGCTCTTTTTAGTGTCCATTGCGGGTACCCTCTGACGCTTAGTCTATTGTGTATTTGTTGTGTAAAACAACTTTTTCGCAAACATCACTAATAATTGAAAAAGTCGGGTTGATCTGATAACTCACCCCGAAACGAGACACAACGAGTCTATTTGATTCCTCCCTCTCGTGTCTTTCATATGTTCTCTTTAGTATTGCCAATGACAAAGGAAATACCTTGCGTTCCAGGGAACTCCCAGAAATTCCCCTGTTGAACCGCAATTAACAAATTTCTAAAAATAGACCGGATATAAATCTGACAGACTACGAGCGTGACTCAACAGCAGCCATGACTAAGGACGCAGTCAGCGTCAGAAACGCGTAGGCACCGCTCCAATTGCTGTTTATCCCTCTACTGCATACTTGGGGAATTTCTTCACATTTCACTGCACTTGTTTTATCCTTTATCTCAATAAAACTTGGAAGAAGATTCCTACATTTTAACAGAACCAAACAGACTCCTCGCTGGATCCAATTTCTTGTTTTTTCCTTTTGCTTTTTTACTTATTAGTGTTACAAATTTTTTTTGTGTTTTTTTACAGGTTCGGTTGTTGGACTATGTTGTATTCGAGGACTACTTCGATGACAGGATTTTTTTCCCCAATAAATTGGTTAACGAGGGTGGTGTGTGTGTGGGGGGGGGGGGGGTTTATTTCAAGCTTTGACAGCTCTGAAGTGTCATTGATTACTCTACATCACATGGTCCCTGGTTACCTCAGTTCTATGGGCTACTTTTTTTTTCATTTTTTTAAATCAGATCAAGTTTATTGGCAATGTTTTCCAATATAAAGAGTAACAAGCATATACAATTCCAGACATTGAAAAATTACAGAATGTACATATCAAGCAACAAATATGTCATCACAACTCCCCCCCAACAGCCCTCATCCCTCCCAACACAGCCCTATATCAACATTGGGCTACTTTTAATAGTAGGACAATGTACTGAGGAAACCGACAGGGCGTAATTTGCTCCAGTCGGGAAGTGGGAGGGGGGCACTGCAGGAGTATTTTTTTCTTCTAAAAAATAATAAACTTTGACCTGATCAATAACAGAGGAAATGGGCCCCAGTCTCCATGTGGGGGGCAGGGGAGGGAATGTTAATGGGGTAGCACTGAGCATTTCTTTTAGGGTATGTCCACTGATATTATAAAAACTGCAGATTTTCCGCAAGGATTTAATTACAAAAAATCTGCAGCATAACACAGTAGCAGCAAAGTGCATGAGATGTGAACATGCAGACGCTGCATGAAAAACCCACCGAAAAAAACTTTCATAAATTGACCATGCTGCTTTTTAATCCACAGCATGTCAATTTATGCTGTGAGATTGCTGGTTTTCTGTTGCAGGTTTTCCCTATTGAATTCATTGGGGAGGTAAAACCTGCAACAATTAGCACACGTTGAAATATTTTCGTGGCGAAAAATCTACATTATTGGGGGTGTTAGCCCTAAAAGTGCCTGGGCAGCACCAACTCCAAATACGGCCCTGCCCAGCGGCGTGACATGGTGTTACGTAGGACTGCAGGTAACATCTACTACATTATCTGTACTGTGTATATGTGTGCATGTGTTGGTATATATGGGTCTGTATGTGTACATGTGTCTCTGTGCGTGTATACATGTGCCTGTGTGTCTATGTGACTTTATGTATTTGTATGTGTATAGTTATGTGCCTGTTTGTGTATGTATGCGTGTATATATATAGCTATAAATATATATAGACAACACAATGGAAATTACAGCAGCACCGGTACAGCGTGGGTGCAAGCCCTAGGAACTAGACCGAGGTTCCACATATACAAACTTCAAGAAATAGGCAGCACTCCGTAGTATGGGGGAAAAAAAAAGGGTACTTTATTGCCCCATGTGCAACGTTTCAGCTCTGTCCTCTAGAGCCTTTCTCAAGCAACTAACTTATGATTATTACAGTGTATTTAACATGGTGTGAATCAACACTTAATTATTATTAGCATTAAGCAAAAAATGCATCAAAACACAATATAAATAATGTACAAAGTGTACCATAAGAAGCAGTGAGTAAAATACAAACACATCAAGTGAAAAATAGGATGGATAATATAGAACATACATCATAAAGGTGACATTCTAGCTAAAATATCCAATAGGGTTAAGTATAAACATCTGTGTAAAAACGGTGTATGTATTAAAATAATTAAAAGAGAATCACCTCCAGGAATCAGCCTGTTCACGGTGCCGCAATTATGGCGAGCAGACAGCGCTACTGCGCATGCGTCAAAAGTTAATTCACGTCCTAGGCATCAGGGATATAAGGATGCAGGCGCACATGTGCACTACGGCGAAAGCGCGGATGCAGCCATCTTGGAAGTGGGAACAGGTAAATGTAGTGAATTACATATCACATATCCATGTGCCTAAATGTCACCTCAAACTCCTAAAAAGTATATTGTTTTTTTAGATAGAGGTCTGCAACCCTAAGTAAGTGTCATGACTGCAGAACATTAATAGAGTCACCTGCATCTGCCAAACTGTAAGACACCTAATTCAGGCATATCCAAAATAAATATTATTAGACTACATAAGACGAAATCCCATGATGCCCAGGAACTATAAACAGCACAATTTAGAGTTCTACAAAAATATTTATTACATATTTAGAAATCCGTGATGGTTCAAATATCCAGAAGTGATCTTGAAAATTGATGCGAGGATTATCTGGAAAAAACAAAATATAAATTAGTTGTAAAGGATCTGCCAGGCACAGCTTCTGGATCTACGCCCATAGGTAATCATGACTCCACATTATCTGGCCATCCAGGCATCCTGGGTGCCAAGCACCTCATTGCCAGAAACTATTGGTGGCCTGGGTTGCCTAAAGACGTTAAGGCCTACGTCGCCGCTTGTGAGGTTTGTGCTAGGTCCAAGACTCCCAGGTCCCGACCAGCGGCCTTACTACGTTCTTTGCCCATTCCCCAGAGACCTTGGACCCATATCTCCATGCATTTTATCACCGATTTGCCTCCATCTCAAGGCAAGTCGGTGGTGTGGGTTGTAGTAGACTGCTTCAGTAAGATGTGCCACTTTGTCCCCCTCAAAAAACTACCAAATGCTAAGACGTTAGCTACCTTGTTTGTCAAACACATCCTGCGTCTCCATGGGGTCCCTGTCAATATTGTTTCTGACAGAGGGGTACAATTTGTTTCTTTGTTTTGGAGAGCCTTCTGTAAAAAGTTGGAGATTGATCTGTCCTTCTCCTCTGCCTTCCATCCTGAAACTAATGGCCAAACTGAGAGGACTAATCAGTCTCTAGAACAATATTTAAGGTGTTTTATCTCTGACTGTCAATATGATTGGGTCTCATTCATTCCCCTCGCCAAATTTTCCCTTAATAACCGGGTCAGTAACTCGTCAGGGGTCTCCCCCTTTTTCTGTAATTTTGGGTTTAATCCACGGTTCTCCTCAGTTTCATCTGGTAGTTCCAACAATCCCCAGGTAGATGTCGTTCATCAGGAACTGTGCACAGTCTGGGCCCAGGTTCAGAAGAACCTAGAGGCGTCCCAGAGCATACAAAAAAATCAGGCAGATAGAAGACGTTTTGCTAACCCCTTGTTTATGGTCGGGGATCTGGTGTGGCTATCGTCCAAGAACTTGCGCCTTAAAGTCCCGTCCAAGAAGTTTGCTCCCCGGTTTATAGGGCCGTACAAGGTCATTGAAGTCCTCAATCCGGTCTCCTTCCGACTGGAGTTGCCCCCATCTCTTCGAGTACACTACGTGTTTCATGCCTCCCTCCTTAAACGCTGATCCCCGTCCTTGGCTCCCTTGAGGAAACCTCCTGTCCCCGTTCTCACCCCTGAAGGGGTAGAATTCGAGGTGGACAAGATTGTGGACAGCAAGATGGTCCAAGGCTCCCTCCAGTACCTGGTTCATTGGAGAGGATACGGGCCTGAGGAGAGGACTTGGGTACCCGCCCG
The DNA here is from genome assembly GCF_050947455.1 of Rhinoderma darwinii. Lineage (NCBI taxonomy): Eukaryota > Metazoa > Chordata > Amphibia > Anura > Rhinodermatidae > Rhinoderma > Rhinoderma darwinii. The sequence continues at coordinate 331,034,212 of NC_134687.1, read as the reverse complement.
GGATGTTCACGCTGGGGTATTGGTCAGGAGGTTCCACCTTCGTTTCCACCTTCGTTTCACCTTCGTCCATCTAGAAAGGGTCCGGTGGCCCCTCATAAAATGGGGTGTACTGTTAAGGATCTGCCAGGCACAGCTTCTGGATCTACGCCCATAGGTAATCAGTCTGCACCTGCTTCTATGTCTGTGAGACTGACTCCATCTTCCACCACTCAGGATGGCAGGCTTAGGAGTGGGAGAGCCTATCACAGCCTGGCCAGACGGAGCTAGGTCCCGCCCTCTGTCTATTTATACCTGCCTTTCCTTTTCCTCCTTGCTTGTGATTCTTCTCGTTAGGTTTCCTGGCCCTGCTGCAGCTTCTTGAACCTTTTGACCCTGCTTCATATTGGCCCTGGCTTACTGACTACTCTCCTGCTCTGCGTTTGGTACTTCGTACACTCCTGGTTTGACTCGGCTCGTTCACCACTCTTGTTGCTCACGGTGTTGCCGTGGGCAACTGCCCCTTTTCCCTTGCTTCGGTTTACCCTTGTCTGTATGTCTGTCGTACACATAGTGAGAGTAGGGACCGTCGCCCAGTTGTACCCCGTCGCCTAGGGCGGGTCGTTGCAAGTAGGCAGGGACTGAGTGGCGTGTAGATTAGGGCTCACTTGTCTGTTTCCTTACCCCCATCATTACATTAGTACATTACATTGCTCCCACCTATGCCAATATATTTATGCGCTCATTGGAAGAATCATTCATCTATGTATCCCACCACTTTGAACATGTTGTCAGGTGGTGGCGATATATAGATGATATCTTTGTGATTTGGTCAGGTGATTGGGAGACACTTCATGAATTTTTTACTACTCTGAATTCCTTTGATGACAAGGTGAAATTTACGATGACACACTCAGATACAGACATCCAATTTTTGGATGTCTTGGTGAAGATTAAGGATAATGTTTACAGTACCGAATTATATACGAAACCCACAGACTGTAACAATTTCCTTTTATACAGTAGCAATCATCCCCGTAAAATGATAGAGAGCTTGCCTATCAGTCAACTTATGAGGGTTAAAAGAATAGTTAGTGACAGCAATACCATCAACAGAACCCTTGACACCATGGTAACACGATTTCGTACTCAGGTTTACCCAATGAGATTACTGAATAAGCATAGATCTAAACTTGATCAGGTCAATAGGGAGCATCTTCTTGAGCCTAAGGAAACTAGATCTAACATGGATTGCATTCCCTTTGTTTCCACGTTTACAGATCAGAGCAATGTTATATCTAAAGTTATTAGGCGTCATTGGCCTATGTTACGAAATTGCTAGACAAATGTTCCAGAATTTACTAACTACCCTCTATTTTCTTATCATAGATCAAAAAGTCTGAGAGATCAATTGGTGAAGGTGGATTTGGGCTCTCTCAAACCAAACAGACAAACATACCTGACAAAACCGAAATTAGGTTGTTTCCCATGTTTGAGCTGTATTAACTGTAATCACATGGTGAAAGGTTCTACTTTTACACATCCTACTACTAAAAACAATTTTCACATCCGACATTTTCTTACATGCAATACTGATTTTGTCGTGTATGTTTTACAATGCCCTTGTCTTTTATTATATGTTGGTGAAACCACACTTGATCTAAAATCTCTCACTGAACCAACATAGATATACCATTCATAAAAAAACGCCAGGACATACCTGTTTCTAAACATTTTTTAGACATGGGTCACAGTGAACATCAGTTAAGATTCTGGATCCTTTATCATATTCCCTCCCCCCCCCCCCCCCCCCTTAGACGAGGTGGAAATAGGACCAAGTTGCTGAAAACAAGAGAATTGCAATGGATAAGTAGGCTTAATACCCTCAAACCTAATGGTCTCAATGTAGACTGCTCACTTAGTGGATTGGTGTTGCTTTTGTCAAAGAATGCTCCATTTGCAGCAATTACAGCACTGCAGACCTTTGGCATTCTAGCTGTTAATTTGCTGAGGTAATCGGGAGAAATTTCACCCCATGCTTCCAGAAGGCCCTCCCACAAGTTGGATTGGCTTGATGGGCACTTCTTGCGTACCATATGGTCAAACTGCTCCGACAACAGCTCTATAGGGTTGAGATCTGGTGACTGCGCTGGCCACTCCATTACAGATAGAATAACAGCTGCCTGCTTCTTCCCTAAATAGTTCTTGCATAATTTGGAGGTGTGCTTTGGGTCATTGTCCTGTTGTAGGATGAAATTGGCTCCAATCAAGCGCTTTCCACAGGGTATGGCATGGCGTTGCAAAATGGAGTGATAGCCTTCCTTATTCAAAATCCCTTTTATCTTGTACAAATCTCCCACTTTACCAGCACCAAAGCAACCCCAGACCATCACATTACCTCCACCATGCTTGACAGATGGTGTCAGGCACTCTTCCAGCATCTTTTCAGTTGTTCTGCGTCTCACAAATGTTCTTCTGTGTGATCCAAACACCTCAAACTTCGATTCGTCTGTACATAACACTTTTTTCCAATCTACCTCTGTCCAATGTCTGTGCTTTTGCCCATATTAATCTTTTCCTTTTATTAGCCAGTCTCAGATATGGCTTTTTCTTTGCCACTCTGCCCTGAAGGCCAGCATCCCGGAGTCGCCTCTTCACTGTAGACGTTGACACTGGCGTTTTGCGGGTACTATTTAATGAAGCTGCCAGTTGAGGACCTGTGAGGCGTCTATTTCTCAAACTAGAGACTCTAATGTACTTGTCTTGTTGCTCAATTGTGCAGCGGGGCCTCCCACTTCTCTTTCTACTCTGGTTAGAGCCTATGTGTGCTGTCCTCTGAGGGGAGTAGTACACACTGTTGTAGGAAATCTTCAGTTTCTTGGCAATTTCTCGCATGGAATAGCCTTCATTTCTAAGAACAAGAATAGACTGTCGAGTTTCACATGAAAGCTCTCTTTTTCTAGCCATTTTGAGAGTTTAATCGAACCCACAAATGTAATGCTCCAGATTCTCAACTAGCTCAAAGGAAGGTCAGTTTTATAACTCCTCTTAACAGCAAAACTGTTTACAGCGGTGCTAACATAATTGCACAAGGGGTTTCACGTTTTTTCTAATCATCCATTAGCCTTCTAACACAGTTAGCAAACACAATATACCATTAGAACACTGGAGTGATGGTTGCTGGAAATGGGCCTCTATACACCTATGTAGATATTGCATTAAAAACCAGACGTTTGCAGCTAGAATAGTCATTTAGCACATTAACAATGTATAGAGTGTATTTCTGATTAATTTAATGTTATCTTCATTGAAAAAAAATAGCAAATCCAAAAGTCCAGCAGCACTGGCAATCTGTGGGTGCAAGCCCTAGGGAACCGACCAATGTCCCATCTATGTAAAACAAAAAAATCAAGCAGCACTCCGTAGAATTTCAGTGAACAAAAGTGGGGTACTTGTGCAACGTTTCAGCTCACAGTGTTGGAGCCTTTCCAAAGAAAATGAACTGGTGTATATATATCGACTAGTTAATCAATTACATAATAAAATGCAATCAAGGTACAAAAGTGTAAATACAGAGTCACAAAACTGTACAAATAATCATACAAGGTGAGTATGGGTGTAATCAATAGACAACAATATTGAATTCAGTATGTGAGTTAGAAAAGTGAGGAAAATATTCTAACACAGTAAATAGGTATTCAATGTGCTAGTGTGCACACATGGGAAGTGTTACAACAGGTGCTGGTGTGTAAAATCTATTTAAAAACAATGTGTCACCTCGAGGTATCCAGTACAGGGTATATGGAATGAACGGCGTTCACAACTCACGAGTGCGCAGGCGCCAAGTGAGTAGTGAAGCCAAATCACGAGATCGCGCATGCACAATGCGTATAAAAGTAACGAAGAGGCCATATTGTTAGCTGGAAAATCATAATAGAATGATGCATGTCCGCGAATGCGTAATGGAAAAATGCCTAGTCCTGTTGGTAGCGGAAACTGCAGTAGCAACATACATCTATAAAAAAGTAAAGCAGAAAATACAGTCTGCTAAATGAGAATTTAGAAATAAAGGACCATAACAAAATGGACGGTTTTGGTGTTAAAGTACATCACTCAGGAGATCGCAACCAATTAAAGGTACAGACATCATATAAGGTTTGCATAAGTCACAGATGTAGATACGTCAGAGGCAGTGACTTAGGGCATAGGCAGCCAATGACGAAACATATATAGAGGGGACAAAGGATCATGGGCTGTTGAGGTTAACTGTCCACATCACTCTATCAAACCGTTTAGACAGGCACAATCGGTGTGTGATACACATCTATGTATCAAGACGTCATAAACGTGACCCCCAAAGCGGTGTCAATAAAGTCTAGAGACCCTTAAACACATAGTGACAATCATAGAACCAGATGTATAGTGAAAATCGTGAACATACATGGTAAATTTACACCAGAGACTCGGTCCATACAAACGGGGCAATAATAACAGTAATGGAAACATGACTATATAGATAGATACATATGCAGGTGTAAAAACGAAGTGCTGGATTCTCAAAGGGAAACATCTGAAGATCCCTCAGAGCAGGAGTCAAACTATGATTCTATAAAAATAGAGAAAATAAGGTTAGAATACAGTTTGGGACACAAGTATAACAAAAAAGCCAGCAGACAAGGGTGGGGCGGTGGTTATAATGGATAACCCCTCATATCTCTCAGAAATTAGACGGCAACTTAACGATACTAAGATCTACAAGAAAATTTATTACGATCCCAAATTTGAGATCAGTAAGGAAATCAACACCATCCTTGACGAAGCGGTTAATGGTGGGCTTATCGATACTGATCTACGATCATTTCTAAAGGTTGAGGAACCTAGAACTCCTGTTCTATACGTTCTACCAAAAATACATAAATCACTGATTGATCCCCCAGGTAGACCCATTGTATCTGGGATTCTATTTTTTCCAAAATTGCAATTTTTCTAGATAAAATTCTGAGAAATTATGCAATAAGTTCTGCCTCCTATATTAGAGATACTAGTGATTTTTTTATTAAAATGGGTGATGTCTGTCTCCCTGTGGGTAATGAAATTATAGTGGCCTCTTTTGACGTAACAAGTCTCTATACTGTGATTGACCACAATAAGGGTCTTAAAGCTGTTGAAAAATTTCTCAATTCATCAAACTTCTCTACTGAATGTCGCACTTTCCTTTTACAACTTCTTGATATCATCCTGAGATGTAATTACTTTATGTTGGGTGATGATTTTTTTCTATCAGTTACAGGGTACTGCCATGGGGTCTAAAATTGCTCCGACTTACGCTAAAATTTACATGCGCACTCTGGAGGAGACATTGGTCTGTTTTCCACCATTTTGGATGAGTTCTACACTGGTGGTGCTACATAGACGGTCTCTTTCTGATTTGGCTAGGTGACTTAGCTACACTTAATGACTTCCACAATTTTCTCAATACTATTGATGATACTGTCAAATTCACACTTGTATATTCCAAGACTGAGATCCAATTTCTCGATGTCCTTGTCAAACTTGATAAGGGGAGGTTTAAAACTGAATTATATACCAAACCCACTGATCGTAACAATCTACTTTCTTTCAGCAGTAATCATCCAAGAAGCATGATTAGGAGTCTACCTACTAGCCAACTACTGCAGGTTAAGAGGGTGGTGTGTGACAATAACATTTCAGAACGTACCCTTGATACTATAATACAGAAATTCACTACACGTGGTTACACCCTCGTCTTTTTACAGAGACATCGTAAGCACATCAATACTGTTGACAATAATAGACTCCTTTTGCCTCGTGGCTCACATTCTAAATTAGTGAGAATAACTGAGTTCAATAAACCTCCTCTGCTCTCTTACCGTAGATCATCCAACTTAAGAGATAAATTAGTCAAAGCAGACACTGGCTCCTTTCGTGGAGGTAAGCAAACCTTTGTTAAAATACCTAAACTAGGATGCTACCCGTGCCTGAACTGTGTTAACTGTAGCCTGATGGTCAAGGGATCGACGTTCATACATCCCAACTCTAACAAGGTCTATTATATTAGGCACTTCCTCACATGCAACACAGATTTTTTTATTTACCTTCTACAGTGCCCATGTGCTATGCTAAATGTGGGTGAAACTACCCTTGATCTCAAAACCAGGCTTAACCAACATAAGTACTCTATCAGGAAAAAGAGGTTAGACATACCAGTGTCAAAACATTTTGCGGAGATGGGTCATACTGAACATCTGTTACGTTTCCTGATCCTTGATCACGTTCCCCCCCCCCCCCCTAAGGAGATGAGGGAATAGAATGAAAATTCTTAAGATTAGAGAATTACAGTGGATTAAAAAACTTGACACACTCAAACCTAAGGGTCTTAAAGTTTACTTCGTGCTGGGTGGTGTGGTATAGGATACTCCGGTCCTGCGTTCTTGTTTCTTATCTTTATTTGTTAAATTTTTACCGCCGTTATGATGATATAGTACAAAAACAAGTTTTACTCTCTGTCTCATAACTATTTTATCTCAAGGGTTACAGTTAATTAACAAACTGCATTCTAACCTTGTTTTCTCTATTTTTATAGAATCAGAGTTTGACTCCTGCTCTGAGGGATCTTGAGATGTCCACCTTTGAAAATCCAGCACTTCTTTTTTACACCTGTATATGTAACTATCTATATAGACATGTTTCCATTATTGTTATTATTTCCCACATTGGTATGGACTGGGTCTCTGGTGTAAATTTACCATGTATGTTTACGATTTTCGCTATACATCTGGTTCTATGATTGTCACTATTTGTTTATGGGTCTCTAGCCTTTATTGACACTGCTTTGAGAGTCACGTTTATGATGTCTTGACATATAGATGTGTATCCCACTCCGATTGTGTCTGTCTAAACGGTTTGATAGAGTGACGTGGACAGTTAACCTCAATAGCCCATGGTCCTTTGCCCACTCTATATATGCTTCGTCATTGGCTACCTATGCCCTAAATCACTGCCTGTGACGTATCTACATCTGTGACTTATGCAAACCTTATATGATGTCTGTACCTTTAATTGGTTGCGATCTCCTGAGTGACGTACTTTAACACCATTCCCATCCATTTTGTTATGGTCCTTTATTTCTAAATTCTCCTTTTACAAAAATGTGGTGCAAGTGGCGCGATGACGTCATCGAACCATCTGTCATCGTTCTATTGGAGCAGGCCCGATCAGAAAAGACCAGGCCTGCATTAACCTTAACATTAATCTTAAATGGTGATCCTGGGCCGACGCTAGTAACTCCTAGCGCAGGGAGCCATTTCTATCTAAAGGAGTCCAGCACTTGGTTCATAGTGGCACACGCACAGGAGATGCGCCAAAATTCTGGCGCATCACGGGTTATCCTGAGCCACTTACAAGGCTCAGTAAGCTAAACAGTGACAGCTCTAAGCTGTCATTGGTTAGTTTGCATCACGTGATGGCCGGTTACCTTAAACTACTTTTAAAAGTAGGCCAATGAACTGAGGTAACCTGGGACCACGTGATGTAAACTAACCAATGAGAGCTTAGTTAAAGGGGTTATCCGAGGACCAAAAATTGCTTTGGATTTATATTGTGAAAAGAAGTCACTCACTAATTAATGTACCTTCATTTTTAATTCTGTACTGAATAGTTCAGTTCAAACTCGGTGAATTGGTCCCGGAAGTCCTGTAGTCTTCCTCATATTGATAACGCCCCACGTGATTGAGGGCTTGCTTCCAGTGCTGTTCGTGTCAGCGTGTTATCAAGTGCATGACCGCAAGGAGCTGGCACATATTGCTGGAGTCCCCGAGTAGACCATCAGCTAGCGTTCTGCCTGTGACTCCCGCACTGCTCCTAACGTCATTGTCCATATATGGACAATGACATCATGAGTTTCCTATCGATGGAGTCCCTGAGTAGAGCAGCAACTGATTCTCTGCCCATGGACTTCATCACTGCCCCGAACGTCACTGTCAATATTCACAGTGACGTAGGCTGATGCTCTGCTCGGGGACTCCAGCGATAGACAATGTGACAGCCCCTTTCGGTCATGGCTTGATAACACGCCGACATGAAAAGCACACGAAGCAAGCCCTCAGGCCCATGTCGGCACGTCATCAATATTAGAAACACTACAGGACTTCCGACACCAATTCACTGGGTTTGAACTGAACGATTCAGTACAGAATTAAAAATGGAAGTACATTGGTAATTGACTTCTTTTCAGAATAAAATATAAATCCAAAGCAATTTTTGGTCTCCGGTTAACACCTTTAACTGTCACGGACCCAGGAAGGTAAGTATGATAATTGTTTTGCTGTTTTTTCTACAGGTTCGGTTGTTTGACTACTTCGGATTTGAGGACTACTTCGATGACAGCGTTTTTACTTTCAATAAAATGGTTTAACGAGGGCTGTGTGGGGGGGGTTTTATTTCAATAAAATATTTTTTATGTGTTGGTGCTTTTTAAAAAAAATATTACTACTGCCTTAGTAATGCCCGCTGTCTAATAGACAGCGTCCATTACTAAGGCGGTACCCACCGCCACCAGGGGTACAGCGAAGAGACGGGTACGATTCAGTACCCAACCATCTGCAGTGATGGTCGGGAACTGGGGTGGCCGCAGGCTGGTATTATTAGGCTGGGCATGCTAAAAAACCGTAGGCCTTCCCACCCTAGTAATGCTAGACTGCTGCTGCTATGTTCTATCTGGCTGGTTATGAAAAAAAACATTGCTTTAAAAAAAAATAATAATAATAATTCCAAAAAACAACCCCCCCATTTTTCATAACCAGCCAGATACAACATAACAACAGTAGGCTAGCGTTAGCAGGGTGGAAAGGGCCAAGTTTTTTAAGCATTCCCAGCCTAATAATACCAGCCTGCGGCCCCTCCAGTGCCCGACCATCACTGCATATAACATCTACTACATTATCTGCACTCAGACAGTTATCACTGCGTGTTATCTGTGGTGTTACATAGGACTACAGGCAACACTACTACATTATCTTTACTCAGAGAGTTATCAATGTGTTATCTGTGGTATTACATAGGACTGCTGGTAAAATTTACTACATTATCTGACCTGTGTTTATATGGGTATGTATGTGAATGTGTCTTTGTGCTTGTATATATGTGCCTTTTATTTATTTGTATGTTCCTGTTCCCATATATGTGTCTGTATGTCCATGTATTTACCTTTATGTATGTATATATTCCATAATGTGTGTATATACACAGTTGAGTCACATTATTATGACCACCTCCTACTTTCGACTTCGGCAGCACGTAGCCCATGATGGAAGTGATGTGTCGTGGGCTGGCTTGGTGAGTATATAAGGTGTGCGATAGGCTGTCTGAACACATATCACTTGTTGTTGCCATGGGTAAAGGGGGCGATTTATCAGAGTTGCAAAAAGGGATGATTGTTGTCTTTCCGGCCAAGGGTGGCAGTATTTCTCAAACAGCGCAGTTTGTGAACTGTTTGCGTGCTGCTGTGGTGAAAGTGTATTGTGAGTGGACAAATGGCACCATTGGGAATAACCGACGTGGAAACTGCGGAGCACCACATGCCATTGTCATAAGAGGTGAACATCGGCTATGAAGGTGCGCGAGGGCCGAACGACATGCTACAGTGGAACAGCTCACCGTGAAAATCAAGCAGGGGGCTACCAGATGTGTGTCTAAAACAACAGTTGAGTGAAACCTACTGCGTATGGAGCTCAGAAGAAGGCGAATGGTCACTGCTCCTATGCTAACAAAGGTGCATCGGAAAAAAAGGCTTCAATTTGCATGGCAGTATCGGAATTGAACAACCGATGATTGGTAAAGGGTTGCCTTCTCTGATGAGTCATGTTTTCTGCTTCGTCGAACGGATGGACGTTTCAGGCGAGAAACATCAGAGAACAAACACCCTGCAACCATTGCTGGAAGAGCACAAGCTGGTGACCGCAGCATTATGGTCTGGGTAATTTTTTCATGGCATTCTCTGGGCCCACTCATCTATGTGGAAGGCACGCTGAACTGATTTGGGTATGAATCCATAATTGCAGATCAACATCCACCCATAAATGCTGTTTGTATTCCCTGGGGCAGATGGAATCTTCCAGCAAGACAATGCGACATGTCACACGGCTAGAAATGTACAACAGTGGTTGGAAGGGCACGACCAAGACTTCCAAGTACTTCCCTGGCCCCCTAATTCACCAGACTTGAACCCCATTGAGCATCTGTGGGTCCACCTCAACTGTCTGGTTCGCTCTATGGATCCTCCCCCATGCCCCCTCCAGCCAATGTGGGATGCACTGCAGTCAGCATGGCTCCAGATACCTGAGACAACCTACCAGCACCTTAATGAGCCACTGCCAGACCATTTAGCTCCTGTCTGTGCTGCACACGGCGGTTACTCTGGATATTAGCTGGTGGTCATAATAATGTATATTTGCCTGTTTGTCTAAATATGTCCCTCTATATATGTACAGTATTTATGTTCAAGTATGTGCGTGTCTATATATGTGGTTAATTTTTGGTTTTGGGAGGGCAGCAATAGAGAATCCCGCACATGGCGCCATCCAACCTAAGGCCGGCCCTGTTTAAAACAAACCCCCTTCAAGCCTTTCCCAGGATCCCCAGGCTCTTTGTAAAATTTGGCAAAGTCTCTAACTTTAACAGGTTGCAGACACAGGCTGAGAATACTTGTCCTGAGCAGCGGGTGCTTGCTACATTAAGACAAGCATTCTCGTCCTGTGTGAGACACGGTGTGCACACGCGATCAGGAGCGGGGCAACATCCGTAATACACAGCCGCAGCCCTGATCTAACGGAGATCAGAGAAATCTGTTTTCTCTGCCGTTAACCCCTTGAATGCCATGATCAAACCTGACCGCGTCATCCAAAAGAAAAATTAACAGGGGATCCCCCCAGGAAATCCCTGTGACGTGATTGAGGGACTTGCGATAAATGGACAGACAGCCCAGGGTCCATTAAAGGAACCCAGAGCTGTCTGACCATAGTTCCTCTTGTTAGGGCATACTTTGGTATGCCCTAACAACTGCCTGTGTACAATCAGGACACAGGCTAATGTACTGGCATATAGATATATGCCAGTATATTAAAGTTAAAAAATCTAAATAAATTAAAAAAATACCACTATGGGATTAAACAAATAGTTAAATTAATTTAAAAAAAGTAATGTTAAATAAATAAAAAAAGCTGTACAATAATACACAGACATGCACATTTATTTACAATTAATAAACTTTACAGAATATGAGTCCCAAAACATCAAATAATATACACATATTTGGTATTGAGATGACCGTAACAACCTGTACAACAAATGTATAAGATTATTTATGATGATCGGTGTAGGATGTAAAAAAAAATAACTGCAGCAGAATTGCTTTTTTTCAGCATTTTTGCCAAAATAAAATGTTATATAAATTAAATAATAATGTAAATGTACCAAAAAATGGCACCTACATAAAGTACAACTCGTCCCACAAAAAAAACCATTCTCATACAGCTACGACGAACAACAAATAAAAAAGTTATGAGCGCCGGGATGCAAAGAGGGAAATATAAAAAAAATCTGTCCTCAAGGACGTGTCCTTAAGGGGTTAAGGTTAATTTAAAAAAATTGGAGGTCTTGAATATTAGTGCATCAGGTACAACGACCCAAAAGCTCAAATTATCCTCACCATTTTCTTGGCCCACCTCCAGCATCAAAGATTTAGTGGTGCACATTTCCTCAAATCAAGAGAAATTATTTGAATGTAAGTATGAGCCCATTTGTTAGTAGAGGAAGGAGTAGTATATAAAACTTAGCTTTTAATATAACACATATAAAATGGAATATCAATATAGTATTGTTTATACTGTTGTATTATTGGACATACACATCAATATTTATTCACAGTGATGAATACAGGGTTATAGTTCCTTGAATGTACAGCAGGGTAGGCTTGGATCATATGAACTTGCACAATGGCATTCTGTCTGTCACTTAAGCCTCACTCTCAACCCTCACTGTTGACAACACACCGGGCACTCGTTCTGAAAACAACGACCCTGTTGTCTCTGGAACCTATCGATAATATTGTGGTTGTTTCCCTAACTGAAGCTCCAGCTCCTACGCGTTTCCCCAGTTACATACTGGTTCGTCAGGGAGGTATTGAGCATAGCAGTGCAGCAGATCATATGGCAGTGAGTGCTTCTAAACACACTCCTTTTATATGTCAGGTAACTCCGCCTCTTCCGGGGGCTCAGTCGTCAGACATCCAATCAATCGCGAGCACTGATACGTCATCAGTCTCACATTGACATCGCCTCCTCACTCCCTCCCCAGTGAGCCGAATTATCGGTGTCTATACAGGGATTTCTTCAGCTATATCCCTATTGGTTAAATGATTCCTTATGTCATAGTGTGCGTACACATTAATCATTGTGCTCATTAGGGCATATTCGAAGAGCTTCATTCTTCTAGCCATACATTGCTGTAATGTTCTATATTGCCAAAATAGGACACTAGATCCATTATTAAAACATGGTTTTCAAATTATTATTGCTTTTGCATATTCTGGGTGAACAACTCCACATAGTAAATATAGGGATGGTAAGATACATATTCCACTATGGGAGTATGATTGCACCATCAAAAAGACATATATGTCTCCATCCTCACACATATCCTCACACATATCCCTCTCTTGATCCATCGTCAATCATTACAATAATGGTTGAATTCATGGGCATGGTTTGCGTATCAGAGGAAGTAGGCATAGTTCAAATTTTCATTCAAGACTTCTGGGGCCACTAATCTCATTCTATGAATCCATCGACTTTCAACCTGTAACAGGTCCCTGTCCCAGTTACCCCCTCTTAGATTAGGCTCAATATGTTGGATTCCCTGGAATTTAATAGCCCCAGGATTACCTCCATGTACTGCCCATATGTGTCTAGCAATTGGGGTATCTTTTTTATTAAGGATATCGTTGTAATGATCCCTTATCCGTCTTCTGAACTCATGTTTAGTCCATGCAGTCCATTGGGCATATACATTTCTCCATGTAAATGACTCCTTTAGGATAGACAATTGATAAATTATCTATTTGAGTATTCCCTACCAGTTGTACTTATGACGGTTTTCGATACTACTATTGATTCACATGCCAGGCATTTGCCACACTTGAAGGTCCCTAGAGGTTTTCTATTAAGCCAGCAGTCTTTTTGGGGTGCTGGTCTAAAATGGCTCTGCACTAGTTTGTCTCTCAGACTTTTATTTCTCCTGAAAGTAATCTGTAGTCTTTCACCTAGTGCTTCCTTCAAGTCATTGTCCTCCATAAGGATCCACCAATGTTTCTGAATGATTTCTCTGACTTGTTTATGAGCCCCATCATAGGTCCCTATGATACAGATATTCTTGTTTTTGGTATGAGTAGCTCTCTTCTTTTGGTGTTTATTGCATTTGTAAATGCTTCTTTGAGAATCTGGTCAGGATAACCTCTCTGGCGTAATCTGTCTCTCATGTCAGCTGCTTGTGAAAGGAATGTCTTAGTATTTGAACAGTTTCTCCTGAGACGGAGGTATAGTCCCTTCGGTATCCCTCTTTTGAGGGCATATGGATGGGCACTCTCTCATATCAAGAGACTGTTAGTTGCAGCAGTAGACTTCCTAAAAACCTCAGTTTCAATTATACCTCCTGTTCCTCTTGATAGCCGAACATCTAAAAATGCCAGACTATTAGGGTCACTCTCTGAGGTGAAACGGATACTTGTTTAATTTATATTGAGATCAGATACAAACTGATCAAAGTCTGTCTGAGTCCCTGTCCATAGAATGAATATGTCGTCTATAAATCTCAGCCAAAGACCTATTGACTCCTGCCATTTGATAATTACCTCTGAGAAGACTACATTTTCTTCCCACCAGCCCAGGAGCAAATTAGCATAGGAGGGGGCACAAGGGCTGCCCATAGCCGTGCCCCTGAGCTGGTGGTAATATTGCCCACCAAAGAGGAAAACATTTTTTGTTAAGTTGAATTCAATTAGTTCAATAACAAATGAGTTATGTTCCCTTAAATGATTTCCTCTTGTGTTCAAATACTGAGATAATGCTTCAAGTCCTATATGGTGTTGAATTGACCTTACCAACTCACAAAGATGAATCTCACATCAGATAACAAATGCTGGAGATGCTTGATAAAGACCCTATTAGGGTTGAAACGTTGCAAGTTGTATGCTTGGTGAATAAATACCAATATTTCATTTTTATTTAGAATAAGTGGTTTCCCTGAGACGTTTTTACAGCATGCACCACCCAATATTGGGGAATTTGTTCCTTCCTCCTTTTTTTCTGTATGTTATTTGTGCTGCTGATATCCTTAAATCTAAATGCTCGAGATGTAGATCTGAGGTAGAGACTATTTAGCACATATGGTTTACCTGCACCTGTATTAAAAAATTTTTGACCAGTGTGATGAGACACATCAATCTCATCTGCAAAACCATTTTACAACTCTCCCCTGAAATTGTGCTATTGTGGCTATATAACCCTTCTTTCCAGTCATATAAAAATGATTTGATGACATCACCGCTGACAGAAGCTAAGCTACTCATACCCCTCAAATGGAGGTCAAGTAAACCTCCTACGGTAACACAATGGCTTGAAAAAGTGAGCAAAATCTCAAGGATGGAGGAACTAGCTAACTGGGAATTGGGGTCCCATCTTAAATATCTAGCTATGTGGCAACCCCGGTTCCACTATCTTAAGAGTCAAATTCCTATGCAGCTCACGCCCAATGTGATTATTGCAGCCAACCCTATCCTTTAGGGCTCATGCACATGACCGTTGTTCTATTCAGTGACCAATCAGTTTTTTTTGCTGGTAGAACCCTTAATCATTCATTTCTATGGAGCCATGCACTTTATGGTCCTCAAAAACAAAGGACAGCACTCGGAAGCCTTCCGTTTGCGGTCCGTTTTCATGGATCCGTTGCTAGGAGACGCTAGGAAATCCCCTCTATGTGGTTCTCAGTCTGGCCTACTTTCTGACAGCAGTCACATCCAAAAAAGAGCTGACCTGTGTTCTGACGTTTTCCAAGCACCATGCGACACAGTATAGATGTGAAGCACCTTATAGTGTTGGTGCAAGACCATGTGGAACTGTGGGATACTCGTTGCGACTCATTTCTTGATCGATTCCGCAAGGATGCCGCATGGAAAGTCATTGGGAAGGAACTGCTAACACAACACTGGGAACATGGGAGCCAAAAAATAAGTAAGTTCATACATACTGTAGGTGTTCTCTATGTGATTGTATGTTCAATTTGTCATGGCTGTGGGGTATGTGGACACACACTAGGCCACTCCGCCGTAGCGGAGTAGCAGCTGGCCAAACAACAGTCAATGAAAGTCTTGAGGACAAGAGTACCTGGGTAGAAAATAGGCAAACACTTGGCGTGGCAGACACTTGGCGTGGTGACACTTGGCACAGATGACACCTGGCACAGATAAACTCTACTGGAAGCGGGCGGGACCAGTACATGCCGGCGTCCCCAAGGAGGAGGAGGGGAACGCTGGCACGGAGGTAAAAGATGCTGGTGGCCGCCATGGGAAGCCGGATAGCGGTGATTGGCGGCCGCCAGCGTTACACAATTCCTGTGTTTTTTTGTTATACATTTTTTTCTCTGCAGTGAAAGATATCAAAACATGCTGGGATAGCTGCAAGGACCAGTACAGGATCGAGCTTTCAGATCATGCAAAGAGCGGAGATGCCCCCCCACCACAAGACCGTAATATATACACCAGACAGCTGTCATTTTTTAAAGTTGGCATTGACCTTCGACCGTAAGTTTCTCTGTGTTAGGTTAAGGGTATGTTCACACGCAGTGTTTTGAGGCTTATTTCGGGGCGTTTTCGCCTTGAAAAACGCCTGAAAAAATGGAAGCTGAACGCCTACAAACATCTGCCCATTGAAATCAATGGGAAAAACAGCATTTAGTTAATACGGGGTGCTCTTTTAAAAAACGGAGCGTAAAAAGAGGCTCCGTTAGGGTATGTTCACACGGCCTATTTTCGGCCGTTTTTCGGGCCGTAAACGCCCGAAAAACGCCCAAAAATTGGAAGCAGAACGCCTCCAAACATCTGCCCATTGATTTCAATGGGAAAAACGATGTTCTGTTCCGACGGGCCGTTTTTTTCTCGCGGCTGTTATGAAAAACGGGCGCGTAAAAAAACGGCCATGAAAAAAGAAGTGCATGTCACATCTTGGGACGTTTTTGGAGCTGTTTTTCATAGACTCTATTGAAAACAGCTCCAAAAACGGCCGTAAAAAAAGCAGCGAAAATCGCGAGTGGCTTAAAAAAATATCTGAAAATCAGGAGCTGTTTGCATGTCTGAGGCATTTTCGGACGCTTTTTGGTGCGTGGTTTCCAACACAAAATGTTAAAATGTCTGAAAATACGGAGCTGTTTTCAAGGGAAAACAGCTCCTGATTTTCAGACGTTTCTTAAGCCACTCATGATTTTCGCAGTGTTTTTGACGGCCGTTTTTGGAGCTGTTTTTCTATAGAGTCAATGAAAAACGGCTCCAAAAACGTCCCAGGAAGTGACATGCACTTCGTTTTCATGGGCGTCTTTTTACGTGGCATTTTTTTAAAACGAGGTGTAAAAAAAACTGCCGCGTCGGAACAGAACAAAAACTCTGCTTGCGTATTTTCATGCGTTTTTCGAGGCATAAATGCCCCGAAATACGCTTGAAAACATTCCATGTGAACATACCCTAAGGGTATGTGCACACACAAAATAAAAAATGTCTGAAAATACGGAGCTGTTTTCAAGGGAATATAGCTCCTGACTTTCAGACGTTTTTTAA
This sequence comes from Rhinoderma darwinii, assembly GCF_050947455.1. Lineage (NCBI taxonomy): Eukaryota > Metazoa > Chordata > Amphibia > Anura > Rhinodermatidae > Rhinoderma > Rhinoderma darwinii. The sequence continues at coordinate 331,017,339 of NC_134687.1, read as the reverse complement.
GCCACTCGCGTTTTACACTGCGTTTTTTACGGCCATTTTTGGAGCTGTTTTTCTGTAGACTCAATGAAAAACATTTCCAAATGCATCCCAAGAAGTGACATGCACTTCCTTCTCGCGGGCGTCTTTATACGTCCCGTTTTTGGAAAACGAAGCGTAAAAAAACGCCCCGTTGGAACAGAACGGCGTATTTCCCATTGAAATCAACGGGCAGGTGTTTGTAGGCGTTCTGCTTTCATTTTTTCAGGCATTTTTCAAGATGTATACACCTCGAAATACACTTTTAGTTAACTGCTTAACCTTCATATGCAAAATACATATTTGACTATATATTGGAAATGTATAGTCAACTTAACTGCTGCCCGCTTTTGAATGACCCGGCCACCATTCCGGTCCCCAATTTGCCGCTCTTCAATGTGGGACTGGAACACAGGATGCAGCGTCCATCTTGAAGAGCAGAAACAGGGGACCGGAATGCAGAAATGGAGGCCGGATTATTTAGCAGTGCGGCAGTATTTATGTTGACTATAAATTTCCAATGTATAGTCAACTTTCGTTTTTTGGACTGGAGGGTCGCTTTAGATGGATGGCTGTGAGGCCCTGTATGTCTGTAACTTTTAACCCCCTAGGTGCACCACGACGCAACTGTATGTCCATGTGGCCAGTGTCTTAGCGCACGGAGACGTACAGTTATTGCGCAGTTCCCGGTGCACACTGTCGGCGACAGTGTGCACTGGGAACCGGGAAGCCAGCTGTCCCTGACAGCTGACACTCCACTGTATGCCGAACAGTGGCTTATTTCGATTGCAATCACCGCATTTTAGGGGTTTCTAGCACATCGGCAGACCTCACAATGAAATCGTGAGGCTTACAAATGGCTAGCATGGCGACCGGAGGCCAAGTAATGGCCTCCGTGTCTGCCATGTACGGAAACCTATCAGGACCAGACTCCTAATAGACTTCCTGTCAGAGTGACAGGACGTCACTGCGGTTCGCGATGCACATGGTCGGTGACAGTGTCTGTGAGGGTATGTGCACACGATGAGAGGCTTTTACGTCTGAAAAGACAGACTGTTTTCAGGAGAAAACAGTTGCCTCGTTTCAGACGTAAAAGCTCCTCCTCGCATTATGCGAGGCGTCTGTGACGCTCGTAAATCTTGAGCTGCAATTCATTGACTTCAATGAAGAACGGCTCAAATTACGTTGCAAAGAAGTGTCCTGCACTTCTTTGCCGAGGCAGTCAACTTACGCGTCATCGTTTGACAGCTGTCAAACGACGACGCGTAAATAAAAGGTCGTCTGAACAGTACGTCGGCAAACCCATTCAAATGAATAGGCAGATCGAGGCATAATACGCCTCGTTTATGCCTGAAAATAGGTCGTGTGAACCCAGCCTGACAGTGTGCATCGGGAACCGGGAAGTCAGCTGTCCCTGACAGCTGACACTCCACTGCTGCCGATCAGTGTCTCATTGCTGCTGATTTCGGCAATTAACCCGTTAAATGCGGGTCTCGATTGCGATCTCCGCATGTAGGGGGTTTGTAGCACATCAGCATCCCCCATGCAATTGTGGGGGCTGCTGATGCTTGTGATGGCACCCGGGGGCCAGACAACGGCCTCCGGGTCTGCCATATACAGAAGCCTATGAGGACCGCTGGCTGGTCCTCGTAGACTAACTGTCAGAGTGACTGTGACGTCACACTGACAGTTGGAATACATTACACTACCTAGGTAGTGTAATGTATCTAACAGAGATCAGAGCTGCAGGTAAAAAAAGAAAATGTAAAAAGCAAAAAAAAAAGTTAAAAAAAGTTTATAAAAATGTTTTACAAAAGTGTAAAAATAAAAGATTTTTTTTTATTATAGGGAAAAAATGAAACGTTAAAAAATAGTACACATATTTGGTATCACCGCGTTCGTAACGACTCAATCTATAAAACGATAATGTTATTTTACCGCATGGTGAACGCCGCCAAAAAAAATAATCTAAATACAATGCCAGAATTACTATTTTTTGGTCACCACCCCTCCCAAAATATACAATAAAAAGTGATCAAAAAGTCGCATGTACCTGAAAATAGTAACAATAAAAACTACAACCCGTCCAGCAAAAAGCAAGTCCTTACATATAAAAAATTTTTTTTATAAAGAAGTGATTTTATTGTGCAAACGCTGCAAAACATAAAAAATCTATATACATATGGTATCGCAAAGCATAAAAAAAACTATATACATATGGTATCGCCGTAATCGTACCGACCCGCAGAATAAAGTAACATTGTAATTTATAGTGCATTATAAACGCCGTAAGAAATAAATAATTTAAAACGCCAAAATCACTTTTTTGGTCACCAAAGCTCTAAATAAAATGTAATAAAAAGTGATCAAAAAGCTGTATGTACCAAAAAATGGTACCAATAAAAACTACAGCTCGTCCTGCCATAAATAAGCCCTCACACCGCTCAATTCAAGGAAAAATAAAAAAGTTAAAGCGTTTGGAATTCATGGAGTGAAAAACTAAAATGGAAAAGCTAAAAATGATCAGTCCTGCAAAGGTTAATTCATTTCTTTTAAAAAAAAAAATAATTATTACCACATGTGGGGTATTGTCATACTCGGGAGAGATTGCGTTACAAATTTAGGGCGACTTTTTCTCCTTTATCCCTTGTGAAAATGAAAAAATTCAACATTTTAGTGGACAAAAATGTTTATATTAATTTTCACGGCCTAATTCTACTAAATTCTGCAAAAAACCTGTGTGGTATAAATGCTTACTATACCCCTAGAAAAATTCCTTGAGGGGTGTAGTTTCACAAATGGGGTCACTTTTGGGGTGCTTCCACTGTTTTGTTCCCTCCAGGGCGTTGCAATCGCGACATGGCACTAAAAACCAATACAGCAAAATCTGCGCGCCAAAATCCAAATGGCGTTCCCTCCCTTCTGAGCCCTGCTGTGTGTTCAAACATCAGTTTACTACCACATATGGGGTATTTCCATAATCGAGAGAAGATGCTTTACAAATGTTGGGGTGCATTTTCTTCTTTATTCCTTGTAAATATTACAAATTTTATGTTTTTTCAGAAAAATAGTAGATTTTCATTTTCACAGACCAATAAATATAGCAAAATACCTGTGGGGTCAAAGTGCTAACTATACCCCTATGTAAATTCCTTGATGGGTCTAGTTTCCAAAATGGGGTTACTTTTGGGGAGTTTCTACTGTTTCGGCAACACAAGACCTCTTCAAACCCGACAGGGTGACTAAAATATAATCTAAAAATAAGCAGGCCCCAAAATCCTGTAGGTGCTCTTTTGCTTCTGAGGGCGGTGTTTCGGTCCATTAGGGTACTAGGGAAACATGTGGGATATTCCTAAAAACTGCAGGACCTGGGCAATAAATATTGAGTTGCGTTTCTCTGGTAAAACCTTCTGTGTTACAGATTTTTTTTTATTACTAATGAATTTCGGCAAAAAAAAAAAAGACATTTGTACATTTACCCTCTACTTTGCTTTATTTCCTCTGAAATGCCTAAAGGGTTAGGGCATGACCACACGTGGCGGATTTCCTCCGCAACTGTCCGCATCAATGCCGCACAGAATCTGCGTTGCAGATTCTGCTGCGGATCTGCACAAAATGTGCAGTAAATTGATGCGGACTAGCTGCTGCGGACTGCGGTAAAAGTACTTCCCTTCTCCCTATCAGTGCAGGATAGAGAGAAGGGACAGCACTTTCCCTTGTGAAAGTCAAAGAATTTCATACTTACCGGCCGTTGTCTTGGTGACGCGTCCCTCCTTCGGCATCCAGCCCGACCTCCCTGGATGACGCGGCAGTCCATGTGACCGCTGCAGCCTGTTATTAGCCTGTGATTGGCTGCAGCCGTCACTTAGACTGAAACGTCATCCTGGGAGGCCGGACTGGAGACAGAAGCAGGGAGTTCTCGGTAAGTATGAACTTCATTTTCTTTTACAGGTTGCTGTATATTGGGATCGGTAGTCACTGTCCAGGGTGCAGAAACAGTTACTGCCGATCGCTTAACTCTTTCAGCACCCTGGACAGTGACTATTTACTGACGTCTCCTAGCAACGCTCCCGTCATTACGGGAGCCCCATTGACTTCCTCAGTCTGGCTGTAGACCTAGAAATACATAGGTCCAGCCAGAATGAAGAAATGTGAAGTTAAAAAAGCAAGACGGATCCGCAGCACACATAACATGTGCATGACAGCTGCGGACTTCATTGCGGAAATTAGAATCTCCATTGAAGTCAATGGAGAAATTCCGCCATGAGTCCGCCACTGCTCCGCAACAGACAGAGCATGCTGCGGACACCAAATTCCGCTCCGCAGCCTATGCTCCGCAGCGGAATTTTACGCCTCGTCTAAACGAACACTGCTAAATTAAAGTGTAAGTCAATGGACAAACGGCTCCGCTGCGGATTAACGCTGCGGAGTGTCCGCAGCGGAATTTAAGTGAAATTCCGCCACGTGTGAACCCAGCCTTAAGAAACTTTCTGAATGCTATTTTAAATACTTTGAGGGGTGCAGTTTTTAAAATGAGGTAATTTATTGGGGGATTCTAATATATAAGGCCCTCAAAACCACTTCAGAACTAAACTGGTACCTGAAAAATAGCCTTTTGAAATTTTCTTGAAAATGTGAGAAATTGCTGCTAACGTTCTAAGCCTTGTAACGTCCTAGAAAAATAAAAGGATGTTCACAAAACGATGCAAATATAAAATACACATATGGGAAATGATAACTAGTGACTATTTTTTGTGGTATTACTGTCTGTTTTACAAGCAGATACATTTAAATTTAGAAAAATGCACATTTTTGCAAATTTTCTCAAAATTTTGGTGTTTTTCACAAATAACTATTGAATTTATCGACCAAATTTTTCCACTATCATGAAGTACAATATGTCACGAGAAAACGATCTCAGAATCGCTTGGATAGGTAAAAGCATTCCCAAGTTATTACCACATAAATTGACACATGTCCGATTTGAAAAAATCGGCTGTGCCACAAAGCCAAAACAGGCTGCGTCCTGAAGGGGTTTAAATTGAATCCTCCCCCCACCCCCAGTGGTGCATGATAAAGTAAATATGTGTACTTTTAAATATTTTTTTAACAGAAATAAGAAATGGCGTTCATTTTATTTAATTACTTTACTCTTATCATTTCAGGAGGAATTTAACATTTAACAAAACCCTGAGTGAGGCTGGTGGCAAACTTGTAGTTGTTGAATTTACAGCTAAATGGAGTGGACAAAGTAGATTGCTCGCCCCTACCATTGATGTGAGTAATATCAAGTGTGTGTATATATATATACACACACACACACACACACACACATATATCTATATATATATATATATATATATATATATATATATATATATATATATATATATATATATATACACTACCGTTCAAAAGTTTGGTGTCACCCAGACAATTTTGTGTTTTCCATGAAGACTCACACTTATATTTATCAAATGAGTTGCAAAATGACTAGAAAATATAGTCAAGACATTGACAAGGTTAGAAATAATGATTTTTATTTGAAATAATTTTCTCCTTCAAACTTTGCTTTCATCAAAGAATGCTCCATTTGCAGCAATTACAGCATTGCAGACCTTTGGCAGTCTAGCTGTTGAGGTAATCGGGAGAAATTTCACCCCATGCTTCCAGAAGGCCCTCCCACAAGTTGGGTTGGCTTGATGGGCATTTCTTGCGTATCATACGGTCAAGCTGCTCCCACAACAGCTCTATGGGGTTGAGATCTGGTGACTGCGCTGGCCACTCCATTATAGATATAATACCAGCTGCCTGCTTCTTCCCTAAATAGTTCTTGCATAATTTGGAGGTGTGCTTTGGGTCATTGTCCGGTTGTAGGATGAAATTGGCTCCAATCAAGCGCTGTCCACAGGGTATGGCATGGCGTTGCAAAATGGAATGATAGCCTTCCTTATTCAAAATCCCTTTTACCTTGTACAAATCTCCCACTTTACCAGCACCAAAGCAACCCCAGAGCATCACATTACCTCCACCATGCTTGACAGATGGCGTCAGGCACTCTTCCAGCATCTTTTCAGTTGTTCTGCGTCTCACAAATGTTCTTCTGTGTGATCCAAACACCTCAAACTTCGATTCGTCTGTACATAACACTTTTTTCCAATCTTCCTCTGTCCAATGTCTGTGTGCTTTTGCCCATATTAATCTTTTCCTTTTATTAGCCAGTCTCAGATATGGCTTTTTCTTTGCCACTCTGCCCTGAAGGCCAGCATCCCGGAGTCGCCTCTTCACTGTAGACGTTGACACTGGCATTTTGCGGGCACTATTTAATGAAGCTGCTAGTTGAGGACCTGTGAGGCGTCTATTTCTCAAACTAGAGACTCTAATGTACTTGTCTTGTTGCTCAGTTGTGCAGCGGGGCCTCCCACTTCTCTTTCTATTCTGGTTAGAGCAGGTGTGTGCTGTCCTCTGAAGGGAGTAGTACAAACCGTTGTAGGAAATCTTCAGTTTCTTGGCAATTTCTCGCATGGAATAGCCTTCATTTTTAAGAACAAGAATAGACTGTCGAGTTTCACATGAAAGCTCTCTTTTTCTAGCGATTTTGAGAGTTTAATCGAACCCACAAATGTAATGCTCCAAATTCTCAACTAGTTCAAAGGAAGATCAGTTTTATAGCTCCTCTAAACAGCAAAACTGTTTACAGCGGTGCTAACATAATTGCACAAGGGTTTTCAAGTGTTTTCTAATCATCCATTAGCCTTCTAACACAGTTAGCAAACACAATGTACCATTAGAACACTGGAGAGATGGTTGCTGGAAATGGGCCTCTATACACCTATGTAGATATTGCATTAAAAACCAGACGTTTGCAGCTAGAATAGTCATTTAGCACATTAACAATGTATAGAGTGTATTTCTGATTAATTTAATGTTATCTTCATTGAAAAAAACTGTGCTTTTCTTTCAAAAATAAGGAAGTTTCTAAGTGACCCTAAACTTTTGAACGGTAGTGTATATATATAAATATATATACACAGTTGGGTGCATTCCTGTGTCGAGCCACGCCTACACATAGGTCATTGTTGACGTGCAAGGCCTCGGGTAGTCTGACAGTCCTGTTCTGTGTATATAGGACAGGATGAGCCAGTTTGGCAAAGGCTTTGGCCCCAGTAGCCTGAGGAGACAGAGGATCAAAGGAGATTCTCTGCTCCTCCTTAGTGGTAAAACTGGACAGGGCAGCTGCCTTCCTCTCAGCTATGTCCTGTCCACTAACCTTGGGGAAGTTTCCCACATGCATATATATAACTTTTTTTTATGTATTTTGTTTTTTATATTTTTAAAATGTTTTATGTGTCTGTGTGAGTTAAATAAGTGGTATTCCCAACTCTGACATTTATGTCATTTCAACAAGATATGCCATAACTATCTGATAGATGTGGGTCCCACATCTGTCCCTGACCCCATCCCATCTGGTGAGGCGGCTGCTGTATCCAGATTGAGAATAAAGTGAAAGGTGGACGCACAGAATCACAGGAGTGAAACCCGCGTCTAGCAGAAATTTATGACATGCCCTGTGGAATAATGTCACGGTCTCAGGGTATGTGGACCTACTGGGCCGCTCCACCTCAGCGGAGTGGCAGCTGGCCAAGTCAGAGTCTTTGCAAGAGTCTATACAAGTTTGTAGCACAAGGGTACCTGAAATAATCCACATGGTGGCAGGGGCTCTGGCACGGATGGCAGTAGGTGCAGCAGGTTGCGTCAGAGGTGGCGTATGGCGACGTGTGCAGTAGGTTGCATCAGACGTGGCAGATGAAAACGGGTGCAGTAGGGCACGACTCCAAACACTAAGCAGGCTCAGGAACAATAACACAGCATTGGATATGGGTAGCAGGGCACGGGAAACAACGGGAACAGGATAACACTTTTTCAGTTTTAATTTGAATGTGTTCTGACAAATTTAAGTCCCTAATCAAGCAGACTGCAGCCGCAAATCTTAGGTGTTTCACATAGGTAGTGCGGCCATCTGAGAGGGTGGTTTTACTGCACTCAGACGGTACTGACTATTGAATATCAATAGTATTACTGCATGAAGACTTTTCAGTTCACATTGCGGTTTTAATTCTCATTTGTATGCTTATAGTTATCCATAATAAAGCTGTACGCCGCGACACTAAACATTCAATAGGTGTCTGGGAAACAAGGGCTATATTGATGTGTTTTTTGTATGTACTTCAGCCCACCAGACACCTGGGACTTTTTTTTGTTTGTTTCAGAATAACACTGAGGGACCATTTGCAAAGACTGACATGGGGTTTACTAATAACACTCAGGCAAGGATCAGAAGGACATGGCCCCTTTTATAGTTCAGGTGAGATCAGGGAATAATTATTTACATATGCGCGCACTGGCCCACTGTCACGCCGCGGGGTGTGGACCCACTGGGTCAGGCAGTGGCAGTCCATCTACCGAGGCAACGACCAATGGCCTCTCCAGAAGGACAGTGGGCAAGTGAAGAAGATCCACAAGGCCTTGGCATATGAAATTGGCTGCAGAGCCAGAGTCCAGGTAGGCAGAGACCGGATGGGGTCTCTCGCCAGCGACAATGGTCACAGGGATGAACAGTTTGGAGGAGAGTTCTCTCTAAAATGCTGTGTCGCCCAGGGTTGTCTCTCCAACCAATCCTAGGCGTTGGAGTTTTTTGGCTTCTGGGGACACAGACGCACGACATGGCAAACGAGGCTGCAATATATACAGAGTCCAGAAGCGCGCCTGCGCTGTTTCTCCTGAACAGACAGTTTAAGCCGATCCACTTGCATCTGTACCTCGGGTGGAGTAGTAGATGAAGGCAAGAGGGGTTGTTGGAAGTTGGGCGCCAGAATGCTCTGGGCTATAAAAAGGGCTCTGCTCTCTTGCTCTTTGCCAGAGCATTGTTTGTTACCTGAAGATTGTCGTGCTAATGGTGTCCAAGTGTTTTATTTATTTCTCATTTTAGAAAACCCCAAAAAATTAATTCCCATTATACCCCTAGATGAATATTTTGGGATTTCTGCTTCAAGAGCAGATATTTTGGAAGTGTTATAGAAACTCTGTTGAGTTTTGTAAAACCAGCTTTGAAAAAAGGCGATTTGTGAAATAAGCTTCTTCTATCGTCCGCCCTCCTACATCTCTATGTGATAAATAAGACACACATATTTGGTATCCCCATGCACGGGAGAAGTGGCAGAATGTGAAAGGAGATGAATTTTGTCCGTGGTCTATACTGTGTGTGAAAAATGCTGGCATAAACTGACGCATTTGCTAAAAAATTGCTAATTTTATTTTGTTCCATCTTATTCAAGAAACTTTCAGAAGAAAACTGGACATGCTAAAAATATGATAAACCCCTTGAAGAAAACCTTGTGGGGTCTACTTGTGTGAATTAAGTCATTTATGGGGTGTTTCTAATGTTTCAGCAGCATTAGGCCCCCCAGAAAACAGTATGCTGCTATAAAGTCAAGTGCAGAATTCCTGGACCGAAAAGGCCAAAAAGCCTCGTTTTATGCCAAGCCCTGGCACATGCCCATAAATAAAGCACACATATTTGGTATCCCCATGCACGGGAGAAGTGGAAGAATGTGAAATGGGATGAATTTTGTCCGTGGTCCATTCTATGTGTGAAAAATGCTAGCAAAAACTAACGCATTTGCTAAAAAAAAAAGCTAATTTTATTTTGTTCCATCTTATTCAAGAAACTTTCAGAAGAAAACTGGACTTGCTAAAAATATGATAAACCCCTTGAAGGAAACCTTGTGGGGTCTACTTGTGTGAATGAAGTCATTTATGGGGTGTTTTTAATGTTTCAGCAGCATTACGCCCCCAAGAAAATAGTATGCTGCTATAAAATCAAATGGAAAATTCCTGGACCGAAAAGTCCAAAAAGCCTCCTTTTATGCCAAGCCCTGGCACATGCCCACACAGTGAATAAAGCACACATATTTGGTATCCCCATGCACGGGAGAAGTGGCAGAATGTAAAAGGAGATTAATTTTGTCCGTGGTCTATACTGTGTGTGAAAAATGCTAGCATAAACTGACGCATTTGCTTTAAAAAAAAGCTAATTTTATTTTTCTTCCATCTTATTCAAGAAACTTTCAGAAGAAAACTGGACTTGCTAAAAATATGATAAACCCCTTGAAGGAAACCTTGTGGGGTCTACTTGTGTGAATGAAGTCATTTATGGGATGTTTCTTATGTTTCAGCAGCATTAGGCCCCCCAGAAAACAGTATGCTGCTATAAAATCCAATGCAGAATTCCTGGACCGAAAAGGCCAAAAAGCCTCCTTTTATGCCAAGCCCTGGCACATGCCCGCACAGTGAATAAAGCACACATATTTGGCATCCCCATGCACGGGAGAAGTGGAAGAATGTGAAAGGCGATTAATTTTGTCCGTGGTCAATACTGTGTGTGAAAAATGCTAGCATAAACTGACGCATTTGCTAAAAAAAAGCAAATTTTATATTTTTCCATCTTATTCAAGAAATTTTCAGAAGAAAACTGGACTTGCTAAAAATATGATAAACCCCTTGAAGGAAACCTTGTGGGGTCTACTTGTGTGAATGAAGTCATTTATGGGGTGTTTCTTATGTTTCAGCAGCATTAGGCCCCCCAGAAAACAGTATGCTGCTATAAAATCCAATGCAGAATTCCTGGACCGAAAAGAAGAAAGATGGATCGCTACGACCTTGTATTGACTACCGAGGTCTGAATCAGATCACAGTGAAGAACAGCTATCCTCTGCCTTTGATCTCTGAACTGTTTGATCGCATACGGGGGGGAAAACATTTTTTCTAGGCTGGACCTGCGTGGGGCCTACAATTTGATTCGGATTCGTCGAGGTGACGAGTGGAAGAATGTTTTTAATACGCGTGATGGGCACTACGAATATCTAGTTATGCTCTTTCGGCCTGTCTAATGCTCCCGCAGTGTTTCAAGAATTTGTCAATGACATTTTTCGTTATCTCCTTTATGTTTGTGTTGTGGTGTACCTCGATGACATTTAGATTTTTTCCCCAGATCCAGTAACTCATCAAAGTCATGTCCGCCAGGTGTTGCTTCGCCTAAGGGAGAATCGACTTTATGCCAAGCTGGAGAAGTGTGTGTTTGAGAAGAAGTCTTTATCCTTCCTGGGCTATATCATCTCTGATCAGGGCCTCAAGATGGACCACCAGAAGGTAAAGGCTGTCCGGGAGTGGCCACGCCCCCAAGGCTTAAGGGCCATACAACGCTTCCTGGCATTCGTCAACTTCTACCGGCTGTTCATCCTCAACTTCTCATCTTTGACTGCTCCTATCTCCACCCTCACTAAAAAGGGTATGAACGCCAAAATGTGGACTCCGGAGGCAGAAGCCGCATTTGAATCTTTAAAGTAAGCCTTCACGTCAGCCTCTATTCTTCACCACCCTGATATATCCCTACAGTTTTCGTTAGAGGTGGATGCTTCCTCTGTCGGTGCTGGTGCACTCCTGTTCCAGAGAGGTTTGAAAGGCAAGGCTGTGGTATGTGGCTACTATTCCAAGCAGTTTTCCTACGCAGAACGCAACTACTCGATTGGGGATTAGGAGTTACTGGCCATCAAACTGGCTCTGCAGGAGTGGAGACATCTACAGGAGGGCGCTGTTTATCCTATCCTGGTCTTCACGTATCACAAGAACTTGACCTACCTACTGACGGCCAAGCGGTTGAATCCTCATCAAGCCAGGTGGTGATTGTTCTTTGCTCGGTTCCGGTTCGAACTCCACTACCGACCTGCCGACAAGAATGTGAGGGCGGACGCCTTGTCTAGGTCTTTTGAAACTGAAGACACTGTGGAGTCCCTGCAGAATATTATTGATCCGTCCTGCATCTTCTCTGTGAACCCCCTGCAAGTGAGAGACATTCCTCTGGGAAGAACTTTTCTGCGTCTGGCAGACAGAGGAAGAATTCTTCGCTGGGGTCACTGTTCTAAGCTGGCTGGTCACGTGGGTGCTCATAAGACCCAAGATCTAATCACCCGTCAGTTCTGGTGGCCCACACTACCCAAAGACGTTATGGACTTTGTCTCCTCATGCATGGTGTGCGCAGCACATAAAGTCGCCCACTTCAGACCTGCTGGTCTGCTCCAGCCACTCCCTGTGCCCGTTGCTCCCTGGCAGCATGTCGCAATGGATTTGGCACAGATCTTCCTCCTTCTGCGGGTTGCAGTGTAATCTGGGTGGTGGTGGACCGATTTTCTAAGATGGCTCATTTTGTTCCCTTGAATGGTCTGCCATTTGCTGCTCAACTGGCTGACCTCTTCATACAACACATCTTCCGTCTGTACGGCTTGCCTTTGCGTGTTGTCTCGGACCGAGGGGTCCAGTTCACCCCAGAGTTTTGGAGCGCACCCTGCGGTCTCCTCGGTGTAAAGTGGGACTTCTCATCAGTCTATCATCCACAATCCAATGGGCAAGTCGAGAGGGTTAACCAGATTATGGAGAACTATCTGCGTCACTTTGTTTCCAGACAACATGATGACTGGGTGCAGTTGCTTCCGTGGGCAGAGTTCTCTTATAATAACTACACTAGTGAGTCCACTACCTCCAGCCCGTTCTTCATCGTCTACAGTCAACATCCTCGTATACCTCTTCCTGTCTCTACTATGTCCCAGGTGCCTGCGGCTGACTCGACCTTCAGGGACTTTCTACAAATATGGAAACAGACCCGATCTTCTATCTTGCTGCGGTGGGCCGCATGAAGAAAAATGTGGATACAAGAAGATGGGATCCTCCGGAGTTTCTTCCAGGAACTAAAGTCTGGTTGTCTTCAAGGAATATCCGTCTGAGGGTTCCGTCGTGCAAGTTTGCTCCTAGGTTCCTCGGACCCTTCGAAATCCTGCGACAGATCAACCCGGTATCTTACAAGCTGTGGCTGCCTCCTACCATCAAGATTCCTAATTCCTTCCATGTCTCCTTGCTGAAGCCTGTGGTCCTGAACCGCTACTCCAGGACTCCTAGTTCCGCAGTGGTCCCTGGCTGCTCATCTGGGACTTTTGAAGTAAGGGAGATTCTGGCAACCAAGAAGGTGAGAGGAAGGACTTTTTATTTAGTGGATTGGAAGGGGTTTGGTCCAGAGGAGAGGTTTTGAGAGCCAGAGGAGAACATTGATGTCCTTGTCCTTATGAGAAGGTTTCTCTGCCGCTCTGGTCTCAAGAAGAGGGGGCTACTGTAACATCTATGGCCATGGCCCGTCGTTCCGACTTACCCCTCGACGGCCGTGGCCATGGTCTCCTGACTTGTGTGCAGCGTTGTCCTCCCGTGAGGCTCCGGCACTCACTTCCGGATTACGAGACTGTCTCTAGAGGGAGCGCACGCCCGCTCTTAAAGAGCCAGTGCGCGCATATTGAAGGAAGTCTGCAATCTAGCCCAGGATACTCTGGGCTATAAAAAGGGCTCTGCCCTCTTGCTCTTTGCCAGAGCGTTGTTTGTTACCCGAAGTTTGTCATGCTAATGGTCGCCTAGTGTTTTCCAGTTTCCCATTGTACCCTGTTCCTGTATCCTGTTAACGTGCTACCCTGTTCTAAGTGCCGCGCTGAGTTGTTGCCAGATTGGACTACGTTCCTTGCCTGTTTAGTTACACCACAGCTGACGTCTACCTGCTGCCTGGTCCCAGTTGTGCCTGCCTTTCTACTGTTTACGTTGCCTCAGGTATCCTCTCTGAACTATTTGACTCTGTACCTTACCTGTTTGGCCAGCGGCCGGCCCGCTACGCGGTACGACCCAGTGGGTCCACACCCCACATCGTGACAATAGGCAACCACAGGCTAGAGTAGGCATGAACGGTCAGAAATCAGCTTACTTTAATATAGAAAGGGGAGTGCGGCACGGTTGTCCTCTATCCCTCCTCTTATTTACTTTAGTAATTGAGGTTTTGGCAATAAAGATAAGAACCTCTGAGAATATAGTGGGTTTTCAAATGGGTAATAGGGTCGATTAAAATCTCGTTCTCCTGTTTATAGGGGATTTATCTTTGGTTAACCCCTAGGCACACCACGACGCAACTGTACGTCTGGGTGGCCAGTGTCTTAGCCCACCAGGACTGTGCGGTTCCCTGACAGCTGACACTCCACTGTTGCCGATCAGCGGCTCATTTCCGCTGATTTCGGCAATTAACTCCTTAAATGAGCCGATTAATTGCAATCGCCACACTTAGGAGTTTCTACCACATCGGCAGACCTCACAATGAAATCGTGAGGTTTGCAGATGGCTAGCATGGCCACCAGAGGCCAAGTAATGGCCTCCGTGTCTGCTATGTACGGAAGCCTATCAGGACTAGCCTTCTGATAGACTTCCTGTCAGAGTGACAGGACATCACTGTGTCATTTGCGATGCACACTGTCGGTGACAGTGTACATCGGGAACCGGGAGGTCAGCTGTCCCTGACAGCTGACACTCCACTGTTGCCGATCAGCAGCTCATCGCCGCTGATTTAGGCAATTAACCCGTTAGATGCGGCGCTCGATTGCGATCGCCGCATTTAGGGGGTTTGTAGAACATCAGCAGCCCCCATGCAATCATGGGGGTTGCTGATGCTTGTAATGGCATCCGGAGGCCAGATAACAGCCTCCGGGTCTGCCATGTATAGAAGCCTACAAGGACCAGCCTCTGGATGGTCCTCGTAGACTTACTGTCAGAGTGACTGTGACGTCACACTGACAGTTCGAATACGTTACACTACCTAGGTAGTGTAATGTATTCTAGCAGCGATCAGATCTGCAGGTAAAAAAAAAAGTGTAAAAAGTAAAAAAAAAATAATAATAAAATTGTTTTAAAAAAGTGTAAAAATCAAAGATTTTTTTTTCCTATAATAAGTCTCTTATTATAGGAATAAAATGAAACCGTTAAAAAACAGTACAAATATTAGCGCGTTCGTAACGACCCAACTATAAAACTATAATGTTATTTTTCCCGCTCGGTGAACGCCGCAAAAAAACAAACACTAAAAACAATGCCAGAATCACTATAATACAATGCCAGAATCCCAAAATATAGAATAAAAAGTGATCAAAAATTCGCATGTACCCCAAAATAGTACCAATGAAAACTACAACCAGTCCGGCAAAAAACAAGCCCTTACACTGCTCAATCGACCAAAAAATAAAAAAGATATGGCTCTCAGAATGTGTTGATATAAAACAATTATTTTTTTAACAAATAGTTTTTTCTTTGTAAAAGTAATAAAATATAAAAAAAATATATAGATTTGGTATCACTGTAATCATATTGATCCGCAGAATAAAGTTACGTTTTCGTTTTTACCGCACAGTGAAAGCGGTAAAAACGAAATCCAAAAAACAATGGAGGAATCACAGTTTTTTACAATTTCACCCCGCAAAGAATTTTATTTTCGGTTTCCCAGTACATTATATGGTAATTTAAATGGTGTCAATAGAAACTACAACTCTTCCCACAAAAAATAAGCCCTCACACTGCTCTATTCATGGAAAAATAAAAAAAAGTTATGTCATTTGGAAGGCAGGGAGTGAAAAACTAAAAAGTAAAAGCAAAAAAGGATCAGTCCTGCAAAGGTTAATTAATTTCAATTAAAAAAACAATTATTACCACATGTGGGGTATTGTCATACTCGGGAGAGATTGCGTTACAAATTTAGGGTGACTTTTTCTCCTTTATCCCTTGTGAAAATGAAAAAATTCAACATTTTAGTGGACAAAAATGTTGATATTCCTTTTCACGGCCTAATTCTACTAAATTCTGCAAAAATCCTGTGTGGTATAAATGCTCACTATACCCCTAGATAAATTCCTTGAGGGGTGTAGTTTCCCAATGGGCTCACTTTTGGGGTGTTTCCACTATTTTGTTCCCTCCAGGGGGTTGCAATCGCGACATGGCACTGAAAACCAATCCAGCAAAATCTGTGTTCGAAAATCCAAATGGCGCTCCTTCCTTTCTGAGCCCTGCTGTGGGTCCAAACAGAAATTTATTACCACATATGGGGTATTTCCGTAATTAGGAGAAGATGCTTTACAAATGTTGGGGTGCATTTTCTTCTTTATTTCTTGTAAATATTACAAATTTTTATGTTTTTTCAGAAAAAAGTATATTTTCATTTTCACAGACTAACTCCAATAAATATAGCAAAATACCTGTGGGGTCAACATGCTAACTATACCCCTAGATACATTCCTTGAGGGGTGTAGTTTCCAAAATGGGGTAACTTTTGGGGAATTTCTACTGTTTTGGCACCACAAGACCTCTACAAACCTGACATGGTGCCTAAAATATAATCTAAAAAAAAAGCAGACCCCAAAATCCTGTAGGTTCTCTGAGGCCGGTGTTTCGGTCCATTAGGGCACTAGGGCAAAATGTGGGATATTTAAACTGCAGAACCTGGGCAATAAATATTGAGTTGTGTTTCTCTGGTAAAACCTTCTGTGTTATAGAATTTTTTTTATTACAAATGAATTTCGGGTGAAAAAAAAAAGTAGTTTGTAAATTTCCCCTCTACGTTGCTTTATTTCCTTTGAAACGCCTAAAGAGTTAAGAAACTTTCTGAATGCTGTTTTGAATACTTTGAGGGGTGCAGTTTTTTAAAATGGGGTGATTTATGGGGGGATTCTAATATATAAGGCCCTCAAAACCACTTCAGAACTAAACTGGTACCTGTACAAATAGCCTTTTTAAATTTTCTTAAAATGTGAGAAATTACTTCTAAAGTTCTAAGCCTTGTAACGTCCTAGAAAAATAAAAGGATGTTCAAAAAACGATGCAAACATAAAGTGGACATATGGGAAATGGCAACTAGTGACTATTTTGTGTGTGGTATTACTATCTGTTTTACAAGCAGATACATTTAAATTTAGAAAAATTCACATTTGTGCAAATTTTCTCTAAATTCTGGTCTTTTCCACTAATAAATATTGAATTTATCAACCAAATTTTTCCACTATCATAAAGTACAATATGTCACGAGAAAACAATCTCAGAATCGCTTGGATAGTTAAAAGCATTGCCAAGTTATTACTGCATAAAGTGACACGTGTCAGATTTGAAAAAATCTGCTGTGCCACAAGGCCAAAACAGGCTGCGTCCTGAAGGGGTTAAACATGTAATTTGGTAATTCCAAGAGTTTGGTGAGCGGGCTGGCGTTCAAATCAATTGCCAAAAGTCTAGTTTGTCAAATATCTCGGCCGAGGTTAACCCTGATCAGATTACCTCCTTGAATTCTGTTGAGGTGTTTGAATATTTAGGTATAAACATTTCTGGGGACCCCGCTGACTACATTACACTGAATATAATTCTTCTGTTTGCATCTCTGAGGGGGAAAGTTAAAGCATGGAATAAGTTACCATTGACCAGAGCTGCAAGAATTTAACTGATCAAAATGTTTTTTTTACCTAAAATATTACATTATTTCTCCAACTGTCTGATTTGGTTACCGGGAAAAAAATGTAAAACTCTAGAAGCTATCTCTAATGACCTAATTTGGAGTGGGGAAAAAAAATTGCATTGAAAACTCTGTTCTTACCCTACCGGTAACCAAAGGGGGCTTTGCCCTTCCTGATTGGAGGCAGTACTTTTTAGCTTCTCAGTTCCAACAGTTATGGGACTGGGAGGGCCTCGGGGCTAATAGATTTTTGTTGAAAACACTAGGGGACAAATGGTCTAATATATTTGAAGCTCTAGAAGCCGGGGTTCTGAATTCCCCTGATTTGGGACATGGGCCTATTTATGATAACCAGCAGCGGGTCTGGTATGCTGTCAAACTCTAAAACAATTAATACCTTTATTGAAGTCACTCCTCTATGGGACAATAGGAATATTAGTGAGTTTGACAGCCTCCTGGACTCTTTGTTTTGGAAAAAGCATCACATCGCATGGATATCATATTTATTTAATAATGCACAACTAAAAACTTTTACGGAACTGCAGAGATTATACAAGGTCCCTGATTACGGTCTGTTTCGATATTTTCAAATCAAACACGACTTTTTGTCCTCACTTTATAAAAAAATCCTTTTAGGGGATGAAGGAAATCATATTAAATCACAAAGAAAATGGGATAAGTATCTTGGGATTAGGATCGATTAGGGGTTAGTTTATAAACATATAGGAGAAGCATCATTAACCTCTTTATACCAAATGTATTTTAAACCTTAATGACCAAGCTATTTTTTAAGTTTTTCCATCGTCGCATTCAAATAGCTATAACTTTTTTATTTTTTCATCAACATGGCTGTATAAGGACTTTTTTTTGCGGACAAGCTGTATTTTTTAATAGCACCATTTTGGGGTACTTATAATTTATTGTTTAACTTTTTATTAACTTTTTTAGTGGGGTACTGGAAAAAAAACAGAAATGTTGCCATTCTTTTTTGCGTCTTAATTTTACGCCATTTACCATGTGGTATAAATAACATAATAACTTTATTCAGTGGATCGTTACGATTGCAGCGGTACCATATTTGTATAGTTTTTTTTATGTTTTACTACTTTTACACAGTAAAAACTTTTTTATCTTTCTACTGATGCAGCTGTACGATGGCTTTTTTTTGCGGGATGACTCTTAGTTTTTATTGGTACCATTTTGGTGTATGTACGACTTTTTGATCACTTTTTATCACATTTCTTTCAAGGTAGAGTGAACAGAAAACAGCAATTCTGGCATTGTTTTTTATTTTTTTACAGCATTCACTGTGGGGGTTAAATAATGTAAATGCTTTATAGTTGGGGTAGTTACGGATGCGGCGATACCAAATACGTGTAACGCTTAACTTTTTTTCATAATAAAGTATTATGTAAGGGGAAAAAGTGGGTTTTTAATTTTTTTTACTTGGGACATGTATTTATTTAAAACTTTATTTAACTTTTTTTTCACTTTTTTTATAGTCCCACTAGGGGACTTTACTGTGTGATCTTTTGATCGCTTTTATAATACACTGCAATACAGAAGTATTGCAGTGTATTATTACCTGTCAGTGTAAAACTGACAGGTATATGTTAGGCCATGCCTTTGTTAGGCCCCCAGGCTACCATAGAAACCATCGGCACCCCGCGATGTCCGCAGGGTGCCAGTGGGGTGAGAGAGGGAGCCCCCACCTCTAAAACCACGTAGATGCGGCACTCGCTATTGAGCACCACATCTGAGGGGTTAAATATGATCGGAGACCACTGCTAGTGGTCTCCGATCATTGCCCTGAAGCCCAGGCTGTTATCAACAGCCTGGGCTTCAGGAGATCCCTACATGATGTGCGAAAAGTTCTTCTGAAGTGAAAAGGCGGCACGTCAGAAGAACTACCCTGAACGGCCGCCGTAACAAGGCTATACGGCGGTCATTAAGGGGTTAAATCACGATCACCGATTTATTTGTTTTATGATCAATCATAGACTTTATTATACACCTAAGCTCTTAAAGGTTATGGAGTTTAGGAATAACGATAATTGTCAGAAATGTGGTGTAGATCAAGCAGATTTTCATCAGTGAACAACTGACAGTTCCAATACATTGCACTACATAGGTAGTGCAATGTATTAAAACATCAAACAAAAAATAAAAGTTGTAAAAAATACAATAAAAGTTTCAAGTAATAAAAATAAAACACAATCGCCCCCTTTTTCACTTATCAAGTCATTTATTATTGAAAAAAATAATAAACCATACATATTTGGTATCGCTGTGACCGTAACGACCTAAACTATAAAACTATTATGTTATTTATCCCGCGCAGTGAACACCGTAAAAAAAAAACGAAAAAATACTGCCATAATTGCTGTTTTTTTGGTCACTTTGTCTTCCAAAAATTGAAATAAAAAGTGATCAAAAAGTCGCATGTATCCAAAAATGGTACCTATAAAATCTATAAATCGTCTCGCAAAAAAAACAAGTCCTCATACAGCTCCATCCACGAAAATTTTTTAAGGTTATGGCTCTCACAATATTGTGACAGAAAAAAATACATTCTCTTTAGAAAAGTTATTTTATTGTGCAAAAAGTTGTAAAACATAAAAAAGTGCTATAAATTAGGTATCACCGGAATCAGACTGACCCGCAGAACGAAGGTAACATGTAATTTATGATGCATGGTGAATGCTATATAAAAATAACTAAAAAAAGATGCCAGAATTGCTGTTTTTTTGTCATCTTGCCTCCCATAAAAAAGGATAAAAAGTGATCAAAAAGTCGCATGTACCCCAAAATGGTACCAATAATAACTACAGCTCGTCCCCGCAAAAAAACAGCCCTCATACCACTACGTCTATTAAAAAATAAAATAAGTTGAGGCTCCAATAAGTCAGGAAAGAAAAATATCCAGTTGTGCAGCCCGAGGGGAACATTTCTTCTGTTTCAAGAGGCGAATTATCAAGGCCCTAAAAATAGGGAACCAGGAAGGGGAGGGCCCAAACATATCTTCTGGAAGCGAGGGCGTCCGTATTATACCAGGACAAAATTCCACAAACTGCAAATGTGCGGAGTGTGGACCAAAAGGAGGATAAGGAAGGACACCATTTATCAGTGCGACACCGGCCTGCGCATATAGGATTGCTTCACAGCATAACACACATCTATGGATTATTTTATTACTTTTTTTACCTTATTATTATATCACCTGACTATGCCCCTGATGTACTCTGCCCAGCTCACATATGCCCCCACATTATAAACTGAAACAGCAGCAATACTCCAAACAAAACTACTACCAACTAAAATCCACGCTCCAAATGCCAAATGGCGCTACCTCCCTTCTGAACCCGAAAGCATGCCAAAACAGCTGTTTACTTCCACATATATGGCATCGTCATACCCGGGAGAACCCTTTTAACAATTTTTGGTGTGTATGTCCCCAGTGGCACAAGCTGGGCACTACATATTTGCCACTGAAATGGCATATCTGGGGAAAAAATAAAATTTTTACTTTGCACCATCCGCAGCGCAATCATTTGAGGAAAAGACATGTGGGGTGAAAATCCTCACTACACCCCTTAATAAATGCCATGAGGGGTGCAGTTTCCAAAATGGGGTCAATTATCAAGGGTTTCTTTTATTATTTCACATCAGAGCCTCTGCAATTGTGAACCAATACTGTGTAAGTCGCCAAATTAGGCCTCAACTTTGCATGATACTCTTTCACTCCTGAGCCCTGTCGAATGTCCAGGCAAAAGATTAGGGCCACATGTAGGGTGTTTCTAAATCCGGGAAACACAGCATAATAATTAGAGAGCTGTCTTGTTATGGTGGGCACCATATATTGGCATTTCTATGGAAAAAAATCCCATTTTCACTCTGCAACATCGAGCGCACACTAATTTCTGCCAAACATCTGTGGGGTTAATATGCTCACTACACCCCTAGGTGAATACCTTGAGGGGTGTTGTTTCCAAAATGGGGTCACTTCTGGGGGGATTCACTGTTTTGGTCCCACAGGGACTTTGCAAATGCGACATAGCACCCAGAAACCAAATGCAGCAAAATCTGTACTCCAAAAGCAAATGGCGCTTCTTCCCTTCTGAGCCTTAGGGAGGATTTACACGAGCGTGTGCGTTTTGCGCACACAAAAAATGCTGCGTTTTGCATGCGCAAAAGGCACTTAACAGCTGTGTGTCATCACATAGGATGTGATCATTATGACACTCCATTTGGATGTTTGTAAACAGAAAAGCACATGGTCACCCAGAAACCAAATGCAGCAAAATCTGTACTCCAAAAGCAAATGGCGCTTCTTCCCTTCTGAGCCTTAGGGAGGATTTACACGAGCGTGTGCGTTTTGCGCACACAAAAAACGCTGCGTTTTGCATGCGCAAAAGGCACTTAACAGCTGTGTGTCATCACATAGGATGTGATCATTATGACACTCCATTTGGATGTTTGTAAACAGAAAAGCACGTGGTGCTTTTCTGTTTGCAAACATACTTTTGACTGCTGTTGCGCGAATCACGAGCATTCCACAGAAGTGCTTCCGTGTGGCATGCGTGATTTTCACGCACCCATTGACTGCAATGGGTGCGTGATGCGCGAACAACGCAAAAATATAGGACATGTTGTGAGTTTTACGCAATGGACTCACGCTGCGCAAAAATCACGGACTGTCTGCACGGCCCCATAGACTAACATAGGTCCGTACGACACGTGTGAAAATCACGCGCGTTGCACGGACGTATATCACGTTCGTGTAAATCTGCCCTTTTTCTGTGCCCAAACAACAGTTTATGACTACACATGGGGTATTGCCGTACTCGGGAGAAATTGCTTTACAAGTGTTGGGGGGTTCTTTTTTTCCTTTATTTGTTGAGAAAAAGAAAAATTTTGAGCTAAAACTATGTCTTATTGAAGAAAAAGGATTTTTTTTATTTTCACTGCCCAATTCTAATAAAATCTATGAAACACCTGTGGGGTCAAAATGCTCACTACACCCCTAGATGGATTCTTCAAGTGGAGTAGTTTCCTAAACGGAGTAACTTTTTGGGCGTTTTCACTGTTTTCGTCCCTCAGGGGCTTTGCAAGTGCGACATGGCCTCCGCAAACCATTCCTGATAAATTTGAGCTCCAAAAGCTAAATGGCACGCTTTCTCTTCGAAGCCCGGCCGTGTGTCCAAACACCCATTTATGACCACATGTGGGGTACTGTTTTACTCAGAAGAAATTGCTTTACAAATGTTGTAGTGCTTTTTCTCCTTTAGTCTTAGTGGAAATTAGAAAAAATTAGCGAAACCTACATTTTTTGGAAGAATGTAGATTTTCATTTTCACGGCCTACTTCCAATAATTTCTGCAAAAAACCTGCGGGGTCAAAATGCTCACTATACCCCTAGATAATTTCCTCAAGGGTGTATTTTCCAAAATGGGGTCACTTTTGGGGGATTTCCACTGTTATGGCACCGCAAGAGCCCTTCAAACTTGACATGGTGCCTAAAATATATTCTAATAAAAAGGAGACCCCAAACTCCTCTAGGTGCTCCTTTGATTCTGAGGCCGGTGCTTCAGTCCATTAGCACACTAGGGCCACATGTGGGATATTTATAAAAACTGCAGAATCTGGGCAATAGATATTTAGTTGCATTTCTCTGGTCAAACTTTCTGTTACAAAAAAATAGATTAAAAATGAATTTCTGTCAAAAAATATAAAATTTGAAAATTTCACTTCTACTTTGCGTCTAAAGGGTTAAGAATCTTTCTAAATGCGGTTTCTAATACTTTGGGGGTGAAGTTTTTCAAATGGGGTGACTTATTGGGAGTTTATATAAAAGGCCCTAAAAACCGCTTCACAACTGAACTGGCCCCTGTAAAAATAGCCTTTTGAAATTTTCTTGAAAATGTGAGAAATTGCTGCTAAAGTTCTAAGCCTTGTAATATCCTAGAAAAATAAAAAGATGTTCAAAAAATGATGCCAATCTAAAGTAGACATATGGGGATGTTAATTAGCAACAATTTTGTGTGGTATTACTATCTGTCTTAGGGCTTATTCAGACGAACGGGATATACGTCCGTGCAACGCGAATGATTTTCACGCGCGTCGCACGGACCTATATTAGTCTATGGGGCCATGCCGACAGTTGCGTGATTTTTACGCAGCGTGAGTCCGCTGCGAAAAACTCACGACATGTCCGTTCTTTGTGCGTATTTCGCACATCACGAACCCATTGAAGTCAATGGGTGCGTGAAAATCACACGCACCACACGGAAGCACTTCCGTGGGACGAGCGTGATTCGCGCAACAGCTGTCAAACTATGAATGTAAACAGAAAAGCACCACGTGCTTTTCTGTTTACAAACATCCAAACGGAGTGTCATAATGATGGCGGCTGCGCGAAAATCACGCAGCCGCGCATCATACGGGGCTGACACACGGAGCTGTTAAGTACATTTTGAGCGCGCAAAATGCCACGTTTTTTGCGCGCGCAAAACTCACACGCTCGTGTGAATCCGGCCTTACAAGCAGATACATTTAAATTTAGAAAAATGCTAACGGGGGGGGGGGGGGGTAAGTATAAGCTTTTATACATTTCCAATAATAATTAGTTGGGTTTTATTTCTCTCACTTGCGATTTTTTTGCGGCGTTTCCAACGTCGCAACACATAGCTCTTTGTTGCGGGTTTATCTCCCATTGAATTCAATAGGGAAAACCCGCAACAGAAGAGAAGCCATTCTGCAGCATAAATTGACATGCTGCAGCTTAAAAAATGCTCCGTACGTCAATTTTTGAAAGATTTTTCTACAGATTTTTTCCGCTGTGTGTGGATGAGATTTGTTCAAATCTCACCCACACTTCTGCTACTGTACTATGCTGCGGATTTTCCGCAATTAAATCCGTGGTGGAAAGTCTGTAGTGTTTCCGCCTAGTGTGTTCCTACCCTTGTACTTCTTTAATAAAATTATTCAGAATACATCTAAAAATATAATATGAAGGAAAATTAGGTATTGCTGATTGTACAATAAAAAAAAAAGCTTCCCTATGCTGGGATCTGTTTCCTCGTCCGCTGTTGAAATTATACAGATAAGGTTTTTTTTAATTTTTGTTCTTTCTTCATGCCTTTCCTTCTCTGTGCGACACAGAGTAAAGGTCCATTTACACAGCCCGATACTGGCCATGAAAATGTGCACTGATCGACTATACAGCACGTTGATCGGTGCTGGTTACCTCCATTCACAATAAGCAATTGTCGGTAATGTATGGGAACCAAAGATCGTTACTATGCATTTGCATCATGTCGGCAGCACATCTCCCTGGTTACACGTTTCTTTGTTCGCATAGAAAATGCGATCAGCCGATTAATGAGCATTGGCTCGTTTATCGTCTGATTGTTGCCGTGTTTACACAGGGTAATGTTCGGGAACGAGCGTTCATATGAGCGCTCGTTCAACTGATCATTGGCTTGTGTAACAGGGCCTTAACGCACCCATTGTAGCAGATATGCTAAATGCACAGATTTTCAGTGTTTTCGTTTCTGCAGTGATTTGCTCTGCTACCTGTAGGAGGTCTGAAAAGGTGGTACTTGTGTAGATAATAAAATGTAACACTTTAGGCCACTCTTGTTAAACTGCTAAACCATGATGACATGCCTTGTGGGTTCCAGGAAACAAATATAGATCATACTATGATATTTTTTTTTTTTACTTCAATGGCTGTTAGGCCTCATGCACTTCTGTTGTTTAAGGCTTTTTGTTGTAATAGGGCATCCATAGAGGGGCCTTATAGTGACTTCATATGGAGGCATACAGGGGTTTCATACTCTGTCACATGAGGTAATACGGAGGAATTCACCATTTGTGGCATTGTTTTTCTTTTTTTTTTAACATACTGTTCTATGGGATAAAGCAACTTTAAGTTGTAGGTATAGAAATGCCATTTCTCAGCATACTAGGCTTTCTTATTTGAAGTTTGTCCGTTCAGTTCTATAAAAATGGGAATCTGGTATGTATTTGTGATTTAGAAACAACTCAGAATTGTAAATTTATGCCTCCTGCATATGGGGCAGAAATTCTGATTAGTTTATATAATTTAACAATTTCTATGGTAGCTGGGAAACAGGGCTTCCCTGCCTCTGGTATTTGTTTTTTCACTGTTCACACAGGGCTCTCAGTCTGGGGAAGAGAGGCATGCTAGCCTGTGAGAGTCACCACTGTGTGAGGTAAAGCTGTGAAGGTTTTGAGGTGCTGGGCACAAAGCTCAGTGTCTCGTAGTGAGGGACACTGAATGCGTTAGTTAGAGGCTGGACGGCCTAGGGTTTATTTTGGATGTTTATTGTTGTACCACTGATTGCTGTTGTGAAGACAATAAAGCTAGCTGCGGCTGGTTTAAACCTTTTACTCAAGGAGTTGGAGTGAACTTTCTCTGTGTGCCAACCATCTCACCTGGGAGATGGCGATCCCATGAGCTAAGTGGTCCACAGGATGTCACATATGGCGGAGAATTGCTTTGGGCAATAAAATGGCACCAGAAGTGTGCAGTGAAATTTAAAGGGCCAGAAGCCCAATTAAAGAGACTGTTTTTCCATTGCAATGGGTCTTATTGAGGAACTCCTCAAAAAGATAGTGCAAACGAATGCGGAGCTGCAAGAAGCAAATGCCAAGCAGAGGGAGGATAACCAGAGGTTCATGGCACAGTTGGAAGCAAATGGAGAGTCTTTAAGGGAACAAGTACTGTCCAAGGCTACACAGCCTTCCAAGCCAAGTAGATGCCTTTCAACGCCAGCTGCATTGATGCCAGGTACTCCTGACGTGTTGCAGACAGTTTGCAGAAAAGAGCAAAGAGCATGCGTACCTGTGATACAAGCTGTGAGGACTGTTGCTAAGGGCAACCACCCGAACCCATGGTGGGAATCTTTGCAAGCGGACTATTGTCTGGATGGAAAAGGTGTTCCCAAGCAATGTTGGGCAGCTGTTAAAAAGACAAGTGTGCTGAATCGCCCAGATGTGGTTGCTAGGAGCAACCAACCCCGACAGCATGTGGCGGCTGTTCAACAAAAGGAGCGCTGTTGGAGATGCCATCGAGCGGATGGATGTGCACCTGATTGTTCTCTGGTCAGGAGGCCAGAGAGAGCGCAAGAGAAGACACATGAAGTGTTGGTTGGTGGGATTCCGTTACTGGTCCATCTGGATCTTCGCCAAGAGGTCTCGAGGGTGCATCCGGACATCTTGCTGTTCGTGAAGAAGGATCCTGAGATGGGTGAGACCGTTCTGATTGACTTTGAAACTGATTTTGGGACTGTGCAGCACAGACTTCTAAAATGTCAGGAACTTGATGAGGAGTTTGTGCTGGGAAGGGACTTCCCTCATTTTTGGCAGTTGTGGGAGAAAGGCAATATCTCCAATAAGCATTGTAGCTATTACAGGGAAAAGTCCTCTGCAGGGTGTGCTGCTCCACTGCCAGAAAGGGAAAATGCACCAGTTGTAATGATGTCAAGTGATAATGTGATTCAGGAAATGGCTGCTAAAAATGACGCACATGTATTTGACGCACAGCGTTTATGTGATGACACTAGTGAAATGTCAAAAATTTTGCCTAACGTGTCTTTAACCCATGAGTATGTCACCCAGCCTGAGCAGGTTAATGCATTGTGTGAACAGGCTGTTAAAGAAACAGCAGCCGAGACAGAAGAGGGGATTAGTTCAAGTGTGCCCCTTGAGGCTGTAGTTGAGAAAGTCGAGCGTGTCACATGTGATGTGCGTACTGTTACTGATGGTAATCCAGAGGATGTGTCCTTGGAAACAGATGTGTCAGGTGTATCTGAGATTTCCCTAGAGGTTGGGATTGTTGATGGTGGTAACCTGGACTACAGCCCTGCCATACCTGGTGATGAAAATGTGCCTGGTGTAATAGAGGTGACTGCAGCACCTTTAGAAATGTTGCCCCCTACAGGTCATTCCTATGCTGTAGAAACTGAGACTGATGTAACGCTCACTCATTCCATGGGGATGGGGGAAGCACAGGAGGTAGACTTCAAGTCGTGTTCAGTGGAGGCTACTATAGTGTATGCTTCTGTCCCTGATATTACATGTGATGTAAAACAGGTTACTAATGGCTCAAGTGTGCCCCTAGAGGTCATGGTTCACAATAACAAGACTGTTGCAGGTGATGTGTGCACTGTTCCTAATGGCAACCAGCTGTATACTGCTGTGATGTGTGAGTGGAGTGGAGATAAACTCTACAGGTCTGAGAATGTGGTTGGGGTCACCTCAGTCAGCTGAATCCAGCAGCAGTGATCCACCTTTTTATTTGAGCGACCACACCAGTGTGAATGTAGCCCTAAGAGACGCACATGAGTTCCTGGACAGTGGAGTCAGTGAGGTGTGTGCGCTGGTGGCTGTGGCCTCGGTCACTAATGAACCGCCCAGTAGTGAACCAGATGTACATGAAAACATTACCCTAGAGCAGGGGTCAGGAACCTTTTTGGCTAAGAGACCCGTAAACGCCACATATTTTGAAATATAATTCCGCGAGAGCCGTACAATATGTTTAAAGGGCCATTGACAGATCAATCGCTCCAATGTTCACTTAGTACAGCAAGGAATGCTCCTCCCTGCTGTATAAAGCCACAACTGGACTGAAACAATGGTAATTAGCAGTAAAAAAATTAAATAAATAACTTACATTGTGAGCTTGCGATGCATGACATCAGTCCAGCAGTCTGGCTTCTTCTTTTTCCTGCGCATGACTGGAAGCTGGCATTCTTCCCACCTGATGTTGAGAGAATGCCAGCTTTGAGGCATTCGCAGAAGAAAGAAGCTGGAATGTTGGACATGTCACACAACGCATTGTCAGTTATGTCAATTATCTATTTTATTATTTTACAGCGAATTATTGTTTAGGTCCAGCGGTGGCTTAGTGCAGCAGAGAGGAACACTCCTTTGTGTACTAAGTGACCGCTGGAGCAATTGTATCTGTCAGTGGCCCTTTTAAAAGTGTTGGTCTTACAGAAAATGAACAAAAAAGAGAGGCTCAGACCCATAGGGAACTAAAGCATTTACTACTTAAAGTGGTACATACAAGCAGGCACACCCAGCGTAATAAATAATTGAACTTTATTAAATAGTCTCACTGTACATAAAGTGCACACATTGACTTGTATTTAATTTTAAAGAACAACAAATCTCCGAACTCTTTTTTTTATAACATAATAACGTTTTAATGCTGTTGCTAACCAACGACGAATAGAATACTTCCTACCGTTAACGTCCAAGGGAGACACAAGGGAGGAGGCAGATGCCGCTTCACTAGGGGACGCAGGTGCGTGCTTGCAGACGGCGCGGCTATGCAGGGAGTTATGGGAAATGTAGTCCATGCTCCCTGCCGCTCACCACTGCCGCCAATGCTTATCAGGCCATCAAAGAACTACCAATATCAGCGTGCACCGCGGCCTGATGGAGCGCGGTGCACGGGCTGATGGAGCGCGGTGCATGCATCCTTCCCATAGACAGGTAGGAGCCCTGTCTGCGAGCCAGATACGGCCATCAAAAGAGCCATATCTGGCTCGCGAGCCATAGGTTCCCGACCCCTGCCCTAGAGGTTGGGGCTGTCAATGGTACCAATGAGGACACTACTGCCATGTATAGTGTGAGAAGGGTTACTACTTCGCCCTTAGAAGTTCTGCCCCCTGCAGGTCTTTCACATGTAGACGTTGAGACACATGTAGCGCCCACACTTTCCCAGGAGGTAACGGGAGCAATAGAGGGGGTCTTCCAGGCTGGTTTAATGGATACTAATGCAGTGTGGTCTAGCCATTGAAGTTGCATGTGACACAAGACAGGTTGCTAAGGGCAACAAGTGGTGCTATACCACTAAGCAGGATGCGGGCCCCAACACTGCTGCAGAGACGACCACTACCGGGTCTGATAGAAGTAACTCAGAGGGGTCGGGTCAGTGCGGTGAAAAATTGTCTCTGGACGGACAGTCTGAGCATTTAAATGCTGAGATGAAAAACTCCAAGATGGAGGGGAGTATAGCGTTTGAAAGTGGTTTGGTAGATGGTACGGTGTATACCAAAACTCACGAGATGCGTGTTACTGAACACTATGAGCCAGGGTCTAAACCAAGGGGTGACACACAAAGCCACTTCATGGATGCGGAAAGGTCCCTGAATGTAGGGCACAACACATGTAAATACGGCTGTGATCAGCAAAAGCTAGTAGTGCCTAAAGGGGATGAGGATGCCAGGCATGCCAACATAGAAGAGCTGCAGGGGCACCCGTATAATACACCCAGGGGTGATTATCAAATGTTTGTTACTGTAGGGGTGACCCTAAGTGTGATTATGTCCCAACGTAGGAGCTTTGACCCTGGAGGGAGGTTGAAATGTGATCAGTCCTATGGCCTTTATCAAAGGGGGGGGGGGATATTTAGCAGTGCAGCTACTGGACAGTGCAGAAACTCAGGTTTTAAGCAACCAGGGAGCATGTACAGCAGAGAGGGTTTTCTCTGCTGTTGCTTGGGTGTAAAGCCTGGAATAGGGCCTGGTTTGCTGGAGTGTGAAGGAGAAGGGCGGGCTTCCACTCCATATAGACAGTACATGTCTTGGGCTGTCTGATGAGCCTAGTTAGGCTTCACTTGAGACGGCTCTTTAATTCAGGTGTGTGCTGTTCACACAGGGCTCTCAGTCTGGGGTAGACAGGCATGCTAGCCTGTGAGAGTCACCACCGTGTGAGGTAAAGCTGTGAAGGTTTTGAGGTGCTGGGCACAAGGCTCAGTGTCTCGTAGTGAGGGACACTAATACCCTTTTACCAAATACTTATATATGAAGGAAACTCCAACCATTCCTCTTTATTCAAGCTCAATAGAACATGCTAACATTCCCACTATTCTTTTTTTAAATTGTAAATGGAATGCACACGGGGGACATAAGTTGCATAAAATGGCTGCCAGACCCATCTATCCTTTTGTGTTGTGTTTTTTCCGGTACAGGTAATGGAGGGGTGAGCAGGAGCAGAGTAAGTCTAAGGGTATGTTCACACGGCAGCGTCCGTAACGACCGAAATTACGGGGCTGTTTCCAGGAGAAAACAGCCCCGTCATTTCAGCCGTAACGGCATGTGCAGGCGCTTGAACGCCGCGTCCATTACGGACGTAACTGGAGCTGGTTTTCCATGGAGTCCATGGAAAACGGCTCCATTTACATCTGAAGAAGTAACATGACACTTCTTTGCCGCGGGTGTCTATTTACGCGCCGTCTTTTGACAGCAACGCGTAAATATACGCCTCGTGTGAACAGACAAACGTCAGTCCATTGCTTTCAATGGGCAGATGTTTGCCAACGCTATCGAGGCGAATTTTCGGACGTAATTCGAGGCGTAAAACGCCCGAATTACGTCCGTAAATAAGCCGCGTGAACATACCCTTACAGACGTGCTGGAAAGATTTCTATGTCACGCCACTGCTGGATTATCAGCTACACTGCTGATTACTGCTTTATAATCTCCTCCATTCTGCTGCAGCCTATATATATATATATATATATATATATATATATATATACAATGAGATAGGAAAGCAGGATTCTCCTCTTCTATGTGTGCTGTGTATAGGAGACATGATAGCCGTTAGGCCCAGTCCACTAGCTCAGAGACAACTGCTGAGAATTCAAAATAGAGACTGCAAATGGGAAAACTGCTAAATAATACAGAGTACAAGTCATATAATGGCCAGAAATAGTGATATTACTTATGTACACACATATATATATATCAGGTTATTCAGAAAAATCACCTGAAAAGTTAGGTACGCTTTAAAGGATCAATATGTTTTGAATTAAGACTTCCGTCATGGTTAAAAGTGTCAGTTTGTGTCCGTTTTACAAGGTTACGTCAGGATCCGTTTTTTTGCAACAGGACAGAGACTGTCTTATTTTCTGTCCTGTTGAACAACTGGATCCTAATGGATCTGTTTTTCTGTTCAATGCAAGTCTATGGCAACAGGATGCTACATGATAGGCAGCCTGTTCAAACGTGATGTGTACCTAGCCTAAGCCTGTTCAAATCAGCGTTGGATGCTCCGTTAGGTGCCTCCATCGCAGATTCAGCTGAAAATACCGAAAACTATAGTGCATCATGCTGCGCTGTTATTTTCGGTAAAACCAGTTACTTCCTGGCGGAAACCCGATGAAGCCCATTAAAGACAGTGGGTTCCGTCGGGCGCCGGTGGTGTTTGGCGTACAACGGAAACAGCACTTCCGGTATATTAGCTGTTTTGCTCCTCTGATGGCGCAGAAAAACTGAAACGCTGAACGCAGGTGTGAACAGGCCCTAAAGCTAAGTTCACACCACCGTTAACATACGTTTACCTCTCTTCCATCAGAGGAAGAGGATCCAAAGATTGAATGGTTGCTTTCCTTTTGTCTCCGTTCGCTAGGTTTCTGTTTTTTTTTTTCACGGACACAAAAGTTCTGCAGACTAACGGAGACAAACCGAAAGCAACTGAAACAAAAGAATTACCATTGAAATCAATAATAATTCTAACGGAACCGTTGCTTTCCGTTTAATCTTTCTATCCCCTTCCTCTGATGGTAAACATATACTTACAGTAGTGTGAAAGAAGCCTAAGCTGACAACAGAACAGGTTGCTTGCTGAAGGGGGTCTAACACTTTTTTGTCTTAGGGCCCATGCATGTGGCGATACAGATGCAGCCATCTTTAACTTGATTCTGATAACTTTATGCACACAAAAGCCATTGAAAAGCATTGAAAAAGTCAAGATAAGAGATCTAGCCATTGTTTATTTAATGCGTTAAAAGTCAAGGTAAAGACGGCTACATCTGTATTTTCAGAATACGATGACTTGCTGGTCCATAGTGTACCTCCAATTTTACACTGAGGCACAAAAGAAGCTTTTTCTCACAATCTATGAGAAAAATTGTCGGATTCTGATGCTGTTAGGCTGACGTACCTTGAAAGCGATGCCTTGCAACTACAAACGGTCTGGCACTGACTAAAGTAAGGGGTGGAGTCTAAGGAATCCATCCATTATTTCCCCTGATCACGGTCACCAGAGTAGTCACAAGTTGGCGGCAAGATGCAGCAAAATGACTGAACTAAAGTAGTCAGACGAAGACGGGGGTCAGAATTAGATCAATCTGGTGTGTAAAGGGAAGTGGTTTATGTATGTGTGTGTATACACTTAACATAAACATGTGTATAATATACAGTAGTGTTAAAAAAAATAGCAGTGAGTTTAAAAAAGCAAATAAAACGCAAAATTATTATAATAACTTTTATTTGCCTGAATGCAAATGCACTGGAAATGTTACACATTCAATTCCAAATAAAAACAATAACAAAATTTATCCAGTTTGTGTTAATATTTACAGAAAATAAAAGGAATAAGAAGGAATATTTGGCTGTTCAAATAAATCGTAGTGCCAGCATTTTTCTTTAAAAACTAAAAAATTTAATGTATAAACTGAAAAAATGTTTCAGATTTCACTTTACTGAACTAATATTTAGTGGCATAACCATTGTTTCTGAGAACTGCTTGACATCTGTGTTGCATGGACTCGACCAAATTCTGGCACCTCTGAACAGGTATTCCAGTCCAGGAAGATTGGACGACATTCCACAGTTCTGCATTTTTTTGGTTTTGTCTCATAAACCGCATTATTGATGTCACCACACAAGTTCACTGTGGGATTGAAGTCAGGGGGATTGGGCTGGCCACTCCATTACCTCAATCCTGTTTGTCTGTAACCAAGATGTTGTTCGCTTACTGGTGTGTTTTGGGTCATTGCCGTGTTGAAACACCCATTTCAAGGGCATTTCTTCTTTGGCATAGGGCAACATGATCTCCTAGTATTTTGATATATTCAAACTGATCCAAGATCCCTTGTATGTGATAAATAGGCCCAACACCATGGTATAAGAAACATCCCCATATCATGATTTTTGCAGCACCATGTTTTACGGTCTTCACAGTGTACTGTGGCCTGAATTCAGTGCTCAGGGGATCGTCTGACATACTGTCTGCGGCCACTAGACCCAAAAAGAACAATTTTGCTTTCATCAGTCCACAAAATGTTGCGCCATTTCTCTTTGGGCCAGTCTTGGCAAATTTTAACCTATAAAGGGCATGTCTTTTTTTCAACAACGGGACTTTACGGGGACTTCTGGCTGGTAACTTGGCTTCATTTAATCGTCTTCTGATTGTAGCAGTACTCACTAGTAACTTCACATCTTCTTTGATCTTTATGGAGGTGATCATTGGCTGAGCCTTTGCCATTTTGGCTATTCTTCGATCCATTTGAATAGTAGTTCCCCGCTTCCTTACACGTCTTTTAGATTTTGGTTGCCATTTCAAGGTATTTGAGATCATTTTAGCTGAGCAGCCTATAATTTGCTGTACTTCTCTATATGTTTTTCCCTCTCCAATCAACATTTTAATCAAAGTACGTTTTTCATCAGAACAATATCTAGAACGACCCATTTTCAGAAGGAAGTGCACTTTAACCAACATGGGCGACATTTTACACCTGTTATTCCACAGAATGAATAACTTCACCCATTTAACCCCTCGCTGCTATTATTTTGAACAAGCCCCTTTCAATTAATGATTCAATTATTCAGAATGAGCGGCATGCAGGTCCTAATTGTTGGGTCTGGGTTTTTTTCTACTACTCTACTACACTTACAAGTAAATTATTTGCTATGTAGAAATATCACTTCTACCAAAAACATTGATTTATCAGGTTAACCCGTTAGTGACCGCCAATATGCCTTTTCGCAGTGGCCACTAACAGGCTTTATTCTGATGCATACGCTTTTTCATGTCGCTGCATCATAAAAAAGCAGCGCCGGGGGGTGTGGCTAGCGGGCAAGATGGCCGGACGCGTTTGAGCTGCTCTCCAGGGGACCGCTGCACATCCTGATAAAATCCTGAGCTGACGGCATGCTCTGGTGATCCGCAGCGACCGGACCCGGACCATTATACCCCTGACTATTCCCGGACCGACTCAGCAGCTTCTGCCTCTTCCAAGTGCCGAGTAAGCACCGAGTGAAGTGCGGGCCGCTTGTAGCTATCTTCCCTGAGCGCCGACCGCCACAGTAAACTCCTGCAGCGCGCACCGCACATCATACCTGAGTGCACCGGCGGGTGCCTGGAACTGACGTATCTCGGTGGACACTGTCGTTGGAACAGATACGACATATTAGCCCTCCGGGGTGTTGCCTTTGGCTCAGGCCACGTGACTTTGCACGATACAGCCAGGCTTCTTGAAAAGACGGCGGTGGGACACAGGGGGGTGAGAGACGCGCCCTGACTCCTGAACAACACGGTGATCTGACCCAGCATTTACCCTCCTCAGCCACATACATCTCGCGGTGTCCCTCGGTGTTGGTGCAGGGAAGATTACACCAGGAAACCCAGAACTTCCGCCATTATTATCAGGACCATCCTGTATTACAGGGGACGATATACTGAGCCTGCCCTACCTGTCTCATTTCATCCTCAGCTGCACGCTTCCCCTGCACTCTGGAGCTTTATCCTTTACCCTGCTACTCTCAAGATCGCCTTGATAATTCATGATAGTAACTTGCCAGTTGCTTACTTCCTCATATAGGCGACATGCACAGATCTAAACTTCAACCCACAATGGATAGGCTGAAAGAATATGCTCATACAGACAGCGATGACACTGTCTCTACTCCTCGTGCTACACGATCCACACAGGGCAAGACACGAGACGGTGACTCCCAAAGGGATAACACTGAACCTGAGATGGATCCCGAGCCTACCTTATGCCAAGTCTCTACTCAATTGCTGGCGGCCATAAACACCTGTAAGACCTCATTAACAGGTAAAATCGATGAAATAAAGATCGACGTCACCTTATTGCGTCAAGACATGCAAAACCTGCGGGGTCGCATCGGAGAAATGGAGGACAGAGTCTCCCGGACAGAAGATAAAATCCATCCATTGCTATCCCCACTCTCCTCCACCTCTCGCAAATTGGAAGCTAATCACTCCAAAATGGATGATTTGGAAAATCGCATGCGGCGTAATAATTTACGCATTATTGGCATTACAGGCTCCTGAAACCTTTGCTGAAACATGGCTTAAAACTACGTTGGGAGACACTTCCTTCTCGTCATGCTTTATTGTTGAAAGAGCACACAGAGTCCCAGCTAAACCTTCTCCTCCAGGTGCAAGTCCTCGACCATTTTTGGCTAGACTGCTGAATTATAGGGACCGGGATACGGTTCTCCGCCTTGCTCGCCTGAAGGGACCGCTAAAGCACAACAACTCAATCGTATCCATATTTCCTGATTTTTCGGCTGAGTTACAGAAACAACGGGCCACTTTTATTGAAGTAAAGAAGAAATTTCGAGACCGTGGCATTCCCTACTCGATGTCCTATCCAGCTCGCCTCCGAATTGTGGCTGACGGGAAGGTGGTCTTTCTGCATACTCCGGGAGAGGCGACTGAATAGCTCCAGATGCATCCACCTCAACCTTGATTTGGACGCTGGGTGATGTACTACATATATGAGGATATTGCGGGGATGTATTTTTAGTTATCCATTCTGTATTGATTCCTCTTCCATATTAGGGGTGAGAGAATATAAGGGAAATGCTTCCACATAGATAGATATGAGTTACCTATTTCGACACTACCGTGACGTATCCACACCCTCTTTTCTATACAACATATATCATACTGGTTATATAACAAGTGAGTTGGTACTTAACACCTTGATATTAAGGTCCTTGGTCGCTCTCACCGAACATGCTTTGTCACATGCCTGACTAATCATGGTCAGGCATTCCCCATTTATCTCAAATTCAACCCTAATGTTACATCTTCTTAGGGTCATTTTGTTTTTGTTCTTCAGTGATACCCTGATATGGTATTATGTTCTAATGTTAATAGCCTATGTCGCAAGTCAACTCAATATCTCTTATGGTCAGTTTCATGCCTACTATATATGCACTTACTGTTTTTATAGCTTTTCATGGCTCAAACTTTAAAATGTATATCATGGAATGTGCGTGGTTTGGGCACCCACGGAAACCCTGGATTCAATGGTCCTGCCACTCATACCATACCTCTTACTCCAGGGGGGTATCTATTCTTATTCATAGATCCATACGATGGAACCCCATTCAAACCCGTAGAGACCCAGAGGGACGACTTGTCTTTGTGTATGCAGAAATAGATACAAGGCCCTACGTGCTTATCTGTCTTTATAACCCCCCCCCCCCCCCGCAGGCTAATCTATATGTAATTCAGGCAGCTATTACCTTTGCACATCAATTCCCGACCTCCTTTATAGTGTGTATGGGTGATTTCAATCAGGTTATGCACTCCTCTCTAGATAGCTTTGGAAACTCCTCATCCCCGACCACCTCTAATCCTACTCCCTTATGTCGGCTGATGGATAGTGTGGGGTGGATCGACTTCTGGAGAACTCACCACCAAGGAGCGGTGGAATACACTTGTCACTCGACAGGGCGGCATACACTGTCTAGGATAGATTACTGTTTTGGGTCCTCAAATGTATCTATTTACGTCTCTCAGATTACACATGATCTTAGGGATATATCTGATAATAGCCCAATATTGCTCCATTTAACATTTCCAGGCAGATGTGTGCTGACCAACTGGAAGTTTCATCCCTTTTGGTTAAAATTCTTTGGTTCGTCTGATCGCATACCAGATCAGATTAATAAATTTTTACAAATTAAGGACTCATCAATATCGCATACCTTACGCTGGGACTCGTTCAAAGCATACCTCAGAGGTTGTTTGAGATCATCCATATCATATGTTAAGAAAACTTTGGCGGAGAGGGAGTTGGAGGAACAGGTCTCAGCGGCAGAGACACAGTATGTTGCAGACCCCACTGATACCCACAGAACGGCCTGGTTAAGCCTGACCCAATTATACAAAAGGCAGCTTCATCTCAAGTCTAAACGCAAACTATTTTTCACCAGACAATATTATTTCGAAATGGGGAACCAATCTAGTCAATTACTGGCCCATCTTATAAAACAAGCTAATGGTACTAACTCAGTGTTGGGGATTCGGGACTCTGATGGATCAGTCATCACAGAAGCGGGGCGTATCACATCTCGATTTAAGGAATACTATACTGAGTTATACAGTTCCTCCACTTCTCACTCTATGACTGATAGTTTAGAATATTTAAGTGATCTCACATTCCGAACACTATCGCCTGAACAACAATCTATGTTAGATGCCCCCTTTACACTTGAGGAAATGCATGAGGCTATCCGTGATATGACTCTTAACTAGGCGTCCCAATTACACTCTCTCCCTCCCACGTTTTATGATGCTACCATTATAGTTCTTTTGAAACCTGGTAAGGAACTTCTTGATTGTGGTTCATATCGGCCTATATCGTTGGTCAATGTAGATTATAAAATACTGACAAAATTGTTAGCTAAGAGACTGAATGATGTTATCCTTTCCCTCATACATGCAGAACAAACTGGATTTATGCCAGGGAAATCTACTAGTATCAATATTAGGAAGGTACAGGCCATTACACAATTAGGTAGGGCACATGACATGCAGTGGGCGATAGCCTCTCTGGACACCATGAAGGCTTTCGACTCGGTAGAATGGCCGTTTTTGTGGGCCTGTCTGGAATGTTTTGGCTTCGGTCCTCAATTTTGGCAATGGATCATGTTAATATATAAATCCCCTAAGGCTAACGTGGTGGTTAATAATGTTCCTTCTCTCCCTTTCTCTCTTTTTAGAGGCACCCGACAGGGCTGTCCGTTATCACCCGCCCTGTTTGCTATTGCCATAGAAGCACTGGCGATCAGGCTTAGAGCCTCCCCGGAACTTACTGGTATAAACTGGAAGCGTAGAACTTCTGTGGTAGGCCTGTACGCAGATGACATGGTCCTTTTTTTAGATAACCCAAACTCCTCGTTTGATGTGGCTGCAAGGTTATTTGAAAACTTTTCACAGTACTCAGGACTAAAAGTTAATTGGCAGAAGTCGGCCATTTTATATATAGCTAGACACCCGACTCCAGATCCGTCAATGTTGCGATATGGCCTTGAAACTGTCTCTAGATTTAAATATTTATGGGTGACTATAGTTCAGGACCATGGCCAGACTCGAGATACGTCTTTGGCCCCATTGTTGACTAAGGTTGGGGAAAAGTTTAGGACGTGGTCAAAACTACCGTTATCTGTGGCTGGGCGTATTAATTTGATTAAGATGGTGGTTCAACCTCAATGTAATTAATTATATTTTGCAACATATGCCTGTTGTAGTCCCCATATCGTTCTTTAAATCCCTTAATACCTTAATAATACGATTTATATGGGGCTCCTCTAGGTCTAAACTTAATCTGGCTACATTGCAACGACCAAAAATCGAAGGGGGAATGGCCTTGACGGATTTTTACTTGTACTACCTGGCGGGACAGCTCTGCAATATCCGGGATTGGGTGCGGGACTCACCTCTGTCTGACACAGCTTATTACCTAGCCTCCCTAGTAGCAGGGAGTAACCTGATTAGCTTCCTGGAATACCCTAAATTTACTCCCCATACTGAACTACTTCCTATGCATATTCTGGCACTGGCAGTCTGGCGCGCGTCCAAAAAATTACTTACATACAATGATACAGTTCCAGAACTTCCTCTGTGGCATAACCCTACATTACCATATATTCAATCATTGACTGATACACAGCTGTGGCGGGATCTGGGTATTACCCGATTGGGGGATACGTATGATAATGGTTTGATTCTTACATTCCTACAGGTTAAAGAGACACTCCAGACTTACAATGGTTTAAATATCTGCAATTACGCCATGCTATAGAGACTCCGTTCCCACCTCATTCCTCAATCATATCAGCGTACTCTCTTATTGGTATACTGAAGTCTCAAGGCCCCAAGGGTCTTATTACAGCTTTATATACCCATCTAATTTTGGCTAAAATTAGCTCTACTCTGCTTCCGGTTCTTAATAAGTGGAAATCACAAATACCAGACCTCTCTTCGGAAGATCTGGCTAACATCTTAAACTCACACTTAACAGTATCTCCGGCTATAAACAATAAGCTTATTCAGTTATACATTATACACCAAGCTTATCTCACCCCAGTTAGACTACACCGTATGGGCAGAGTACCCACTTCAGCATGCCATAGATGTGGTCAACTAGAGGCAGATTTTTGGCACCTCATGTTGGAATGTTCATTCATATTGACATTTTGGACAAAGATTTATGATGTTATTGTTCCATTATTACCTAGTCCTCTGTTGTTCTCCCCGAAAATAGCCCTACTGGGACTCATAGATGAAGAACACTGGTATTTTCATAAAGGAATCTTTATTTCTGGCAAGGAAAACAATAGCCATACAATGGATGGCGGATACAGCTCCGTCGATAGCCTCGTGGAAACTGTTGGTCGATACTGTTGTTACTTACGAACAGCTGGTATACTCCCACAGAGGTTGCCCGGACAAATTTCAGGGAGTGTGGGGCCAGTGGTTAGATACCAGGGTAGTTCCTGCTGTTGACCCTCGTCCCATGGTAGGGTAATTCAGCCTCCGGGTTCCCGGGCAGGGGGTATAGTACTAATATCCATGACCTTGTAGTGCGACATAGGCGATTTGTTCTGTTTGGTTATATTTGGTTACTTGTTCATTTTACTATATGTGAAATAATTATATAGTAATCCTGCATTTTACTGTATGATCGGCAATTGGCTGCTATGCTATTGTTGTATATTACTGTTGATATCATACACTGTATATGCAATGTCATCTTTGATACTGTCATATACTGTCCAATTGCTGTGATACTTTGTATGTGATATTTTGAATAAACGAATAAAAAAAAAAAAAAAAGCAGAGCCACCCGGACCAGTTAAAACTCCCTGCTCTAAGCTACCAGAGGTAGCTGAGAACATGGGGCAGAGCTGCTCAAGTGGGCAGATCGAAGTGTGGCACTCAATAGCGAGTGCTGCATCTAAGTGGCTTTGGAGGGAGGGGGCTCGCTCTCTAACCCCACCTGCACCCTGCAATGCTATCGCAGAGTGCCTGTTGCTTCTATGGCAGCTGGGGCCTAACAAAGGCCCCCAGGTCTGCCTGTAGTGGATGAGGCATGGCCAAACAGGCGCCTGTCAGTTTTAAACAGTTTAATAAACAAATAAAAATCCCAAATAAAAAAAAAGGAAAAACCCACTTTTTCCCATTACAAAATGCTTTATTATGAAAAAACAAAAAAAGTTCCACATATGTATCGCTGCGTCCGTAATGACCCCAACTATAAAGCTGTTATGTTATTTAACCCGCACGGCGAATGGCGTAAAAAATAAAATAAAAAACAAAACCAGAATTGCTGTTTTCTATTCATCCTGCCTTACAAAAAATGTGATAAAAATAGTCTCATGTACTCCAAAATGATCAAAATAAAAAACTACAAGTCATCCCGCAAAAGAACATCCCTCATAAAGCTGCATCGGCGGAAAAATAAAAAAGTTATGGCTCTTCAAATATGGAGATACAAAAAATAATAATTAAAAAAAATAAATGGTTTTTACTATGTAAAAGTAGCAAACCGAGCAATGCCCCAAATTGTACCAGTGGTCCCAGTGACTAATATAATAAACCAGAAAAAGAAACAAGTCACGACCAAGTACTTGCAAAATTACAATCTTTATTTCAGTCAGATAGACCCAGAACAAACATAACAACCATACACAGTAAAAAGAGTGAACCCTCATAAAGAGATGGAATCCGAACATAAAAGCAGCCTGGCCCCCCAGATGTTGAACTGGTCACACGTTCCCACAAAAAGCTAAAGTGCATAAATCAATGTTCTTAGGCAGGTGCTAAGCATAGTACATTTGCACAGATAGATACCTAATAAAATACATGCAAAGTGCAGTAATAGACAAATAATGAGCAGTATACCTACACCTATGCAGTGGAAAATGAGCAGGGGATCAGGACCGGGAGGGGAGACCGCTGCCAGACCCGACGCGCGTTTCGCTGGTGCTTCGTCAGGGGTTGATGTCCAAATGCCCCACGTAGCCCTACATATACTCTCCTCTCTAGTAGTTTCAGGTGGAGCAGCAGCTGTTTCCCATCGGGCGGTAAGGTGTTCGGCGGCAGTCACTAATGACAGCCGCCAATACACCCCACCCACCCACGATAGCGTCCTATCGTATGAACCCATACACTAATTGATATACATCCAATCAATTAACAATCCATAATAAATACAGTGTCACAAATGTCAATGTGTAATACAAAACACAGAAGTGCAACATACTTTTATATGTTCATGAAATATAACAACAAAATACCCTACAGTGGCACATAAAACAGTCAATATGCTAAAAAAAAAAAAAAACATTAAGTGGACAAATTAAGGGGGTACAGAGGCCAATTATAAAATCAAATAAAGTTATTATAAACTTACATCAGTCTCCTATATTCAACTCATAGTGGATTGTTTACTGTGCATGTCCAAGATGGTGCAGAGTCCACTACTACATCAGTGGAACGCATACATTAAAATAGGAAACTGTGCATGCGCAAAACAACTATTAGCAGCTGTGCGCATGTGGTAGCTTAGAGTTCTACTCGCATGACCAAAGAAATCAGTTCGCTAGTATCTGCGGTACTAATGTCAAAGGGAAAAAAGCAAAAAATACACTATTTCCGCACTACTTGTCCATAGTATTGATAGGAACCATGGAATAATTATAAAATGTAGCTTTTAATTAGTCTATTTACTGATCTAACACATATTTAAAAACTTATAATGGTTCTGCAGTATGGCAATTAACAGTGAAGTGTATACATTTTCGGAAAAAAAACCAGTATTAATATTGTACAGAAGCCCAGTGTTTAGCTGTACAATATAAGGTTGGACTTATAGAAAGGGGCCGATGCCCCAAATATTAACTTTAAACCTCTTATAATGAATAAAAAGCAGTGTGACCTCCCCCCCACTGACATGTTTCGCCATGGAATTAGCATCCTCAGGGGTAATGGGCAATGCACAAAGAGACGCCGAGACAGAAGCTTTAAAAACCTTGGATTACATCACAAAAAGGATTTCCCTACCGCTAGCCAATCAACATTCTGAACCTGACATACTGATATAATAGACAGTAGGTCTAATCAATAGGAGCCATTAAGTACCAGCCAATATGTAGCCATGTGAGGTTTCTGCGCACAGGCGAGAATGCAGATATCAGAAAGCTAAGTCTAAAGTGATGCAAATGTCCGAAGACTTGGATGCTCTTTCCAGTAAACACCATACTCTGGATGGCTGGCCACACAAGAGACTGCTAAGTCTGAGGAGACAGAAAAAGTGCCTGCTCCAGGACTTAAGGTATGTTTACACGAGGTCATTACGTCCGTAATTGACGGACGTATTTCGGCCGCAAGTACCGGACCGAACACAGTGCAGGGAGCCGGGCTCCTAGCATCATAGTTATGTACGACGCTAGGAGTCCCTGCCGGACAACTGTCCCGTACTGAAAACATGATTACAGTACAGGACAGTTATCCGGCAGCGAGGCAGGGACTCCTAGCATGAGTGGCGTAACTACCGCCGTAGCAGCCGTAGCGACTGCTACGGGGCCCGCGGCATGAGGGGGCCCGTGTCGCCCGCCGGCACGGGCCCCCACCATGGCCGCAGGCTCCGCTAGCAGCCGCTATGGCTGCTACTTCGTGACGCCACTGAACACTACGGCAGAGCAAGGAGGTATCTCCCCGCTCTGCCATTAAACAAAAGACATGTATCCCCTCTCCACAGGATAGGGGATACATGTGCGATCGCTGGCATTGATAGGGAGAACGGGGGACTGAAAGTCCCCTGAAGTTCTCCATCACAAACCTCGGACTTCCGGGGTCTGTGTCGGCAGCTCCGGAGAAATGAATGGAGCGCTGGTCGCGCTTGTGCGCATGCGTGACCAGCGCTCCTTTCATTTTTATTGAGCTGCCGACACAGACGCCGGAAGTCTGAGGTTAGTC
This sequence comes from Rhinoderma darwinii, assembly GCF_050947455.1. Classification (NCBI taxonomy): domain Eukaryota; kingdom Metazoa; phylum Chordata; class Amphibia; order Anura; family Rhinodermatidae; genus Rhinoderma; species Rhinoderma darwinii. The sequence goes on along the minus strand of NC_134687.1, from coordinate 330,973,862 downwards.
ATGGAGAACTTGGGGGGACTTTCAGTGCTGTATGGCGTTCCCTGCAGGGGGGCACTGTATGGCTTTCCATGCAGGGGAGAGCGCTGTATGGCGTTCCCTGCAGGGGGGGCGCTGTATGGCGTTCCCTGCATGGGGGGGCGCTGTATGGCGTTCCCTGCATGGGGGGCGCTGTATGGCGTTCCCTGCAGGGGGGGGCGCTGTATGGCGTTCCCTGCAGGGGGGGGGGGCGCTGTATGGCGTTCCCTGCAGGGGGGGGGCGCTGTATGGCGTTCCCTGCAGGGGGGGGGCGCTGTATGGCGTTCCCTGCAGGGGGGGGCGCTGTATGGCGTTCCCTGCAGGGGGGGCGCTGTATGGCGTTCCCTGCAGGGGGGGCTGTATGGCGTTCTCTACAGTGGGGGCTGTATGGCGTTAGCGCCATACAGCCCCCTCTGTAGAGAACGCCATACAGTCCCCCTGTAGATAACGTCATACAGTCCCCCCTGTAGATAACACCACACAGTCCCCCCTGTAGTTAACGCCACACAGTCCCCCCTGTAGATAACGCCACACAGTCCCCCCCGTAGATGACGCCACACAGTCCCCCCTGTAGATATCGCCACACAGTCCCCCCTGTAGATAACGCCACACAGTCAATCAAAAGAGGGGGTGAAAATATTTTACCACTTACTGCCCCCTGGCGTTCCCTGCAGGGGGGGGGGCGCTGTATGGCGTTCCCTGCAGGGGGGGGGCGCTGTATGGCGTTCCCTGCAGGGGGGGGGCGCTGTATGGCGTTCCCTGCAGGGGGGGGCGCTGTATGGCGTTCCCTGCAGGGGGGGCGCTGTATGGCGTTCCCTGCAGGGGGGGCGCTGTATGGCGTTCCCTGCAGGGGGGGCTGTATGGCGTTCTCTACAGTGGGGGCTGTATGGCGTTAGCGCCATACAGCCCCCTCTGTAGAGAACGCCATACAGTCCCCCTGTAGATAACGTCATACAGTCCCCCCTGTAGATAACACCACACAGTCCCCCCTGTAGATAACGCCACACAGTCCCCCCTGTAGATAACGCCACACAGTCCCCCCCGTAGATGACGCCACACAGTCCCCCCTGTAGATATCGCCACACAGTCCCCCCTGTAGATAACGCCACACAGTCAATCAAAAGAGGGGGTGAAAATATTTTACCCCTTACTGCCCCCTGGCGTTCCCTGCAGGGGGGGGCGCTGTATGGCGTTCCCTGCATGGGGGGCGCTGTATGGCGTTCCCTGCAGGGGGGGCGCTGTATGGCGTTCCCTGCAGGGGGGGGCGAGGTATGGCGTTCCCTGCAGGGGGGCGCTGTATGGCGTTCCCTGCAGGGGGGGCGCTGTATGGCGTTCCCTGCAGGGGGGGGCGCTGTATGGCGTTCCCTGCAGGGGGGGCGCTGTATGGCGTTCCCTGCAGGGGGGGCGCTGTATGGCGTTCCCTGCAGGGGGGGCGCTGTATGGCGTTCCCTGCAGGGGGGGCTGTATGGCGTTCTCTACAGTGGGGGCTGTATGGCGTTCTCTACAGTGGGGGCTGTATGGCGTTAGCGCCATACAGCCCCCTCTGTAGAGAACGCCATACAGTCCCCCTGTAGATAACGTCATACAGTCCCCCCTGTAGATAACGCCACACAGTCCCCCCTGTAGATAACGCCACACAGTCCCCCTGTAGATAACGCCACACAGTCCCCCCTGTAGATAACGCCACACAGTCCCCCCCGTAGATGACGCCACACAGTCCCCCCTGTAGATATCGCCACACAGTCCCCCCTGTAGATAACGCCACACAGTCAATCAAAAGAGGGGGTGAAAATATTTTACCCCTTACTGCCCCCTGGCGTTCCCTGCAGGGGGGGGCGCTGTATGGCGTTCCCTGCATGGGGGGCGCTGTATGGCGTTCCCTGCAGGGGGGGCGCTGTATGGCGTTCCCTGCAGGGGGGGGCGAGGTATGGCGTTCCCTGCAGGGGGGCGCTGTATGGCGTTCCCTGCAGGGGGGGCGCTGTATGGCGTTCCCTGCAGGGGGGGCGCTGTATGGCGTTCCCTGCAGGGGGGGGCGCTGTATGGCGTTCCCTGCAGGGGGGGCGCTGTATGGCGTTCCCTGCAGGGGGGGCGCTGTATGGCGTTCCCTGCAGGGGGGGCGCTGTATGGCGTTCCCTGCAGGGGGGGCTGTATGGCGTTCTCTACAGTGGGGGCTGTATGGCGTTCTCTACAGTGGGGGCTGTATGGCGTTAGCGCCATACAGCCCCCTCTGTAGAGAACGCCATACAGTCCCCCTGTAGATAACGTCATACAGTCCCCCCTGTAGATAACGCCACACAGTCCCCCCTGTAGATAACGCCACACAGTCCCCCTGTAGATAACGCCACACAGCCCCCCCTGTAGATAACGCCACACAGTCCCCCCGTAGATGACGCCACACAGTCCCCCCTGTAGATATCGCCACACAGTCCCCCCTGTAGATAACGCCACACAGTCAATCAAAAGAGGGGGTGAAAATATTTTACCCCTTACTGCCTCAGACCTGTTTCAGATTTTTACTTTCATTTTTTCCACCCCACTTTCCCAAAACCACACCTTTTTTATTTTTCCGTCGATATAGCCGTATGAGGGATTATTTTTCCATTATAAAGCCCTTATTGTAGGCCCTAATAGAATTTATATATTAAATGGAGCCTAATACTATTAATATATATGGAGTCTAATAATATTGAATAGAGTCTAATATATCAAATGGAGTCTAATAGTATAAATATATTAAATTAAAAAAGAGGGGGTCCATGATTTTGATGGAGTCATGTCAACCGGTTTGTTTATCAAAAAAGAGGGTGTGAAAATATTTTAACCCCTTAATGACCGGGCCATTTTGCACGTTAATGACCAAGGATTATTTTTTGTTTTTTCACGGTCGCATTCCAAGAGTCGTAACTCTTTTTTTATTCCGTCGACATAGCCGTATAAGGGCTTGTTTTTTGCGGGACGAGTTGTATTTTGTAATTGTACCATTTTTAGATGCTTATAACATATTGATTAACTTTTATTAACTTTATTTTAGGAGAGAATTGAAAATAAGCAGCTATTCCAGCATTAATTTTCACGTTATAAATTTACGCCGTTTACTATGCAGCGTAAATAACATGTTAACTTTATTCTATGGGTCGGCACGATTACAGGGATACCAAATATGTAAAGGTTTTATATGTTTTTTCTACGTTTGCACAATAAAAAGCCTTTTAGAAAAAAATTACTTGTTTTTGCATCGCCGCGTTCCAAGAGGCGTAACGTTTTTATTCTTCCGTCGATGTGGCCGTACGTGGGCTTGATTTTTGCGGGACAATGTGTAGTTTTTATTAGTACTATTTTGGGGTACATAGGACTTATAGATTAACTTTTATTTTATTTTTTATGGGGGGAATGGGAGAAAAGAGAGAATTTTGACGTTGTTTTTTGCGTTTTCTTTGGACGCCGTTCATCCGGCGGTTTAATTAATATGTTCATTTTATTGGTCAAGTTGTTACGAACGCGGGGATACCATATATGTGTATGTGTGATTTGTTTTGACAGTTTTACTAAATAAAACCCCTTTTTGGGCCAAAAAAGTAGTTTTATTTGACTTTGACTGTAATTATTTATTTATTTTTTTCACAAACTTTATTTAACTGTTTTACATTTTTTTTTTTTTGTCCCACCAGGGGACTTCACTATGCGATGTGCCGATCGCATATATAATGCTTTGGTATACTTCGTATACCAAAGCATTATTGCCTGTCAGTGTAAAACTGACAGGCAACCTGTTAGGTCATGCCTCCGGCATCGCCTAACAGGCAGATGCTGAAGGCAGACCTGGGGGTCTTTGTTAGACCCCCGGCTGTCATGGAAACCCGACGGCGACCCGCGATTTGTTTGCGGGGGCGCCGATCGGGTGACAGAGGGAGCTCCCCCCTCTGTCAAACACATTAAATGCCGCTGTCACTATTGACAGCGACATTTAATGGGTTAAACTGCCGGAATCGGCGCGCGCTTCGATTCCGGCAGTTGCAGCAGGAGCCAGGCTGTGTATAACAGCCGTGCTCCTGCCGCTGATCGCGTGGGTACAGTGGCAGTACCCGTGCCATCACAGGACGGATATATCCGTCCTCCTGCGCGAACTAGCAGCTGCTGAGGACGGATATATCCGTCCTTCGGCGTTAAGGAGTTAAACACGTCTGTAGAAAAACATGGAGGATAGGGGAGTTTATAGCACCTATTGGAAGAACCAAGTCATTATGAATGGCTGATATTTAGAATTGGCTTCGATCTGTGATAAAATATTACAATTTATTTGAGAAGAATAGGGAATTCTTAATCGGCATATCTTGGTCATAGGTACACGAGTCACCATATAGAAAATATAACTATTTGTAATAAGCAATTTAAGAAAAAAACAACACTCAATGAATGACAATGAGAGGTAGCAGAGAAAGGATGAGAATGTAAAGCCCTCCTTTAGACCATTTGGACTTCCAACGGGCCTCCTCCTGTAGGAGTTTTTTGTTCAGGTCCCAATGCGTGGGACCTAATTTAACCTGGCAAATGCCCCAAAATTTTATGGACTTGAGGTCCCCATCAAGGACAAAACTGACATGTCTAGTTATTGGCGTATCGACCTGTGTATTGCTAGAACTGAGATGTTTGGAGATTCGTCTCCTAAATTGTTGAATTGTTTTACCCACGCATATTTTAGAACAGGTGCAGATTGCGCCATATATGACTCCAGTAGATTATGACCTGCCTCACCTCATAAAGTCTATTGTCTATTTGATTTTTAAAGGATTTACTTTTCAGGCATGAATGGGCAAAACGAACATCTGCCACATGGGTGAGAGCCTTGTATAGAGAATTTTAGCCAAGTGTCACCTTGCTTTTTAGTGTGTGAACGATGACTATGAACAAGCATTTCACGTAAATTGTCTCCATGGCGATAAGTGATTGAGAGGAATTCTGTTAACACCTGTTTTAGATCAGAATCAGCTCAAAGAATGGGCCAATATCTACATAAAATTCTGTTCACCTCTTTTGTGTGCACAGTCCGTGATTACAGCACGGACGGCCGTGGAGTGTCATCAGCGCACAGAAGATGTGCATTCATTTCAATGGTGCCAAACTGCAATTGCGTCCTGTAAAAACTGCAATTGCGGCCCCCACACGGTCCGTGTTAACCATGGTCGTGTGCATGGACCCATAGAAATGAATGGGTCCGCAATTCATCCACATTTTTGCGGATCAATTGCGGATGCATGAGTGTGCATCCGTGTGCATGAGTCCTAAGTATTCCCTATACTTCTCAAATGAATAGAAATATTTTATCACAGATCGTAGCCAATTCTAAATATCAGCCAGTAATATTGACTTGATTCTTCCAATAGTTGTCATACACCCCCCTTCTTCCCTCTTTTCTTTTTATACATTTAATCCCTTCCCGACTTCCGCTATATATATATTGTGAGGGTTTAGCATCAGGAGAGGTAGGTACAGCGGTTTCTTTGTAGCCAGAGACAGGGACACCGTGCATTAAAAGTCATAACAGGGCTTTGCCTGTGTTTTTATTCTTGTCAAAGAAACAGCCTCTTGTACAACAAGGCAAAATACTAAATAAATCCTGCTCGTCTGAGCACTAACTAAACAAGATATTATCTAACTACACCAAGTGCCTTCCTACCAGGCACTGGACACAAAGTAACACAGGTCTTTACTCACATAGAATACAGGCTACTCCAGCCTTAGTAGTCTCCAGTCTGAGTCAGGGGTGAGACTCCCACACACTGTGTCTGCACCTTTTATACACAGGCTACAGGTGCAGCTAATTGAGCAGCAGCCTTGTCCTACAAACAGAGATGGACTAGGGATTGGGGAACCCGCCCTGCTCTTCTCCAATACAACTCCAGGCCCTTTTTTCCGGCTTTTCCTTAAGCCGAGATTGGAAAACTAGAGCTTTCTATTGCAAGAACTACTCATTCCCTGGAGCCTAGGATACATATGACAGGATTCTAGGGGAAATATACCTTCCCTCAATGACTTTACCTGTCACTGTCTCACATACCCTCTTCCTCTGTTCGAGCCCGTGGGATCGGACACATTTAGCTGCAAGGCAGTGTGTCCTAGACAAAGCGTCAGCATTGCCCTGCAGTTTTCCTGCTCTGTGTTCCACAGTATATTTGAAGTTCTGCAAAGTAAGAAACCACCGTGTAACTCTTGCATTTCTCTCTTTAGCTTGACACATCCACGTAAGAGGAGAGTGGTCTGTAACCAACCTAAACCGACGACCCAATAAATAATATCTCAGGGACTCAAGTGCCCACTTAATTGCCAAGCACTCCCGTTCAACTATGCTATAGTTTTTCTCAGCCGGGATTAGTTTTCTGCTCAAATAGGTCACAGGATGTTCCTCACCACTCACCTCTTGTGACAGAACTGCTCTGAGCCCCACATTAGAAGCATCAGTTTGGACAACAAACTCCTTTTTGAAGTCAGGAGTGACTAAGACTGGTTGGTTACACAGGGCCAGTTTCAACTCTTGAAAGGCGCTTTCAGCCTTCGTGTCCCACTTGACCATGACAGACTTACTTCCCTTGGTAAGATCTGTCAGGGGCGCTGCTGTGCTGGCAAAGTTTGGAATGAACCTGCGGTAATAACCTACAATTCCTAGAAAAGCTCTGACCTGCTTTTTGGTTGAGGGCTGGGGCCAGTTTTGGATAGCCTCTACTTTGTTGACCTGTGGCTTTATCACCCCTCTCCCAATTATGTACCCCAGATACCGTGCTTCCTCCAAGCCTAAGGAACATTTCTTTGGGTTTGCTGTTAACCCCGCGGCTCTGAGGGAGTTTAGTACTGCTTGTACTTTTGGTAAGTGGCTTTCCCAGTCATCACTAAAGATTATAATGTCGTCCAGATATGCCGAAGCATACCGACGATGGGGTTTGAGGACTATGTCCATTAACCTTTGAAAGGTCGCTGGAGCCCCATGTAGCCCAAATGGTAAACAAATATATTGAAACAGACCATCCGGGGTGATGAACGCAGTTTTCTCTTTGGCTCCCTCCGTGAGGGGTACTTGCCAATAGCCTTTGGTTAAATCAAGTGTTGAAAAATACCTTGAATGGCCCAGTCTCTCTATTAACTCGTCAACTCTTGGCATTGGGTATGCGTCAAACTTTGACATCTCATTTAACTTGCGGAAGTCGTTACAGAAACGCATTGACCCATCTGGTTTCGGAATCAATACAATGGGACTTGACCATTCACTTTTTGACTCTTCAATAATCCCAAGGTCTAGCATTTTCTTGACCTCCTCAGATATGGCTTGTCTACTAGCTTCAGGGACTCTGTAGGGTTTCAAGTGGACCCGAACCTGAGGCTCGGTCACAATGTCATGTTTTATTATACTGGTCTGTCCTGGCAGTTCTGAAAACACGTCTGTGTTTCTCTGCACAAACTCTTTTGTCTCCTGTTTCTGTGGCTTTGCGAGGGATTCTGACCCATACACATCTGGGTTAGGACTATAGGGGGTCCTTACTGCCACGAGGGTCTCTCTTTCTTTCCATGGCTTAATTAAGTTTACATGGTATAACTGCACTGTCTTCCTTTTACCTGGTTGGTAAACTTTATAATTTACATCCCCCACCTTTTCAATTATCTCATACGGCCCTTGCCATCTAGCAAGAAATTTGCTTTCTACGGTTGGCACTAAGACCAACACTCGATCACCAGAGTTAACTTTAGCCGTTCGGTTATACACCCTGCTCTGAGCATCCTGAGCTTGCTCCAAGTGTTCCTTAACTATCGGCATGACTGCAGCGATTCGGTCTTGCATCAACGTGACATGCTCAATTACACTCCTATAAGGTGTGGACTCTTGCTCCCAGGTTTCCTTGGCTATGTCCAGGAGACCACGGGGTTGTCTGCCGTATACAAGTTCGAAAGGAGAAAACCCTGTGGATGATTGAGGAACTTCACGTACAGCGAACATCAAATAGGGCAGAAGACAGTCCCAATCCTTCCCATCCTTACTAACCACCCTCCTCAACATGCCTTTTAATGTCTTATTGAATCTTTCGACAAGACCATCAGTTTGAGGGTGATATATAGAGGTACGCAGGTGTTTAATTTTCAGCAGTTTACATAATTCCTTAGTGATTTTGGACATAAAGGGAGTTCCCTGATCGGTAAGGATTTCCTTAGGTAAACCAGTATGGGAAAACATGTAAAACAACTCTCTTGCAATGGCTTTTGAAGAGGAATTTCGCAAAGGGACTGCCTCAGGGTAGCGTGTGGCATAGTCCAACACCACTAGGATATATTGATGTCCTCTAGAGGATTTGACTAAAGGGCCGACCAGATCCATGGAAATTCTTTCAAAAGGGATCCCAATGATAGGCAAAGGCACCAGCGGACTCCTAAAATGTGGCATAGGAGCCGTTATCTGACACTCCGGGCAGGACTCGCAATACCTCTGAACTTCCGTATATACCCTCGGCCAGAAGAATCGTTGTAAGATACGCTCTCTGGTGTTTTCGCAACCTAGATGTCCACCCAGCACGTGTTTATGAGCCAGGTCCAACACCGTTCTACGATACGGTTGGGGTATCACCAGCTGTTCAACAACCTCCCCACGTACGTTATCTATCCGATACAGCAAATCTTGGTTAACCGCCATGTGTGGAAACACCTTATCAGCCCCTGGATGTTGAGGCACTCCATTTAATAGCTTAGTATATTCCCTGGCTTTTACCAATGTGGGATCGCTAAGTTGAGCGGTCCCAAAATTGTTACGTGATACATTTAACTCTGGTATCTCAGAAATTTCCTCCTGCTCATCTGTTTCACCAGCAAAAACAGACAGAGGAAATTTATCAGGCTCAGTGGTCACCCCTACTGATGGCACCTCAGCATCTTCGTTAAAGGGTTCTGGGCTAATCACAGCACACACATTAATACCATCAATAACATTTACAGTGAAGGTTACATCTTTCTTCCTCCACAAGTCCCAGAATACTGGGAAGTCTCTCCCCAGGATCACACTGTGCATCAGGGACTTAACCACACCCACTTCATGGCAAGCGGTTCCACAGGAAGTCTCTAGAGTGACCAAAGCGGTGGGGTATTCTTTAGTGTCCCCATGTATGCACAGGACCCCTATACTATGTCCGCTGAATGTTCCAGGGTCTATCAGGCTGGCATGCACCAGGGTAACCAGACTCCCAGAATCCAGCAAGGCACTCACAGTACACCCTTCCACTTTTACGACACACATTTGTTGCTCAGTCTCGTAAACAGTCTCAGCAGAACAAACAGGACGTGCAAACAAGGATATTCGCCTTGCTGCATCACACTCCATTGGCTCAGTAGTCAGGGGACAATTAGCAGCAATATGCCCAGGTCCATAACACCGCCAGCACTGTATGCGGTCCCGGTCCCCAACTTGAGACCCTGGTCTGGCCTTCAGTGTCTCTCTGGGATTTCTTCCCTCCGTCTGCTCCCCTTCTGAGCCACCTCCGTTAAAGACATTTCTCACCCCTCTAGTAAATGGAACAGTCTTACCGGGTGCTCCGCACGATTTGCTGTTCCTGGGGTTAGAACATCCAGGCGGTAGTTCTTGGAGTAGATCCTGAGTAGCTCTGTACCTTTCAATCAGGTTCACCAGCTGTTCCGCATCTGTAGGATCTCCTTGATCGACCCAACGCTGAACTTTCGGTGGTAAGGAGCAGATGTATTTGTCAAGCACCACTCTCTCCACGATCTGCGCAGGGGTTGATTCCTCTGGCTGTAGCCATTTCCTTGCAAGATGGACAAGATCATACATTTGTGATCGCGCAGGTAGGTGTTCCATGAAAGTCCAGTTGTGCACCCGTCGAGCACGCACATTCATATTAACACCCAGACGGGCAAGGATCTCACCCTTCAGCTTGGAGTAATCCTTGGCATCCTGCTCATTGAGATCAAAGTACGCCTTTTGCGGCTCTCCGGTTAGGAAAGGTGCCACCACTGCTGCCCACTGATCTGAAGGTAACTTCTCTCATTCTGCCACTCGCTCAAACACCATGAGATAGGCCTCAACATCATCGGTGGATGTCATCTTCTGCAGAGATGTCTGTACCGCTGCACGAGTGGTTTGGCGCAAACGATGAGGCCCCACTGACCTCTCCACTGAGGCCTGAATTTGGTCTTGCAAATAGCGATTAATTTGCTGCTGTTCTTTTAAGGCCAGTCTGTGGGCTTCACCCAGCAGAATATTGCTTTCAGCCTGTGCACGCATGGCTTCCTCATGCACCATTCGCTGAGTCGCGCTGGCTTCTTGCAGAGCTGTGCTTATCTTCCCCTGGTTGATATTAGCCTGAATCAGCTGTTTAAGTATTTCATCCATTTTAACAGTCTCTTTTAGCCCTGTTGCCGCCTTCACCCAAGACATACACTTCCAAGCACTCTCGGGGAGAAAAAATTGTGTTGTTGCCCCTAGCAACGATTTTCCACTTGGAGCAGCAAAAGTCCTTTTAAAGAGGTGTATGTCTCTTTAAGATCGTGCCCTCATTCTCCACCATATGTGAGGGTTTAGCATCAGGAGAGGTTGGTACAGCGGTTTCTTTGTAGCCAGAGACAGGGACACCGTGCATTAAAAGTCATAACAGGGCTTTGCCTGTGTTTTTATTCTTGTCAAAGAAACAGCCTCTTGTACAACAAGGCAAAATAAAAAATAAATCCTGCTCGTCTGAGCACTAACTAAACAAGATATTTATCTAACTATACCGAGTGCCTTCCTACCAGGCACTGGACACAAAGTAACACAGGTCTTTACTCACATAGAATACAGGCTACTCCAGCCTTAGTAGTCTCCAGTCTGAGTCAGGGGTGAGACTCCCACACACTGAGTCTGCACCTTTTATACACAGGCTACAGGTGCAGCTAATTGAGCAGCAGCCTTGTCCTACAAACAGAGATGGACTAAGGATTGGGGAACACGCCCTGCTCTTCTCCAATCCAACTCCAGGCCCTTTTTTCCGGCTTTTCCTTAAGCCGAGATTGGAAAACTAGAGCTTTCTATTGCAAGAACTACTCATTCCCTGGAGCCTAGGATACATATGACAGGATTCTAGGGGAAATATACCTTCCCTCAATGACTTTACCTGTCACTGTCTCACAATATATATATATATATATATATATATATATATATATATATATAAAGAAAGAAGATTTGCAGCACTCCAATGTGAAAAAAGTGGTGGTTTATTCAATCCAAGAACAACAGCAACGTTTCAATCCTACAATAGGATCTTTATCAAGCCTAGTGACACATCTACTGCAAGAAACTAATATAGGGTTGAGACTGACATACACTGACATCTCCTCAATATTATCCATAAAAATATTGGCATACGTGGGAGCCATATTGGATCCCATGGCCGTCCCTTTCAATTGAATGTAATAACTATCATTAAAAAGAAAATAGTTAGAAGTCAAAATAAGTTCTACCAATGACATAATGAACTCGCATGAATTATTATCATAGTTAGAAGTCATCAATTTCCGTCTTACAGCATCAAGCCCTTTAACATGACTAATCGAAGTATAAAGAGAGGTGACATCAAAAGAAACCAAAATGGATCCCTCTGGTAGGTCCACTGATCTTAGTTTTTGCAAAAAATCAGTGGTATCCCTGATATAAGATTTAGAGTTGATAGTGATGTAGAGATATGTTTTATATATAAAAGATTTATTTTAGAAAAAAATATATATACATATACTTTATGAGAAATGGTGTCGCTGATACGACAATCTTAGTCCGTTACACGGATGAGGGTGATGGGACATCCTATGCACGTGAAGACGATGCTATGTGGTTCCTAAAACCCTAGGTATAGGGATGCTCTGAATACTTAATTGTGGACAGAGCTCTCTGTGCCAACGTGTGGATTATGCATAAGAAGTTGATATATAACATAATATTGAAATACTATTTTTATATCTCCATTCCTTACCATGAGGAGCACTGATTAATTTACTTGTTTTAGTTACAATACAGACTTTTTGTCTGACACAGCCTTGTTACGTGTTATCCGTTACATAGTTGCATCAGTTGCTTAGCAACCTATGAAGCCGCTTCACACATGACCAGTTCAGTGGAACGCATTGACACGCATTACATCACTTTGATGCGTTCGATGCGTCTCGCTACTGATCGATGATTCACTTCCGTCTCTTGGCTTTTTACGCATGTATTCAAGTCTATTGACTTTAGGTGTGCAGCGGTTTGTTACATTGTATGCTTACGAATTTACATACTAAATGATTCATCTGATGTATCTGAAGTTCTGGTTGGTGAGTGGGGCTATGACGATTGTTTTTAACACCACTGAGGCATAAATGATTATGTTGTAATCAGCTGTTTTTAACGTTTGTGTCACTATATATTGTCACTTACACTGTCATATATACACATTCACACTTTCTGTATCATGTTTGTGTTTCGTAATGATACCTTATAACATGTATTATATGAGTTTTACAACACTGTATACTTGATTATATTATAATGAGACTAATTATGTTGAGCAGTCTCAACCCTATATTAGTTTCTTGCAGTAGATGTGTCACTAGGCTTGATAAAGATCCTATTGTAGGATTGAAATGTTGCTGTTGTTCTTGGATTGAATAAACCACCACTTTTTTCACATTGGAGTGCTGCAAATCTTCTTTCTTTATATACCAATACACGTCCGAGGATCGGGACGTTTTGCTGGGCACCTAATCGATTGATTCTGTGTGAGTGCTGCTGCTTTCTTGTTTGCTATATATATATATATATATATATATATATATATATATATATAAATATACTGCGGAATTAGGGTGGGGGAGTATGGAGCGGGCTTACAGGCTGAGCCCGTTCGATAGAACGAGTGTGTCGGCTGTATGTAACGGTATCCCGCATATTTAACGCCTTAGAAGCTGCGGTCAAGAAGCGACCGTGGCATCTAAGCGGTTAGAAACAGGAGGGCGGCGCCCTGTGATGTTAAATTGCCCCTACCCTTGATCATCGGTTGCTGATAGTTGGCATGGCAGCATGGAAGCCTGATGAAGGCCCCCTGGTCTACCGTCTTTGCACTCCTATGACGCCCCCTCCCTAGGGGGACTAGTAAAAAAAGTTAAATACAGTTAAATAAAGTTTTTGTAACCCCTTCCCGCTCCTGGATGTAATATTAGGTCATGGTAGCTGTATCGTTCGCGCTCCATGACCTAATAGTACGTCACGGGAGTCTTCGCGACACATGCAGGAGCTGTGACAGCTGCTGTCTCGTACAGCAGATGCCGCAGCTCCGACAGCGGGGACCGATCACTGTCCCTGACATCCTTAGAAAGCTCTTTGGTCTTGCCCATGTTGTAGAGGTTAGAGTCAGACTGATTAATGGAGTCTGTGGACAAAAGTCTTTTATACAGGTGACCATTTAAGACAGCTGTCTTTAATGCAGGCACCAAGTTGATTTGGAGTGTGTAACTGGTCTGGAGGAGGCTGAACTCTTAATGGTTGGTAGGAGATCAAATACTTATTTCTCTGTGCAAAATGCAAATAAATATATATAATTTTGACTATGTGATTTTCTTTCTTTTTTTTAAATATAATCTATCTCTCACTGGTAAAATTAACCTAGCCTAAAAATTCTAGACTGTTCATGTCTTTGACAGTGGGCAAGCTTACAAAATCAGCAAGGGATCAAATACTTATTTCCTTCACTGTATATATATATAGCCCTGCTGTGTGCCCAGACAGCTGATAACAGCCACATGTAGGGTATTGCCGTACCCAGGAGAACCCACATTACAGTTTATGGGGTGTATATCTCCGGTGGCACATGCTGGGCACAATATATTGGACACTGAAATGGCAAAGATATATAGAAAATTGCAAATCTCAGACTGCACCATATGCTGCGCATTATCTTTTACACAGTACCTGTGGGGTCAAAATGCTAACTACACCTCTAGATGAATGTCTTAAGGGGTGTAGTTTTTAAAATGGGGTCACTTCTCGGGGGTTTCAACTGTACTGGTACCTCAGGGGCTTCTGCATACATGACTTGGCACCAGAAAAGCTCCAGTAGGCCAAATGGTGGTCCTTTCCTTCTGAGCCCTCCCATGGGCCCAAACGGCAGTTTATCACCACAAATATTGGGTTTTATGATGGGGTGATTTCAACTATTTCAAATAGCCGAAAAAGAGTCACTGCCAAGATATATCTGAAAATCTGGCAAAAGTTCATCCTCTTTGCCCAGCACAATTGGGATAGTTTGTCTAGACCTAGCATTGCATTGATATTATACTTTTTACAAAACGGTCTAGAAAAGGGCCTAAAAAACAGCACTCTGTGGGTGCATATATCAGCTCTGAATGCCTTTTTAGATTGTAAGTTAGCAGAGAATTCTTTCATTGAAGGTTTTTAAAGGGTTATGAATGTCTAAATCCAGTAGTCCATTCCAGTCCCCCCCTGAGACCTAAACCTAGTGCTATCCGTACTGTCTACTGCTCCTTTTGAACCAATATCTAACATCTCTCTGAGGCTACTTACATTTAAACCCATTTTTCTCCTGCCAATTACAACAGCCAGAAGAATTGGAGAATTACAGGCTTTTTCCGATAAAGCCCCTTACTTTACAGTTTTCCTTGACAGAATCATCCTAAGACACCAGCCTTCCTTTCTTCCAAAGATTGTATCAAAGTTCCACTGCCAACAGGAAGTTTTATTACCTTTCTATTTTCCCAATCCATCTTCCAGCAAAGACCGGGAATACCATCACTTAGATGCCAGAAGATGTGTTCTGGGTTACCTAGAAAGAGTCGCTGACTTTAGGAAGAAGGACCATATACTTGTCCAATTTCAGGGAAAGAACGAAGGAAAGGCAGCAAGTAAAGCCACTATTGCCTGGTGGATTAAGATGACCATTTTTGATTGTTACCAAAACAAGAATGTTTCACACCCAGTAGGTCTAAAAGCGCATCCCACAAGAGCAGTTTCCACTACATGGGTTGAAGGGGCTTCCACTTCTATTGGCCAGATTTTTCGGGCGGCTACCTGGGCTAATCCTTTAACCTTCTTTAACCCCTTCCCGCTATGGCCATTTTTGACCTTCCTGACAGAGCCTCATTTTTCAAATCTGATATGTGTAACATCCGTGGTCGCTGACCACGAACTCCTCCCATTCTGTTGACGCCCTTCTCTCCAGAGATGTCTGCACATGCGGCCGTCCTGTCCCGCAGTGACCACTAGGGTGCGCTCGCGTGCCCAGTCCAGCCTTAAGGAGCCAGAGCACACACATGTGTGAGATTGAGCTGATTACTCCCAGATCACCCAGGATGCTACCGTGTTCCTGTGCTATACTGAGTTGGAGTCGTGTTGTCTCCGCACCTGTTGTCTGCCTGCTGCCAGAGTTCCATCCGAGCCTAAACCATCGCTGTCTGAATTGCCACAGGTACCTTTATCCGAACAATAGACATTGACTTTGTACCCTGTTTGGTCAGCTGCTATAACGCTACGGCGGTATGGCCCAGTGGGTCCACATACCCACAGATCGTGACAGTACGGTCAGGCCATGAACCCCGCTGGTCAACTCAAGACAGTTATGACATCACAAGCCATGCAGTCGGATATGATAGTCTGCCAATTACGACAGGACTAACTCCTCCAGGCGGTGAACTCCATTACAGAACGACTGGATGCGCAAGCTGCAGTTCTCCTGGAACCTGCTCCTATTGCCTCTGCTGTTCCTCCTTTTACACCTCCTGACAGTGCGGATCCTCCGACTACACCTCCTGGCAGTGCTGACCCCCGATTTTCTCTGCCACTTCCTCATCACTATGATGGAGATGCAAGGACCTGCAGGGGATTTCTCAACCAGTGCCAGATCCACTTCAGCCTGTATGCCAGAGCATTATCCACTGACGGCGCAAGGGTCACTTTCATCGTCTCTCTCCTCACTGGCAGGGCCCTAGCATGGGCGAACCCCATCTGGGAACGACAAGGACCAGAGACCCGTGATTAGCAGGGGTTCCTACGGACATTTCGTATGGTATTTGAGGAACCTGGACGAGTCTCGTCGGCAGCCGCCTCCTTGCTGAACCTTCGCCAGGGAGACACTTCCGTAATTTTTTAGTTGATGGAGCTGCATGAGGGCTTGTTTTTTCCGAGACGAGCTATAGTCTTTATAGGAACCATTTTTGGATACATGCGATTTTTTTATTTACATTTTTGTGGGGAAAAGTGACCAAAGAACAGAAATTCTGGCATTGTTTTTTACGGGTTTTTTTTATGCCGTTCACCGCGTGGAATAAATAACATCATATTTTTATAGTTTAGGCCGATACCAAATATGTATGGTTTATTTATTTTTTCAATAATAAAGGATTTGATAAGGAAAAAAGGGTGATTGTGTTTTATTTTATTACTTGAAACTTTTATTATATTTTCTACAACTTCTTTTTTTACTTTTCTTTAGCCCCACTAGGGGAATTGAAGGTCCAACTGTCATATTTTTTCTTCTAATACATTGCACTACCAATGTAGAGCAATATATTAGATCTGTCAGTCATTCACTGACAGCAAGCCAATTAGGCTTTGCCTCCGGGCGGGGCCTAATCGGCCTCCATAATGGCAGAGCAGGAGGCCATTGTTAGGTCTCCTGTTGCCATAGTAGCAGTCCACAGCCCTGATTGCACGGCAGGGCTGCCGGATTTGTCGACAGCCACAAAGATGCAGCGATCACTTTCGATCGCTGCATTTAAGGGGTTAATGGCAGGGATCGTAGCTAGCTCCAGTTCCTGCCATTACAGGTGGATGTCAGCTGTAACATAGAGCTGACATCCACCGCCGATGATGCCGGCGTGAGGAATCCTTTCAGGCCCCGTCTCCGGGCGGGGGCCTGAAAGTTTTCTGTGCTAGGCAGACCGGGAGGCCACTATTAGGCCTCCGGTTGACTTTGCAGGCACCGACACACCGGTGATTTTATTGCTGGGGTGTCGATGAGCTGCAGACACCTTAAATGCAGCGATCGCTTTTGACCGCTGCATTTAAGGGGTTAATGGCGGGGATCGAAGCAAACTTCAGTCTCCGCCATTACAACAGGTTAAGATACAGCTGACATTCGGGGATGATGCCACCGACTCAGATTCTGAGCCGGTGCCATCCATTTGTCGCAAGTATACGACATTTTGCGGGAAGCACTGGCTTTCCATGGCGTATACTTACGACAAATGCTGGGAAGGGGTTAAACATTACAAATTCGATGTTTTGTCAGACAGGGACTTGTCCTTTGGGCGTAACGTCCTTTTGGCAGTTGCCCCTCCCTAAATTCAAAATCCTCTGTTATTCATCCTATGAGTGCTATGTGGAGGTGCCAGGAAAAGTTGAAAACTACTCTTACCGGTAATTGGATTTTCCGTAAACCTCCACTACTGCGCAGGATATTCCCCCCTATAGTTTTGCTATTTAACACCTAAATATTGAATTATTGTATAGAGGTACTCTGTTATTACTGGATAAGGTATGAAGGAGCTGCCTTTTATTTCTGTGTCCATGTTGTTTCATGTCCCACAAGAGGCAGGGAATCCTCCTATGAGTGCCGTTGTGGAGGTTTACGGAAAATCTAATTACCGGTAAGAGTAACTTTATCTTTTTACTTACGTAAGCCATTTCAGTGCCCATTACGTTGCGCCCAGCTTTTGCCACTGTGAACAGACAGTTCTCTAATTATTATGCTGTTTTCTGGTTTTAGAAACACCCTACATGTGTTGGGTGATATACACAGCTTTGGTTCACAATTGCAAAGGCACGGAGGTGAAATAATAAAATAAATTCCAAAGTGACCCTATTTTAAAAAATACAACCCTCATGGCATTCATCTATGGGTGTAGTGAGCATTTGGGCCTCACATGTGTTTTCCAGAAATAAGTGCTCAATGGATGTTGCACAGTGAAAATTAAAATTTTTCCACAGATATTCCATTTCAATGTCCAATATATATGTTGTGCGCAGCTGGTGGCACTAGAGACACACACCCCATAAATAGTTAACAGGTTACCCAAAATAAGATCATACCCCATACGTGGTCATAAACTGCTGTTTAGGCACACTGCCAAGCTCAGAAGGACGGTCATGTGGCTTTTGGAGTGCAGATTTTGCTTGGTAGTAGTTTTATTTGGGGTATTATTGGTATTTCAGATTATAATGTGGGGGCATATGTAAGCTGTATGGAGTACATCAGGGCATAATAAGGTGTTATAATACTGGTGCAAATAAATAATAAAATTTATAATCCATAGATGTGTGGCCTGGTTTCTTGGTGCAGGTGTTGCACTGATAAATGTTATCCTATCTTATCCCTCTTCTGGAGCACACTGCACCTTTTTCACATCCTTAACTTTTTTTGCCGTTTTGGGAACTTTGCTGGAAAAGTCCAGAACTTTTCAGGCGGGCGGACGCTCTTCCAGTGGAGATACTGAATTGAGGCAGATGTGCTTGGAACCTCCCCTATCTGGTTCCTAAATTTTAGGGCCTGGATAATTACCTCTTAAAACTGAAGGAATGTTCCCTTCTGGCCTGCACGTCAGGATAGAACGCAAGCGTTATAAAGTGCCATCTGTAAAATGTGCACAGCCAGCTTCTTGTACCATCTGGCCATGCGAAAAATGTGCTTATTGGGAAAAATATCTGCTCTTCAGTATTGCCAAATGTTTGGCTTCTTCACTAGCCCCATATGCAGCACAAGCCTCCAAAACATAATTCTCTCCACTGCATCTATGGGGGCCAGAAAATTATGGTGTAGGTTTGGATGCGATAATAATATGCTGGGCGTATAAATTAGTCATGCTCATCATTTTACATCATTGCATTCCGAGAGTCATAACTTCTTTCGTCGATGGAGCTGTGTTAGGGCCTGTTTTTTGCGGGGCAGGCTGTAGTTTTTATTGGTACTATTTTGGGGTGTATGCGATTTTTCATCACTTTTTATTCCATTTTTGGGAAGCAAGCAGACCAGCAATTCCGGGACTGTTTTTTATTTGTAATTTACGGCTTACACAGTGATGTATACACGACATGCTAATTTTATTCTGCCGATACCATAATTATACATTATATATATATATATATATATATATATATATATATAGTTTTAATACTTTTACCCAAAAAAAACACTTTTTTCTAAAATAAATCATGTTTTGACATCAACCTTATTCTTTTTTTTTTAATTCTCTTTTTATTAAAGAATTTTCAAAAACACATTACAAGGGTAACACAACATAAATCACTTACGTATAAAATGCAAATTACAGGAAATAACAGATAAATCAGAAGAAAAGCTAGTGTTGCAACCCTGTGGGGAGAAGACATACAAGTTGTCTGACCAAGCGATAGGACAAAAAAGAACGAATTAAACATGTAACAGTATCATTCGAGTCATATTATAAGGGTAACAAAATCAGATAAGTGGTTTAGTACTGATACATATCTAGCAACAGAAAAGAGAACTTCAACTATATACAGAGTTCCAAGAGATCGACTGTACCAACTGTTAATATGGGTAAGCATAGGGGGAGGGGGTAAGCAGAGGGGGGATGGTAGGGGGGGGGGGGTAGAACAGAAGGATCATACCAGAAATATCTAAGTCTGCAGTAAAGAACCTCAGTGTTCTCTCCAGGCCGACCAAAAACTCTTTATGTCGTCTATCAGCCCAACTGGCCAATTCCTCCGTTCTGCAAATATTGTCAACTCTCTCCACCCATTCATCATAGCTTACGTGGGAGGTAGTACTCTAGTGCAAAGGAATTAACAGTTTGGCTGCCGTTAATAAATGGGTGAATAGGACTTTTTTGGGAGGCAGAAATGTCTGCGAGGGTGCCCATAATAAGTACTGCAGGGGAGAAAGGAATATTCCGTGCATTAAGACAAGACGGAATATCCTGCTAATTATTTCTCGGCAGTAGGGCTTAATGAGAGGGCATTCCCACCAAATATGTAGATATGAGTCTATATTTCCCATGCATCTCCAACAGTGTTTATCCGGAAGGAGGTTAATTTTGTGGAGAAATTCTGGAGTACGGTACCACCTGGTGAGCAGCTTGCAGGAACTCTCCTGGATCCTCACGCAACGCAAGAAACCATGGGAATTATGCAAGATGACTGATGTATCTTCCTTAGACCAAGTAACAGACAGTTCACTTTCCCCGGCCAAAATGTATTAAGGTTTAGGAGGTGCTCCCCCACCCACTAGATCAGGGGTCTCAAGCATGCGGCCCCTGGGGCTGTCATCTGCGGCCCGCGGGTCACAGAGCCGCTAGACTCTGGAATTCCCTGGTACCGCTGTCCACATATGAACAGCGATGTCTGGGGCTTCCCCAGAGCCGGAGTCCCATGCAGAGCGCTAGTATCGGCTCTGCTCCGGGACTCTGTGGAATTCCCTGACATCGCTGTCCATATATGGACAGTGTGTCAGGGTCTTCCCCAGAGCGGAGTCCCGAGCAGAGCGCTAGTACAGGCTCTGCTCCGGGACTCTGTGGAATTCCATGACATCGCTGTCCATATATGGACACTGTGTCAGGGTCTTCCCCAGAGCGGAGTCCCGAGCAGAGCGCTAGTATCGGCTCTGCTCCGGGACTCTGTGGAATTCCCCAGAGCAGGAGTCCCAGTGATGTCAGTACCACAGCTGGAGTCCCAGGAAGAGCCTACTAGCGCTCTGCCCGGGACTCCAGCTCTGGGGTTGCCCATGACGTCTCTGTCCATATATGGACAGTGATGTCAGAAGCAGAGCTGGAATCCCAGGCAGAGTGCTAGAAGCGGCTCTGCTCCGGGACTCCAGCTCTGGGCAAGCCCCTGACATCACTGTGGCAGCATCTGCGGAGGGCACTGTGGCAGCATCTGCGGAAGGCACTGTGGCAGCATCTACGGAGGGCACTGTGGCAGCATCATACGGAGGGCACTGTGGCAGCATCTACGGAGGGCACTGTGGCAGCATCTACAGATAGCACTGTGGCAGCATCTACGGAGGGCACTGTGGCAGCATCTATAGAGGGCACTGCAAGCATCTACAGAATACTCTGCGGCAGCATCCACAGAGGGCACTGCGGCAGCATCCACAGAGGGCACTGCGGCAGCATCCACCGAGGGCACTGCGGCAGCATCCACAGAGGGCACTGCGGCAGCATCCACAGAGGGCACTGCGGCAGCATCCACAGAGGGCACTGCGGCAGCATCCACAGAGGGCACTGCGGCAGCATCCACAGAGGGCACTGAGGCAGCATCTACAGAGGGCACAGTGGCACTATCTAAAAAGGGGCTGCTCAATCTTGACATGTGTGTCTGCCAAACGCTGCCAACTGAGCCGCCAGATTGCATTTAGCGACACTTAAACTGGAAAACTGGATTGTTGAAATAAGCACGTGGAGAAATATCTCAAATTTTAAACCTAGCGGTATTATTATAGTAATGTAGTATTAATTTTATAGTAATGTAGTATTATTATTATTATAGTAATATAGTGTTATAGTAGTTCAAATAAGTAATTTATTAAATATAATTTTGTGTTGTATCAAATTTGAAAGTAATGCGGCCCGTCAACTTCCCATTTTTTCTATATGCAGCCCACTTACCCTGCCGAGTTTGAGACCCCTGCACTAGATCATTGTATATTTCTTTAAATTAATTTAGTTGGAGGAGAAGGAAAGTTACATAGTTAGTACGGTTGGAAAAAGACACATGTCCATCAAGTTCAACCAAGGAGTGGGAAAGGGAAGGGAAATATTTCTACACATAGGAGCTAAGATTTTTTCGTTCTGGGAAATTATCTAAGCCTTTTTTAAAGCCATCTACTGTAGCTACTGTGACCAGCTCCTGCGGTAGACTATTCCATAGATTCACAGTTCTCACAGTAAAGAAGGCTTGTCGCCTCTGCAGGTTGAACCTTTTTTCTCCAGATGGAGGGAGTGCCCCCTTGTTTTTTGAGGGGGTTTTACATGGAACAGGATTTCACCATATTTTTTGTATGTGCCATTCATATATTTATATAAGTTACCGTATTTTTCGGACTATAAGACGCAGTTTTTAGCAAGAATAAATCTTGCTAAAAAGTCCCTGCGTCTTATAGTCTGCAGTCAAGGGACCCGGCATCACGGGCTCACGCGCTGAGCCCGCTTCATACACTGCAGGTGTCAGCTTCTGACACGCTGCTCTAACGGCCAGGAACAGCAATTTCGCTGTTCCTGGCAGTTTAAAGGGCTTGTGCCATAAAACACATGTATCCCCTATCCACAGGATAGGGGATACATGTGTGATCGATAAGGAGAACGGGGACCGAAAGTTACCAAGAGCGCTGCATGAGAAGATGTAACTTCCGCGTTCTGTGTCCGGCAGCTTCATAGAGATCAATGGGATTCTTTTGCGCATGCGCGAGCAGCTCTCCATTGATCTCTATGGAGCTGTGGAACAGATAAGCCGGACACAGAACCCGGAAGTTCAGGCTTCTCATGTAGCGCTTTGGGTGACTTTCGGTCCCCCAGCGATCTCACATGTAGCCCCTATCCTGTGGATAGGGGATAAATGTGTTTTATGGCAAACCCCTTTAACTAGTTAAATGCCGTGGTCAATAGCGACCGCAGCGTTTATAGGGGTTTTTCTATAAAGGACATTTATGACATATCCACAGGATATGTCATAAATGTCAGATAGATGCAGGACCTGCATCTATCTCTAGAACGGGGCCCCCTAAACCCCGTTCTAGCTTTCTGTGCTCTCCCGGCCACTTGATCACATGTGGAGTTACTGAAACAGTGTAACTCGCGGAGCTACGCTGTTTGCGTAACTCCCATAGAACTGAACAGAAAATACGCTGCTTCCGTAACTGCCATTCACTACTATGGGAGGTTAGGGAAACAGCGTGGTTACGCTGTTTCCGTGACTCCACATGTAACCAAGTAGCCGCTGGTTCAAGTCCCCTAGGGGAACAAATAAAATGTGTAAAAAAATAAATAAATGTTAGATACATTTTCAGGAGTGTAAAAAAAAATATATATTGAAAGTAAAAAAAAAAACCTTTTCCCATTTTTCCCCAAGCACAATGTAAAAAATAAAATAATTTGGTATCGCTGAGTCCGTAAAAGTCCGATCTATTACACTATACCATTATTTAACTCGCACGGTGAGTTAAAAATGTAAACCATCAAAATCGTTTTTTGGTCACCTTAGTGCTTAAAATATGAAATAAAGAAAAAAGTGATCAAAAAAATCGTATGTATTAAAAAATGGTGCCAATAAAACTACAGCTCGTCCCGCAAACAATAAGCCCTCATACCACTCAATCGATGAAAAAAATATAAAAAAATGTTGGCTCTCAGAATGGGGTGAAACAGAATAAATTATTTTTTAACAAATCATTTTTTTCCTATTTTCTGTTGTCTAAAACCTGGGTGCGTCTTATGGTCAGGTGCGTCTTATAGTCCGAAAAATACGGCAATCATGTCCCCCCTTAGTCGTCTTTTTTCAAGGCTAAATAGGTTTAATTCTTTTAATCTTTCCTCATAACTTAGATTCTCCATACCCCTTATTAGCTTCGTTGCTCTACTTTGTATTTTTTCCAATTCCAGGGCATTCTTTCTATGAACTGGAGCCCAGAACTGAACTGCATATTCTAGATGAGGCCTCACTAATGCTTTGTAAAGTCGTAATATTATATCCCTATCCCGCGAGTCCATGCCTCTTTTAATACACGACAATATCTTGCTGGCCTTTGAAGCAGCTGATTGACATTGGTGTTATTTAGTGTATGATCTACAAGTACACCCAGATCCTTCTCAACAAGTGACTCACCCAGTATAGCTCCCCTTAGGACATAAGTTGAGGAGAGTGTCTAGCCAAGATGGAGGGGGCAGGGTGGGAAACCTCTCAAGGAATTGTTTGTTTAAGTTCGTTATGCCCTCAGTATGAATAAAGTTAATTTTATCTATCAACGAAGGTCTGTCATGCCCATGGCCGCAGATTTGCTTACATCCTGATGGCCGCAGCCATGGATCAGTGAGCGCTGGTCCCCATCTCCTCCTCAGGAGACGCCAGCACTCACTTCCGCTTTGCTCTGCTGTGTCCCGTAGGGTGCCTGCTCTTAAAGGGCCAGCGCACGCACCTGAAATAAAGCCCAAATTAGCCCATGAGCACCCTGGACTATAAGAAGCGCTCTGCCCCTTCCTTTCCTGCATTGCCTGAGCGTTGTTGTCGTTACCCTAGTTTGTCTCTGCAAATGGTCTCCTAAGTGTCTTCCAGTTCCCAGTGTTTCCCGTTCCTGCCACCTGTATCCCGTGCTATCCTGGTCAAGTGCCATATTGAGATGGAGTCGTGCTGTGCTGTGTACCACGCCTGTCCTGTTATACCACGCCTGGTGTCCGCCTGCTGCCAAAGTCCCATCCGAGCCTGCCTTGCTACTGTCTGAAGCTACCACAGATACACCTATACGAACAATAGACTTTGACCTGTGTCCCATTGGCCAGCTTCTATACCGTGAAGGCGGTACGGCCCAGTGGGTCCACGCACCACAAGGTCTAAGTATAGAATCTAATCTGGGGGGGCATTGAAGGCCGAACAGCCTTATACAAGGGTAAGTTATTCATGGTATGCCATATGCTACCCTAAGTGACAGGAAGGCCCAATGTGTGGGGGAGCAGATTAACCGGTGTCAGTGGAGAGAACAGGATAGAGGGGTCCTGAGTGGCTTGATATTTAGGGAAGGCGGGTATGGTCCCCTTCGAGATGGGGTTTAGTGTGGTTACCAGGATGGAGGTGGTAAAAGACCCCATAGTAATGGTTTCAGTTTCAAACCTAGTATAAACCTCTCTATGTCAAGATGAGGAGGAGATTCCCCTGTCCTTTGTAAAAGGACCCATCTACTTAGGTGATTTGCTAAATAATATTTGTAGACATCAGGTAGGCCCATACCTCCAGAGGAAGGCCTTAAGGAGAGGAGTCTGTGTGGAAGTCTGGGATGTTTTGGGAGAACATAGGATTTGAAAAAGTTTTTCCTACCTATCCACGATATAAACAAGATTTTTATATCATTCAACAGTGTATCTATTTGATTTAAAAGAGGCTTATGGTTTAGTGTAAAAAGATGTTTGCGGCCCATGAGGAGTATGCCTATACACTTTATATGTGAAACAGGCCATTTGAATCGGGACCCTGTTTTGAGTAAGACTACATCTGGGGCAGAGGCTGAGATATTTAAAACCTCGGACTTGGAAAAGTTGATTTTAAAATTAGAGACTTCACCAAAGTCTTCATAATGTGGGGGAAGGCTTGAACCGGGTTTGTTATGAGAAGGAGCAGATCGTCGGCGAAAGCTGCAGTGTGGTGTGTAAAATTACCTACACGTACCCCTTTAATAGTGTCGGATTGTCTCACATTTTCGAATAGGGTTTCCATGGTTAAAATAAATAGGGAGGGGGGAAGGGGGCATCCCTGTCTCGCGCCATTAAAAAATATTAAAGTAAGGGCATAGTGTCCCATTTAATTTAAGTCTGGCCCTGGGAACCGAGTAGAGAAAAAAAATTGGTTCTATAAAGGGCTCCGGGAAAACCAAAGGCTCTCAACGTCAACCTTATTCTGACGGTCATACATTTTTTAATTTTTCCGTTGATGGAGCGGTGTCATGGCTTGTTTTTTGTGGGACAAGCTGTAGTTTGTATTGGTACCCTTTTAGGGTACATGCAACTTTTGGATCACATTTTATTCCTTTATTTGGAGTCAAGGTGACCAAAAATAATTAATTCCGCCATTGTTTGTAATTATTTTTTTACACCGTTAACCATCTAGGATAAATAACATTATATTTTTATAGTTCCGGTTGTTACGAACACGGCAAAACCAGTTATTTATAGTTTTTTTTACAATAAGGCTGGATTCACACGAGCATGTTCGGTCCGTAAAGGATGGAACGTATTTCGACCGCAAGTCCTGAACCGAACACACTGCAGGGAGCCGGGCTCCTAGCATCACAGTTATGTACGCTAGGAGTCCCTACCTCTCCGTGGAACTACTGTCCCATACTGAAAACATGATTACAGTACGGGACAGTAGTTCCACGGAGAGGCAGGGACTCCTAGCGTCGTAGAAAACTATGATGCTAGGAGCCCGGCTCCCTGCAGTGTGTTCGGTCCGGGACTTGCGGCCAAAATACGTTCCGTCCTTTACGGACCGAACATGCTCGTGTGAATACAGCCTTATAAAGGGCTTGATCAGGGAAAATTAATTTTAAAACTTTTATTTTTCTAACTTTTTTTTTAGACCCACTAGGGGAATTAGAGGCTTTATCATCTGATTGCCTGTACAATACACTGCTTATGTAGCACAGTGTATAGCAAGGGTATGTTCACACGCTTAACCAAAAACGTCTGAAAACACAGAGCTGTTTTGAAGGGAAAACAGCTCCTGATTTTCAGAAGTTTTTAAGCCTCTCGCCATTTTTGGAGCTGTTTTTCTATAGAGTCAATGAAAAACGGCTCCAAAAACGTCCCAAGAAGTGACATGCACTTCTTTTTCGCGGGCGTCTTTTTACGTTCCCGTTCTGCTTGTTTTTTCAGGAGTTTTTCGAGGCATAAATGCCCAGAAATACGCCTGAAAACACTCCGTGTGAACATACCATGAGGGTATGTTCACACGCAAACTCAAAAACGTCTGAAAATACGGAGCTGTTTTCAAGGGAAAACAGCTCCTGATTTTCAGACGTTTTTTAAGCCACTCGCGATTTGCGCTGCGTTTTTTACGGCCGTTTATGGAGCTGTTTTCTATAGTTAATGAAAAACGGCTCCAAAAAGTAACCTGCACTTCTTTTTCGCGGCCGTTTTTTTACGCGGCCGTTTTTCATTGGAACAGAACGCCGTTTTTCACATTGAAATGGGCAGATGTTTGGATAGGCCATCAATTTTTAGGGACTGGAAAACCCCTTTAAAGCGGTTTTCCCACAACCACATGTATCCACAGGATAGGGGATACATGTGTGATCTCTAGGGGTCTGACCACTGGGACCCCCAGCGTTGCGGACAGTGGAACCGAAATTCCCCCTAAGTGCTCCATGAGAATGAAGCGCTGTTATACTTGCTCGACCATTGCTCCATTCATGTCTATGGAGCTGCCGTCCCATGCAAATGAATGGAGCGCTGGCCACTTCGGGAGACTTTCGGTCCACAGTTCTTATCGCTGGGGGCCAGAGTGGTCGGACCCCCAGCAATCACACACACACACACACGCACTGTGGATAGGGGATACATGTGTTTGTGGGAAAACCCCTTTAATTTGTAATATATGACGTTTCAGAAGTTCATTGACATCTAGTTTATATTGTGGCGCAGGGGAGAAGACAGAGGTATGCTGGAGGTGAGTGTAAGATTTTTTTTATTTTTCATATTACTAACTTTATTTTTTTGTTTTGCAGGTTCCGCTGGACCTATTGGACTACATCGTAGATTCGCTGGACTACTTCAATGATTTACGTTTTGGTTTTTTTAAATAGTCAGAAACTTGTGTGGGGGAGTTCTTATTTCAATAAAAAAATATTTTCTTATGTTTTTTTTTAATACTTTATTAGCGCCTTTGTAATGGCAGTTGTCTGACAGCATCCATTACTAAGGAGGGGCTTAGTGTTAGCCAGTAAAAAGGCTGCAACTAACCCCCCATTATTGCCCCAGGACCCACCGCCACCAGCGGTGCTGGGAAGAGACAGGCACAATCCAGTACCCGACTATCTGTATGGACGGTTGGGCACTGGGGCTGCTGAAAGCTGGTATTGTTCGGCTAGGAAAGCCCAAAAACAATGGGCCTTCCCACCCTGGTAATGCTAGGCTGCTGCTGCTTTATTGTATCTGGCTGGTTATAAAGATGGGGGGGAACCCCACAAAGTTTTTTTTTGTTTTTTTTAAATCAATACATAACTGAAGAAAACTAAATGGGCCCCCCCACCTTTTTTTCCTAACCAGCCCGATACAATAAAGCAGCCACAGCCTAGCATTACCAGGGTGGAAAGGGCCCCGGATATTGGCCCTTCCCAGCCTCATAATACCAGCTTTCGGCCACCCCAGTACCCGACCTGCACTACAGATGGTCGGGTAGTGGATCGTGCCCGGCTCTTCCCGATACCCCTGGTTGCTGTGGGTACTGGGGTAATAATGGGAGGTTAGTTGCAGCCTTTTTACTGGCTAACACTAAGCCCCACCTTAGTAATGGACGTCGTCAAACAGACAGCGGCCATTACTAAGGTGCTAATAAAGTATTAAACACAGACACATGAGAAAATATTTTTTTATTGAAATAAAAATTCCTCACAAGACCCTCTTTGATTATTTTATTTTACAAAACCGTAGATTATCGAAGTAGTCCAACAAATCTACGACGTACTAACGGTTCAGCGAAACTTACAAAACAAAAAAATTTGTAGTATGAAAAATAAAAAAAACTTCTCCTCACCTCCAGTGACTTCTGTCTTCTCCTATGCGCCACATCAATGAAAAATAATTATCCATCATGTAACTGCTACCTGTCAAATGAAAAGACGTCCATCACAGAGAAATAGGTTTCCTCATCATGTCTAAATCCCAGGTGTTACTTTGTGGTACTCCGCCATGGGAAACATTTTTCCCTTGACCGGTAGCCGTGTTACACGACAGGAAAAAAAATCCCGACCATGTAACTGCTACCTGTCAACTAAAAAGTCATCCACCACAGGGTCTCCCTCTTGACTTATCGTTCTCAACCTTTTGGCGTGACCTATTGAATAAAATTAACTGGAAACAAGAGTGGAGTGATTCATGTGTGCATTACTCAATAGATGCAAACAAAGCAAATTTAACCCCTTCCCGCACCTTGGCGTAACTGTACGTCCAGGTGAGCAGTAACTTCGCGCACCTGGGCGTGCAGTTACGACCGCGCTTTAACAGTCTTCCGCCGCGCGGCGCTACACCGCAACGGCGGTTAACTGTGCAGGGTGTCAGCCCTGCTCTCCCCGTTGCCGATCAGCGGCCTGTCGCCGCTGAAATCGGCAATTAACCCCTTCGATGCGGTGGTCGATTGCGATCACCACATCGAAGAGGTTTACAGCGGATCGGCAGCCCCCCACATGTATTTGTGGGGGCTGGCGATCCTTATCATGGCAACCAGAGGCCAGACAATGACCTCCGGGTTGCCATGTACGGAAGCCTCGGAGGATCAGCCTCCGGCCGGTCCTCCGGTGCTTCCTGTCAGTGTGACTGTCACGTCACAATGACAGTTAGAACACATTACACTACGTGTGTAGTGTAATGTGTTCTAGCAGCGATCAGAGCTGCAAGTCTAAGTGTCCCCTAGTGGGACAAGTAAAAAAAAGATACTAAAAATGTTTTTGAAAAGTGTAAAAATAAAAGTTATAAGTGACATAAACAAAGAATGCTTTTTTTCCTATAATAAGTCTTTTATTATAGGAAAAAAATTAACACGTTAAAAAAAGTACACATATTTGGTATCGCCGCGTTCGTAACGACCCCAACTATAAAACTTTAATATTATTTTTCCCGCACGGTGAACACCGCAAAAAAATAAACGAAAAACAGTGCCCGAATCACAATTTTTTGGTTACCAACACTCCCAAAATATACAATAAAAAGTGATCAAAAAGTCGCATGTACGCCAAAATGGTACCAATACAAACTACATCCCGTCCCGCAAAAAACAAGCCCTTACACCGCTTTTTTGACTGGAAAATAAAAACATCATGGCTCTCAGAATATGGTGACACAAAAATTTATTTTATAAATAAGTGATTTTATTGCACAAACGCTGCAAAACATAAAAAAATTATATACATCTGGTATCGCTGTAATCGTATCGACCCGCAGAATAAAGTATAATGGTCATTTATAACCCAGGGCGAAGGCCATAAAAAAAACCGAATAAAAAACATTGTCAGAATTTATGGTTTTTGGTCACCTTGCTTGCCAAAAAATGGAATAAAACGTGATCAAAAAAATTTCTGGTACCCCAAAATGGTACCAATGAAAACCTACAGATTGTCCCGCAAAGAATAAAAACTCACACAGCTCCGGTGGTGAAAAAATAAAACCGTTCTGGCTCTCAGAATATGGCGATGCAAAATGTGCAGTGTTCCAAAAGCAGATAAGATCGGGCACCATTTATCAGTGCGACACCGGCCACATATCTGCGGATTATTATTTATTTACTGCATTATTATACCCTCTTATTATACCCGGATGTACCCCGCACAGATTACATATGCCCCCACATTACAAACTGAAACACCAGTAAAACCCCAAACAGAACAACTACCAAGCTACATCTGCGCCCCAAATGCCAAATGGCGTCCCTCCCTTCTGAGCCCTGCAGCGTGCCCAAACACCAGTTTACGTCCACAGATATGGCATCGCCATACCCGGGAGAACCCGGTTAATATTTTATGAGGTATTTGTCTTCAGTGGCACAAACTGGGCATAACATATAGTGCACTAAAATGGCATATGAGTGGAAAATTGTAATTTTCACTCCGCACCATGCGCTGCGCATTAACCCCTTCGCGCACCACAACATAGCACGTCTTAGTGTGGGGGGTGATGTATGGAGCGTATCACGTGAAAAATAAAGAATTTAAAACAGCAAAATCGCTGTTTTTTTGGTCACCTTGGCTCTACCTAAAAATGTAATAAAAAGTGCTCAAAAAGTTGTATGTACCAAAAAATGTACCAATAAAAACAAACGCTCGTCCCTCAATAAATAATCCCTCATACCGCTCTATTGACTGAAAAATAAAAAAAGTTGTGGCTCTTAGAACGCGGGGAGGAAAAAACTAAAAAGGAAAAAGAAAAAAAAATTGATCAGTCCAGAAAGGGTTAATTACTTTCTAATGAAAAACCATTTATGCCCACACGTGGGGTATTGCCGCACTCGGGAGAAATTGCTTTACAAATGTTGGGCAGCTTTTACCCCCTTTATCCTTTGTAAAATTGAAAAAAATGCAACATTTTAGTGGAAGAAATGTTGATATTCATTTTCATGGTCTAATTCTAATAAATCCTGCAAAAGACTTGTGGGGTCTAAATGCCCACTATATCCCTAGATAGATTCTTTAAGTGGTGTAATTTCCACTTTTGGGGGGTTTCCACTGTTTTGCAAATGCGACATGGCACCCAAAAACCATTTCAGCTAAATTTGAGCTCCAAAAGCCAAATAGCGCTCCTTCCCTTCTAAGCCTTGCTGTGGGTCCAAACAGCAGTTAATTACCACATATGGCATATTTCCGTAATCGGGAGAAATTGTTTTACAAATGTTGGGGTGCTTTTTCTCCTTTATTCCTTGTAAAAATTAAAAATGGCTACCTTTTTTCAGAAAAAAAGTCGATTTTTACCTTTACAGAATAATTCCAATGAATTCAGCAAAATAACCGTGGGGTCAAAATGCTAACTTTACCCCTAGAAAAATTCCTTGATGAGTGTAGTTTCCAAAATGGGGTCACTTTCCAGGGGTTTCTACTATTTTGTTCCCTCCAGTGCAATTTAAACGCGACATGGCACTGAAAACTATACCAGCAAAATCAGAATTTCAAAATCCAAATGGTGCTCCTTCCCTTCCGAGTACTGCTGTGGGTCCAAACAGCAGTTTATTACCACATATGGGGTATTCCTAGAATCAGGAGAAATTGCTTTACATATGTTGGGGTGTTTTTTCTCTTTTATTACTTGAAAAAATTAAAAATTTCTACGTTTTTTCAGAAAAAAAGTAGATTTTCATCTTCACAAACTAATTCAAATAAATTTAGCAAAAAAACTGTGGGTTCAAAATGCTAATTATACCCCTAGATAAATTCCCTGAGGGGTGTAGTTTCGAAAATGAGGTCACTTTTGGGGGTCTTTATTGTTTTGGCCCCACAAGACCTCTTCAAACCTGACATGGTACCTAAAATATATGCTAAAAAAAAGGAGGCCCCAAAATCCACTAGGTGCTCCTTTGCTTCTGAGGCCTGTGTTTCAGTGCATGACCGCACTAGGGCCACATGTGGGATATTTCTATAAACTGCAGAATCTGGGCAATAAATAATAAGTTACATTGCTCGGGTAAAACCTCCTGTGGTATAGAAAAAAATGTATTACAAATGAATTTTGTAAAAAAAAAAAGGAAATTTGTAACTTTCACCTCTACTTTGCTTTAATTCCTGTGAAACGCCTAAAGGGTTAATACACTCTCTGAATGCTGTTTTGAATACTTTGAGGGGTGCAGTTTTCAAAATGGGGTGATTTATGGGGACTTTCTAATATATAAGGCCCTCAAAGCCACTTCAGAACTGAATTGGTCCTTGTAAAAATCGCCTTTTGAAATTTTCTTGAAAATATGAGAAATTGCTACTAAAGTTCTAAGTCTTGTAACGTCCTAGAAAAATAAAAGAATGTTCAAAAAACGATGCCAACATAAAGTAGACATATGGGTGATGTTAACTAGTAACTATTTTGTGTGGTATTACTATCTGTTTTACAAGCAGATACATTTAAATTGAGAAAAATGCTAATTTTTGCAAATTTTCTCCAAATCTTGGTGTTTTTTACAAATAAATATTGAATTTATCAACCACATTTTTTCACTAACAAAGTACAATATGTCACGAGAAAACAATCTCAGAATCGCTAGGATAGGTAAAAGCATTCCGGAGTTATTACCACATAAAGTGACACATGTCAGATTTGCAAAATCGGCTTCGTCCTGAAGGCCAAAACAGGCTCAGTCCTGAAGGGGTTAAGACACTTCCGCGTGCCATTGAACGGCCCCTAAGGACGGTTCCGCATATCACAGACCGCACATGGATGGCTTCCGTGTGCAGCCCGTTGTTTCACGGACCAAATCAATGCAAAAGCCGAGACTGTTCCGTTAAAAACGGGCAGAAGGACATGCACTACTTTTGAAGGAACGGCCACACGGTTCCATTAAAACGGAAGTGTGCATGGCCCCATTGAAATGAATGTGTCAGGGTGCTCTTAGTTAAAAAAACAGATAGCACACTGACGAAAGAAACTGAAGTGGGCACAAGGCCTTATACCCAAGTTAGGAAAAGTAAAACAAAGAAGATGTAATCTGATCCATAATATTTGTAATAGCCATATTTATTTATTTATTTTTATGTCTAGAGATCCGCAGTGAGAATATGCTCTTGTTATTTGAAGGCGGAGCTGGGCGTGATTTGATGTGCTTTTGCAGGATATCGGGCGTGGCTTAAAAAGGTCCCTCTTTTCAAGCTTCAAAAGTTGGGACGTATGACATTACCACTTGCTTTTTAGTTCCTAATGCTGGTAAAGAAAAGCTGCTGACGCTGGCTACTGTGCCCCCTGCTCTGTGGTAGATGCTACACTGCTTTTCAGCTCGCTCATACACATTCACCACAGGTCAGTACCTGTAAACTACTATAGATGGCGCTGTTTCATTCAGTGTCATATGCATCTTAATTAACTAGACTGCCATGATTCGTTCTCCTAGCATATTAGTTCACTAGTTCATTAAAGAGAACCGTTCACCTGTCCATACATGTGCAGCATGTAATGGGGAGGGCTGCACAAACCCTGGGGCACTTTACATTTTTTTCCTACCCTCCTCCGTTATTTAGATATCAGTGCCGTTATATTTGGTGCCCGATATTTAAAGATTCTCAGTCACCAGATTAGAAGTGCCCTATCTCCTACCTAATCTAATAGGCGCTGTAATGTCGATAACAGTGGTTTTTATTTTGAAAAACAATAATTTTTGAGCTAGTTTAGATTTATGCTACTTAGTTTCTTAATGACCAACTGGGCGTGTTTTTACTTTAGACCAAGTGGGCGTTGTAAAGAAGTGTATGATGCTGACCAATCAGCATCATAGACTTCCCTTCATTTCAGCCCAGCTTCTTTCACTGCACAGTGTGATCTCGCGAGATCACGCTGTGAAGGGACTTCCTCCCACAGGTTCTTCACCGGAGCGATGGAATAGAGTACACAGACATCTCCTCCAGCCGTGCCAGGACGTTTATCCGAATCTGCAGTAGCTGGAGGTGATGTCTGTTCAGTCTTCCATGGCTCCAATGAAGAACCATCACAGCGTGATCTCGCGAGATCATGCTGTGCTGTGGATCAAGCTGGGCATGAATGAATAGAAGTGTATGACACTGATTGGTCAGCGTCATACACTTCTCTTTACAACGCCCACTTGGTAAAAAGTTAAACACCCAGTTGGTCATTAAGAACTAATTAGCATAAATCTAAAATTGTTCATAACTTGCTCAAAAATTATCTTTTTTCGAAATAAAAACCACTGTTGTTATCTACATTACAGCGCCAATCAGATTAGGTAGGAGATAGGGCGCTTATAATGTGGTGACAGAGCCTCTTTAAATAACCCCCTGAACTGTCAATGGGGCGTGTAATGGCAAGCAGGCATGTAACATGGCTAGTGTTACAGCAAGAGCTGGATACAGGAGAGCGTGTGAGCGCGCACGCTCTCACTCTCTCGTGAGAGATCAGTCTTGTCCTTGTCTGCCGAGAGCTGAAGAGTGAGAGAGTGCGCGCTCACACGCTCTCCTGTATCACTGTAGCCATGTTACATGCCCGCTTGCCATTACACGCCCCATTGACAGTTCAGTGGTTTATTTAAAGATTGGGCGCCAAATAGAGCGGCACCGATAATTAAATAACGGAGGGTGGTAGAATTTTTTTTTTTAAAGTGCCCCGGGTTTTGTGCAGCCCTGCACATTACATGCTGCACATGTATGGGCAGGTGAAAGGTTCTCTTTAAGTTAAGCCTCATGCACACGACCATAGTGGTGTGAACGGCCGTGATTTTCAGCTCGGACTGCCGTGGAGGGTCACCCGCAAATCGTGGGCCGTGCACATGGTCGCGTCCATTAATTTCTATGAGCCTGGACCGCAAAACACGGCCGTAATAAGACATGACCTATCTTTTTGCGGTCCAGGTTCCTGGGCAATGGACAGACCGTGGAAACCACTGTCATGTGCATGGGCCCATAGAAATGAATGGGACCGCAATTCAATTGCGGCTACAAAAAAATGTTCGTGTGCATGGGGCCTTAGTTCACAAGTCACATGATACATTCCCTCTCAACCTCTTTAGGACTTACTGGCCTCTTCTATTCCCTGTGACAGAATATTTTTAAAAGCAGGACAAGTAGTTAGAGAAGAAAAAAAAACAGACTCACAACATCCAAAAGTTGGACAAATCCTGTTTTTGACCGATAATTTGAACCGTCAGGCCCTGTTCACACAGAGTATTTTGCAGGCAGAAAAAATCTGCGTTAAAATTCTTCGCTGCGTTTTTCGGCCACTGAGCGCTGCAGGCAAAAAACACACAGAAAAACGCTTTCTCTGCCTCCCATTGATGTCAAAGGGAGGTCAGAGTCGGAAACACGGAAAGTAAAAACATGAAGATTTTTTTTTTTTCACACGAGCGTTTTTTTCCACTCGAGGGAAAAACATCTCCACCTCCCATTACAATCAAGCGATTTTGGACGGTTTTTGGGGCCGATTCCGACGCGGCTTCCACATAAAAAAACAGCGCCAAAAAAACGCAGTGTGAAGTTGCCCTTCGTTATGGCTCTATTAGTTTGTTATGGGAGTATATATATATACACACACACACATATAAAGGAAATGTTACACATTCCAAGGCTCCCCTATGTATTTTCTATGTTTCCAATCACTTTTCAAGTGTCCCAGAGCTAAAGACACAATGAACTGAATGAAGTAATCTTTTGAATGAACTGGTTCCACAGAATGAACTAGATTTCCCGTCACCACTATAAATCTGTAAGACCCCAGGGAAAAAACAGCAGCACATTTTATGCAGTTGACATGAGGTAACATAAAACAGCAGGATAAACTATCGGACTCCCTCGCGCCAGCTCCACTGCCACAAGACGGTTACCAGTACCACTCCCACAAGACGGTTATCCGCTCCCCTCCCACAAGACCGTTAACCGCTCCACCCACTATTTTCTTTTCAGTCATGACCACGCCACAACTTACAAGAAATGATTTCACTTCCCGTACAGTTCCGCATTATCAGCCCACCCTGTCCCCACATAATCCCGCCTCAGACGAAACTGCGTCCCCTCCCTTCGCTTCTGAAGCCGGTCTATAATGTGTCGCCTGCCCCAGTACGCAAGTCCTCCCTGCTAGCCACGCCCCGTCCCGTTGTCACGCCCACTACACCCTGCCTGTTAACTGATCCGGCCGCCGGTTCTTATCACTTTTCTCTTCGTCCATCAGATCCCGATCACCGGCAACATGGTCCGACATATCGACAGTCTGGTAAGATGGGGGTCGTTAATTGTGTGTCACATCTTGTGCCATGTGACTATGGCCACGCGGAGACTTCTAGACCGTCAAACCGGTTGACTTACTGTGTAAGGTTGAGCTCCGCAGACTGGATCTTCTTTATAGTCCTCCTGGTATTATATATTCCTATGCGAAAGTTTTATTTTCAAATGCAACTTGTGGCTGGAAAAGGATTTATTCTTTTTTTTTTTTGAACTGCTGTAAAGAGTATGAATCTCAGTGATATTAATAGGAAATGTTAAAGGTCTTTCTATATGGATGTAGCAGAGCTGAGTTTGTCATGTAACTCTTTTGTAAATGCGATAACATCCGTTTATCATGATAAGGCTCAGTTCACATATCATTTTTGCACTACCTTAGGCTTCTGTGCCGGGAAGGATCCAAATGTGCCCGCTGAATGTATCCAAATAGTCCCATTTAACCAATGGTGCTAAATTAGTGCCATCCGCTGTGCCAATATGCGTTGGCATAACTTTTCTAGTCTTTTTACTGTATAGAAAAGTGTAGTCTGCTGTTCTTTCATATACAGAGGCATTTATAGTAGAAAGACGTATACAGTGCGGTGTCTTTTGCGTTACTTTATGCCTCTACAGAAATACCACCAACCGACGGTGATCTGTGATGAGAGCCGTCCTGGTACCAGAGTCATATGACACAGCTCTGCTACTTCTGGATGTACATAGGGGAGTATGGTGATCAATGTAGATCCACCCCAGGGAAGTCGTGTTGCTGTAGTGCCCCCCATTATATACCAGAATATAGCACCCCAGTCCTGAGCCGGCACTACTCCTCTATTACCACTGGATTTACTGTATACTTGTGTGATCTTCATTGTGAGTACACTTGTCCTGTGTTCAGGCTTTCTGAATAATGTGCAAGTCAAGAATGACTTGGCATATTTTATAACCCTGACTATATCCGCCTTGTATACTCTCCTTTACCTAGCCTTTCTTTACAGGTTACCGGGTAACTGAGCTACATGATGGGTACTCGGCGCTGATGGAATATATAAATAATTAAAGAGGAACCCCTACAACATGTGTATCTATTATAGGAAATGCTGGAAGCTTTAGCAGCCAGCTGCTGTAGACCATTCTGCGTCACCCAACAGTATGAACTTATACGCCAATACTACCCAAACGTTTCCATGCGGCAGGTCCCCCAATCCCGACATTTGAATCATTTTCATTCCTGGAGAATTTGATCAGTAAATGTGTATTACATAGTGAGTGGTAGATTTCCATGACCACATTAAAGATTACAGAATACGTAGAGGTACAGCGATGAGAGGGGTATTATGGCCCCTTCATTCTAGCAATCGGTGGGAGTCGCAGGGCTCAGACCCCCATCAATGATCTTTTATGACCTGTCAGCAAGTGAACTTTTCCTGTAAGCATCAGTAGTTCATATCTAGGAGCAGTGGCTACTAAGATTTCTCCAGCCCAGATAGATAATATACTATTTGAAAATATATAATTGCATATTTAGTATTATTTTTGTTTGTTTTTATACAATGCAAATAAAAAATGTTTCCCCCTTTTAAATGAGAGATATATATATATATATATATATATATATATATATATATATATTTCACACAGGGTGGATACGCTGTGTAAAAGTACACAGCGTATACCTCCCATGGCGCCGCAGGGAATTTCGGCCAAAACACTGCATCAAATTGTGGTGCAGTCTTTCGGCCGGAATGTCTGCTGCAGAAAATGCACACGTCCTGCAGAGCGGCCTGGACGAAGAAGCACAGAATTCTGGGTAGTATAAGATTTTTTTTTTTTCTGAGTTGCAATTTTTGTGGTGGACTCGCAGCTTTTTCGACACAAATTGCATGGCATCCTTCATAAGTATACGTTAAACATAGTCCCCGGGCAGGGCATCAGGTAGTTCTCGGCTTGGGAATTCAGGCCCTCGGGGAAACCCCTGACATCACTGCTCATTCATGGACAGTGATGTCCGAGGCTTTCAACTACGGAGTCCGCGGCCAAAGCATCGGTAGCACTCTGGCTGGGGGTTACGGGACTGGAGAACTCCCTGACGTTACTGTCCATGTATGGATAGTGACATCAGGGACTCCTCCAGGAGCGGAACCCCGGCCAGAGTGTTGCCGATGCTCTGGCCTGTTACACTGCAGTTTTAAGTAGTGCTTTGCACGGGGAGTTGAGGTGTCATATCCCACTCTGACTATACTATATAGTGGGATGCATCGCTACCTGCCGTTAGAAGTCAATGGGACTATTCACACATCCGTTTTTTTCATGTAGCGTGTGTCTGTTGCAAGTGACGTACATTATGTACTTTTCTGGTTCGTTTTTAAAGTTAAGGGGTGTGTGAAAAAATGGACAGCACGCAGGCGACATCTGTGTGCTGTCCGTTTTTCACTGATCAGTTGCTAAGGCCTTATTCACACGACAGTGAAAAACGGGCGTGTGTGGCATCATATACATGGAGGTGTGTGGCATCATATACAGGGAGGCTGTAAATAGTCACAATCCCTATAAATATATATATATATAGATACTACCGTATAAATACTGTAATAACATATTAGTACACCATAGGTACCATTCAAAAAGATTATTATATTTAATCACAAATAGTAAAAACAATGGCCAGAACAAACAAAAAAATTGACAAACAAGTTTAAAACAACGTGGTGGTGGGGGGACTACAGCATACAAAGCAGCTTATCACACCAGTACAGTACAAAAATAGCAGTGAATAACACAGAGTATCACATGAAATAGTAATACATATTGCACACAGAGACAAAAAATGTATACACTCAGTATATTACTGTTTATCAGTGCTGTCTCAAAGAAATATAAGATGTCTATAACATGGATATTGCCAGGTTAAAATACCGACCACTGTGCTGCATAGTGAGTCACAACTATAACCAAACCACCACCACAGAACCCTGACGCACGTATTCTGTAGTCCCCCCCCACCACCACCATGTTGTTTTAAACTTGTTTGTAAATTTTTTAGGTCGTGCTGGCCATTGTTTTTACTATTTGTGATTAAATATAATAAAAATCTTTTTGCATGGTACCTATGGTGTACTCATGTTATTACAGTATTTATATGGTAGTGTATGTATGTATATATATATATATATATATATATATATATATATATATATATATATATATATATATAGGGATTGTGCTTTATATATTGATATGTATAGATCATTATAGGGAATATTTGGCCTGGTTTTGGTATAGGTATTCATCAGGCTGTAAATGGTGTCTAGGTGAACATGTGACCTTCCTTTGGGTGTTTTCAGGGGGCTGGGACAAAAGAAGCCTGACCAATGAAATGCATCAGTTATTTTTAACAGCCATGAAAAACTGATGCAGAACGGATGTCAAGTGCCCATGTAGATAGCACAACAGTGTCCCCTGTAGATAGTGTCACACCCCTATATAGTTCCACAGTGCCCATGTAGATAGGGCCACACCCCTGTAGATAGCACCATCCCCCCTAGTAGAAGGCACCCCCACTATAGAAAGAACCCTCCATTGTAGATAGCACCCTCCCCCCCGTAAATGGCACCTCCCCCTGTAGATAGCGCCACTGTAGTTCCCTGTAGGAGCGGAATCCCTCTGGCCGGGGATTTCACTCCTAGAGGGAGCCCCTGATGTCTCTGTCCATATGTGGACAGTGACGCCAGGGGCTTCTCCAGTAGCGGAATCCCCTGGCCAGAGCGTCGGCCGGGGATTCCGCTTCTTCAAGACCAAAGATCTTTCGATGCTCAGGGCGGAGACTCCACAGTTTAAAGCCCGACATCACTGTCCATATATGGATAGTAATGTCAAGGGCTTCCCCAAACTCAGCGCTCAAAGTAGCCCTGTGTGCGGGGAATCCTCGGCCAGGATCAGTTTTTACCGGCCGTTACAAGGATTGATTCCTGAAAAGCGGCCGGTAAAAACTGATCCATTGACTTCTTTGGGAGCCGTTAAAAAAAACGGCCGTGTGAATACACTCATAGAACTCTATTGTTCTGAAAATGTGTGTGAATGTAGCCTTAGACGGCAAGATACAGCTTCTATGCATCCAGGATACGTAGAAGCTGTATCTCAAAGTAAAGAAATGTTTTAATAACCTATTAAAAGTTGTTCATAATCAAATTACACAGTTTTATTTATTAAAAAAATAAATAAATTGCCGTCAAAGTCTTACATGGCCTTTAAACAACGTCTGATCTTTCTAACCAGAAAAGTGACAGAAAAACGTGATAAATATGTTGCATGGTGGGAAGCCCCGCCGACTTTCTCCGACATCTGCTCATTTTTCCAAAAAAGTAGTTCCGGGTCCTTAAAGACCATGTACACCTTTTGAAAACTTGTCAGTGTGTCCTGCGTATCTCTGACACACAGGAGCAAGCTGTTACCGATTACATCTAAGGCTGGATTCACACGAGCATGTTCGGTCCGCAAAGGACGGAACGTGTTTCGGCCACAAGTCCCGGACTGTAAACAGCCCGAAAAACGGCTGAGAAGTCGGAACCAGAACGCCTCCAAACAACTGCCCATTGATTTCAATGTAAAAAGACGCCCGCGAAAAAGTACATGTCACTTCTTGAGCCGTTTTTGGCGCTGTTTTTCTTTGACTCTATAGAAAAACAGCTCCAAAAACGGCCATGAAAAACATCTGAAAATCAGGAGCTGTTTTCCCTTGAAAACAGCTCCGTATTTTCAGACGTTTTTGATTTTGTGTGTGCATATACCCTTAGGGTATGTTCACACGACAGCGTCTGTAACGGCTGAAATTACGGGGATGTTTTCAGGAGGAAACATCCCCGTAATTTCAGCCGTAACGGCATGTGCAGGCGATTGAACGCCGCGTCCATTACGGACGTAATTGGCGCTGCTAATCATTGGAGTCAATGAATAACGGCTCCAATTACGCCCAAAGAAGTGACAGGTCACTTCTTTGACGCGGACGTCTATTTACGCGCCGTCATTTGACAGCGGCACGTAAATATACACCTCGTGTGAACAGACAAACGTCAGCCCATTGCTTTCAATGGACAGATGTTTGTCAACGCTATTGAGGCGCTTTTTTGGACGTAATTCGGGGCAAAAATGCCCGAATTACATCCGTAATTAGTGCGTGTGAACATACCCTTAGGCTGGTTTCACACGTCCTATTTTCAGGCGTAAACGAAGCGTTTTACGCCTCGAATTACGCCTGAAAACATGGCTCAAATACGTCGGCAAACATCTGCCCATTCATTTCAATGGGTTTGGTGACGTACTGTGCCGACAACCTGTAATTTTTATGCGACGCTGTCAAAAGACGGCGCGTAAAATAACAGCGTCGTCAAAGAAGTGCAGGACACTTCTTGGGACGTAATTTGAGCCGTTTTTCATTGACTTCAATGAAGAACAGCTCCAAATTACAGCCGTAATTGATGCCTCGCAAAACGCGAGTACGAGCAATTACGTCTGAAATGCAGGAGCTGTTTTCTCCTGAAAACAGCTCCGTAATTTCAGCCGTAATTGTCGTTATCGTGTGCACATACCCTTACAGGTGGATCCTGCGTGTCCGAGACATGCAGGATCCGCTGTCCTGAACCCGTCAGTCCCACTGACCTGACGGATTCAGGTCTCAGCAGCAAGATAGAGCTGCTCTGTATACAGAATACTAAGCAGCTGTATCTCAAAAAGTATTTTATTTTTTTTAATAAAAAGTAATTAGAAAGTTGCACCAAACACCCTGAAAAAAATTTTTATAAAAAAAAGAAGAAAAAAAAAACTCTCAAAGGTGTACATAGCCTTTAATAGATACGGCGGTTTGTCTTTGCTATTATGCCAGAAAAATGTTACAAAGGTTACTGATCGGTGTGATGTCGTAATGGGTTGACTTTTTATTGTGTAAAGTGTGATGTAATTTTCTGGTATGTGTGTGTTTCTCACTGTCCTCTGGTATTCTATTAGATGAAGGTAAAACCCTGCAGGGCGTTGTCAGCTGGCATGATTTTCAGCTGATCTCCGTGCAGCAAACCGCAAGACGTTACAAGGAAATATTCATTTATGGGGCATTACTATTATCACAAGAAATCGAAAGGGAAATCTTTTTCTGTAGTATTCTTCATTGCTAGTAAGATTTTTACTTCTTTTTCCAGTGTAGGCTGTAAATTGCTGGTTAGGTGCTGTTCACACTTGCGTTGTGGTCTCTGTTATAACGGAAACTCCAACATATAGCCTGATCCATTGCATGACGGGTACCAGCAGCACCCGAT
Source organism: Rhinoderma darwinii (assembly GCF_050947455.1). Lineage (NCBI taxonomy): Eukaryota > Metazoa > Chordata > Amphibia > Anura > Rhinodermatidae > Rhinoderma > Rhinoderma darwinii. The sequence continues at coordinate 330,931,204 of NC_134687.1, read as the reverse complement.
GGATCCCATTGAATTACAATGATGTCCTTCGGTTTCCTCTAAGGTGTCCCTCATTTTGTTGGGGAAAAATAAATTCATATTTCATAGAAATCTGCATTGGAGGTTCTGGCAGAGCCTCCAATGCAGATGTGAATATATCCTGCGGAGAGCAACTTCTCCACTACTTGGATGCACTAGTTTTTATTTATGAGTGGATCGGTTATTGTAAGGCAGGGTTCACACACCCTATTTACGGACGTAATTCGGGCGTTTTAGCCTCGAATTACGTCCGAAAATACGGCTCAAAAGCGTCGGCAAACATCTGCCCATTCATTTGAATGGGCTTTACGATGTTTTGTGCCGACGGTCATTTTTTTTTACGCGCCGCTGTCAAAAGACGGCGCGTAAAAAAGACGCCCGTGTCAAAGAAGTGCCTGTCACTTCTTGAGACGTAATTGGAGCCGTTTTCCATTGACTCCATAGAAAAACAGCGCCAATTACATCCGTAATGGACGCAGCGAAAAGCGCCTGCACATGCCATTACGTCTGAAATTCCGGAGCTGTTTTCTCCTGAAAACAGCCCCGTAATTTCAGCCGTAACGGAGGCTGCCGTGTGAACATACCGTTCATGCAGCCATGTGTTCCCACTTGCCAAATAGGAAGGTGCAGTTTAAAGAGCTTCTCCGGGAAAGAAAATGAAATAATTAAAAAATACATTTTATATTTATAAACTCTTATCTAGGGGGTAATCATTAGGTTGAATAAAAGTCCATCATCAAGTTAGTAAACCCAAAACCTGTTCTATTATATAATGGAGAACTCACGTAGCAGGACAGGTTGCGTCAGGACACAAAGCTCCTGAATGGCGAAATCTGTCCTTCCTGCTTTGTAAGTCATCCTGGAACTGAACGCACAAGCAATCAGCCTGACGGAAGAGAGCGACCTATAGACTATCTACATATCACAACCGACACACCAGCCCGTTCCCCGTAGGCTATTACGGCATCTGTTTAATGGATACCTCATAAAAAGCTCATGATGTATACAGTAAATGGATGCCATATGTTGGCATCCGTCACCCATAGGCCAGTATGGTATCCGTTTAACAGATGCAGTTTGTTTTTTTACAGAATTCCATGGAATGAATAGCCTAGTTTACTACGCTAGTCCATGTTTCATTTTCTGTGGTATACTGATGTATACTGGCCATAAGTACACTCTTTTAGCTATAATCTTACTATTACCCCCGAAGGAGACATTTAGCATTTACGTCGGGAGCTTTCACGACATACACGTTAAATTTAAGGGTATGTTCACACAGCCTATTTACGGACGTAATTCGGGCGTTTTTGCCCCGAATTACGTCTGAAAATAGCGCCTCAATAGCGTTGACAAACATCTGCCCATTGAAAGCAATGGGCAGACGTTTGTCTGTTCACACGAGGCGTAATTTACGCGCCGCTGTCAAAAGACGGCGCGTAAATAGACGCCCGCGTCAAAGAAGTGACCTGTCACTTCTTTGGCCGTAATTGGAGCCGTTATTCATTGACTCCAATGAATAGCAGCGCTAATTACGGCCGTAATGGACGCGGCGTTCAATCGCCTGCACATGCCGTTACGGCTGAAATTACGGGGATGTTTTCAGGTTGAAACATCCCCGTCATTTCAGCTGTAACGGACGCCCTCGTGTGAACATACCCTAAGTCTTGAGTCTGTCACCAGAAATTTGTCTATCAAAGCAGTAGCACAGTAATATAGTGTAGCCCCACCTGAATATAATAACTCTGTTTTCATTTATCAGATAAGTGGCTCCATTTCAGTGTTAATAACTTTATTCCTTATATGCAAATTTTTGGAGCAACGAGGGTGTCACCATTGCTCCAAACTGCTCTTCCTACTTTCCCCAGTCTCGCCCTCCCTCTCCCTTCTTTCTTTGATTGACAAGGCCAGGCAATGTAGCAGTCGTGATCATGCCTGGCCCCGTATTCTCCTGAGCGCGCACGCGCCTCTTCTTCTGAATTGACACATGACACCCTCGTTGCTCCAAAAAGCTAATTTGCGTATAGGGAATAAAGTTATTATCGCTGCAACGGAGCCAATCAGCTGAAAATTAAAACCGCGTTAAATTCAGGTGAGGCTAAACTACATTACTGTGCTGCTGCTTTGATAGGCAAATTTCTGGTGACAAACTCCATTTAAGGGAAAAGCGCAGTGACAACCCAGACTAAGCGGGTTGTAGTCCTGCTGTAATGTGCACTCTGCACTATTCTAATTAATAGGACCCGTGCACGATTCTCTCCAGGCGTAGTACGGTTGACATAGCAGAAGTATCACCCAGCATGTATAACAAATGAGTGAATTTAAATGAGCACTGCACTTTGAATAACTTTGCATAAATCAATAGTATAATTGAATATAATAAACTTTATAGTATATCTTATTAGAGAAAAATGCCTCTTTTTCCACTTATCAGGGATAGAGGAGGAGAGCAGGAGCAGAGTGAGTGAGAGGAGAAACACACACAGACGCAACTGCTCATAGTAAGATTTCTATGTCACCCCAGTCCTGGATTCTTAGCTACACTGCTCATTACTGCTGTATAATCTCCTGCTGTATAATAGGCTTCTATATATGTGATAGATAGAGATCGGAGAGCAGGATTCTCTTCTTCGTTGTGTTCGGTGTATAGAAGACATGATAGAAGTTAGGCTACGCTAACTAGCTCCGAGACAACTGAGAATTAAAGATAGAGCCTGCAGGGGGGACTTCTAAATATTGCAGAATATAAGACATATAATGGCCAGAAATAGTGATATTCCTCATGTACACACATGTCCGCTTATTCTGAAAAGTCCAATGACAAGTTAGGTACGCTTTAGGGGATTATTATGTTCACAAAAGGTTGCAGATTTTGTCCTTACCTTTAGAAACAACCCCATTCAGATGAATGGTATTGATTTTTAGTCACAGAAATTTCTGCAAAGACATCTGCAGCGTGTACAGGGGGCCTTAGGCTGAGTTCACACGTCGCGGATTTGATGGTTTTTCAGCGCAGATTTTACACTTTGCAATGCAAAAGGGTGAGATCTGCGACAAATCCGCAACGTGTGAACTCAGCCTTAGGCCGGGTTTACACGAGCGCGTGCGTTTTGCGCGCGCAAAAGGTACTTAACCGCTCCGTGTGTCATTCCCGTATGATGCGTGGCTGCGTGATTTTCGCGCAGCCGCCATCATTATGACACTCTGTTTGTATGTTTGTAAACAGAAAAGCATGTGGTGCTTTTCTGTTTTCATTCATAGGTTTTACTGCTGTTGCGCGAATCACACGCGTCACACGGAAGTGCTTCCGTGTGCTGCGCGTGATTTTCACGCACCCATTGACTTCAATGGGTGCGTGATGCGCGAACAACGCAGAAATATCGGACATGTCGTGAGTTTTACGCAGCGGACACACGCTGCGTGAAACTCAGACAGTCTGCACGACCCCATAGACTAATGTAGGTCCGTGCGAGGCGCGTGAAAATCACGCGCTTTGCACGGACTTTACACGTTTCGCTAAATAAGCCCTTAGGCTGCATGTAAGGGCTTATTTAGACGAACGTGATATACGTCCGTGCAAAGCGCGTGATTTTCACGCGCCTCGCACGGACCTATGTTAGTCTATGGGGATGTGCAGACTGTCCGTGAGTTTCACGCAAGATAAATTGACGTGCTGCAAATTTGAATTCCCGCACCACAGGTCCACAAAAAATTCTGCAACGTCTAGATGAGATGACTTGAAAGAGATAAGATGAGATTACTTTGCTTCATTTGTATTAACCCCTTCCAGACATTTGAAGTATGGCTACGTCATAGCCTAGTAGGGGAAGTATAGAGCGGCGTGAGCCCACTTCATAAAATGCGGGTGTCTGCTGTATTAGCCGACACTTCACAGTAACGAGCGGGATTTAACCCATTAAATACCGCGGTCAATAGCGACCGCGGTATTGAAATCGTTAGAAAGAGGGGGGCGACCCCTTCTAGCAGCTCATCACAACCCCCGAGATAGTTGCTATGGCAGCCTGGGGGCCTAATGAAGGCCCCCAGATCTGCCATCTTTGTGCTCCTATTAAGCCCTGCCTCTGGCAGGGCTTAATAGAAGCCTGTCAGAAATAGAAGCCTGTCAGAAAGATGATATACTGCAATACATTAGTATTGCAGTATATAGTGCAAGTAATCCAACGATAACTTGTTGACTAATAAAAAAAATAAAAATAAAAAAGTTTAAAAATAAAAAAAAAATAACCTTTTCCCATTTTCCCCCCAAAGCATTGTAAAAAAAAAAAAAAAACTAAACATAATTGGTATCACAGCATCCGTGTTTCAGGGGGTGTAAGTAGGCTTCCACGCCAATGTATAAAAATGGGAACTCAGCACTCCAAGGTATTATGCAATAAGTGATTTTTATTTCACATATAGAGAAAAGTAGTAATCCAAAATTGGTTTAACATTTTGGCGGCCTATTACCAAACAGTGACCGAGGTCGCAAGCGCCACATATCCACAGACGTAATCCGTGTCTGAAGAAGGTCGAAAAGCCTTAAACCAATTTTGGATTATAACTTTTCTCTATATGTGAAATAAAATATCACTTATTGCATAAAACCTTGGAGTGCGGAGTTACCATTTTTAAGCATTAAAAACGACAGCTTATCCTGTATAAAATAAGACCACTTGATCGACGGAAAAATAAAAAAGTTATGGCTCTCAGAATTTGGTGACACAAAAAGTAGTAAAAGACTTGGAAAAGTAGTAAAACATAGAAAAAACTATATATTTGGTATCGACGTAATCGTATTGACCCACAGAATAAAGTTAACCTGTTTTTAATTGCACAGTGAATTCCGTAAAAACGAAGCGCAAAAAACAATGGCGGAATCACAGTTTTTTTTTTTTTTTCATTTTCTACTCAACAAATAATTTTTTCCCGTTTCTTCGTACATTATATGGCACAATAAATGGCGCTACTAAAAACTACAACTCATCCCACAAAAATCAAGCCCTCATAGGACTATATCGATGGAAAAATTAAAAAGTTATGACTTTTGGAATGTGGGGAGGAAAAAATGAAAATAAAAATTGTTTTACGAGGGGAAGGGGTTAAGCTGCGGATTTAACATAGTAAAATCTGCATATGATATGCATCGTGTGCACGTGGCCTGAGTGTGGATCCACGCAGCAGGTTTTGTTGAAGACATTTCTGAGACTGAACATCACTTCCATTCATCTGAATCGGGTTGTTCTACAAGTTCCATTCGGATTGTTTTCAGCCACAGAAATTTCTGCGGAATGAGAATCCACCCTAATATTTTTTGGATACCAAGTCGTATTTTTTAATATGAATGTAGTGGTTGGTGCGTTGTTCATAGTCGTGCATATAGAACGCCACTGCTTCCTCCCTACTCACTCATTTGTTCATCAAAATGGGAATTTTCCATTGTGCAATTGTTTAAATAACCCTTTTATTTCTTCCTCCTCGGAATATGTGGTTAATAATTTTATTAGTGTATAAAGTGTTTACACAGCATGACTCAGAATTATATTGAGGCTGCTGAATTGTCTGAGGGTGCAGCTTCACGTAAACTTTGGCTCCACAGTCAGCAAATGTATACTCTGTCATCTTTATAATCTTTATTATAGGGTACCTGTCGCTTCGTAAACTTCTGACGTGTCATAGTGAGATGTAAGAAGTTTTGATGGTCGGGGGGCTGGCAGCTGAGACCAATCACTGGAATGAAGGGCCAGAAGCTCTCAGCTGACTGATGTGCCCATATTTTTCGACTATCGTTCTCATAAAGCAGGTGTCCAGGATTGTACATTTCACCTACCTGTCATTTGGACAAGTCATGAGAATTATCAGTGTGGGGGGGGGGGGGGTCTAATCTCTTTTACCCCTAATAAAATAGCTCCTGCTTTTCAGACTTTTTTTTTTTTTTTAGCAAGTCGCGTTTTTCGCCACTTTTTTTTACGGACGTTTTTGGAGCTGTTTTTCTATAGAGTCAATGAAAAGCGGCAGATGTTTGGAGGTATTCTTCCTCCGATTTTACGGCTTAAAAAACGTCCGAAAATAAGCCGTGTGAACATTAATGCGGGTCGCAGATGTCAGACACCACCATTCACTTTAATAAAACCGGTTTATTTGGCAGTCCATAAAGTTGTGTTCACACATTGAGGCTTACTTGCTATTTTTACTGCAGCTTAAAAGAGTACTTGCAAATCAATGAGTTTTTAAAAATGTGTAGTTCACAGGTTGCGGTTATAAAATCCTGGCTTAACTGTTTGATACATTTTCCTATTCCTGTCCACAAATATATTAAGGCTACATTCACACGAGCGTGACCGATTTACACGTGTAAAAAAAATGTGTGTAAAAAAACTGATGTGTTTTGCATCAGTGTGTTTTGCATGTGGCGTGTTTTTCACACACTTACTAGCACTTTTTTTTTCCAATGTAATTGATGCGTGAAACACGGACAGCACACGGATGTGGTTTTTCACGCACCCAGTGAAAACTCACCAATAGAGGATATGCAGTGAGTTTCACGCAACGGACACTCGTTGCGTGAAAACTCACGCATGTGTGAATAGCCCCATTGAAATAAATGGGTCCGTGTGCTGTGCGTTGAAACAACGAGAATCCCGCTCGTCTGAATGAGCCCTAAGACTCTGTTCTATGGATCCCTTAATAGTTTTTTGGGCTCTGCTGAACCTCCACGTGCCTCAGACTTTTTACACAAAGCTGTTGTCACTTGGATTTCACAAGAAAAAGTTGCATGATACGGACCTTTAGGGACTCCTTGTAGCTTTTATACAGTGAATAAATAATCCATGGAGCTGCTTTGGCTAGGACTACACAAGGGCCGTGTCATGCAAGTACGTGGCATTATAAAGACCTGCATATTATTACTTGCGATGGGAAGAATTACGTGGTGATAAAGTTGTGTAATAATGGTTCTAGTGCGTAATAATGTAATAATTGTAAGTTGCTTTTTATAACGTAACCTGCAGATGATTTTGGTGATGTCGGTTTAGCCCTATCTATTTGCCCTGGTTTCTAGCAGAGTAAAGAATCTTGTTCTGAGAATAAATCGCTCATGGCTGGAATGTTTAGGCTCAGTTCACACTGAGTTTGACGCGGAAACCGCTTTGGAAAACGTCCGAAAATGCCTCCCATTGATATCAATGGGAGGCGGAGGCGTATATTCCCGCGAGCAAAAAAAAACCGCTCGTGGGAAAAAGAGGCGACATGCCCTATCTGACATCAATGGGAGGCAGAGAAAGCGTATTTCGCTGCGTTTTTGCGCAAGGGGCGCGAGCAAAAAACGCGTCAAGCGGCGTGCAGGCAGATCAAAATCTGCCGCAAAATTCCAAACTGAATTTTGAGGCAGAATTTTTTGCCTGCAAAAAAAAAACTGTGAACAGCGTGGGATATGACAGCAGAATGAATGTCTTCTTCACTTACGGTATATAGGAAGGGCTCGTGTGGCCAGTGTGGGCTCTGTTTACATTGCTGCGTGTAGTCAGATTTCTATCCTCTTTCAGAATCTGTGTACGTTTTCTGCAGCAACGCACAAGTATTCAGTTGCAGTACTGAAGAAACGCCTTGTGGAACAATAATGCTGAGTCACTGTGTGTAATCGGAAATCCTGTGGTAATTCTTCTCATGCGGTAATGCAAATAGCTACTCAAATGATGAAAGTAAATTAGTTTAACCCTTAATTGTAAAAGACAGATACACAGTGAATTTCAATAGGATTGTTCATCTCATATATGGAGTGTTTTGACTAGCCCCCCCTCCAAAATTGTTATGCCATTATTTTTTGGCTTCTGCACTAGACTGATGGCATGGTAAATTAAGGGTTGTTTTATGAACACAAACACTATCCATAGGCCTTATTAAGAAATATGGACATCATGGAGGGGGTTCCCCTGCTTACAAATGCCGCCATGTAATACTATATTTTCCCTGCTGCAACGTGTTTGGGTGGACGCAGCTTCCCTTGGCAAAATCTGCTGTTCGTCACAGGTCCGGCTCCTGACATCCTTGGCAATCAACTGATCGCTGCAGTTGCTTCCATTTTCCACTCTCCAATGAGGGACCAGAACGCAGGACGTAGCGGCCATCTTGGAGAGCGGAAAATGTGGACCGGAATGGAGGCCGGATCATTCAGTAGTGGGGCAGCAGGTAAGTTGACTATACATTTTGAATGTATAGTCAGTGTTTTTTGGACTGGAGGGTCACTGTAGATGGATGGCTGTGAAGCCTTGTATGTATGTATGACATTTAATCAATTGAATCCTCCCCCCACCCTCTCTTTATTTCAGGATGATTTTAAGAGTGCCCTGAGTGATGCTGGTAACAAACTCGTAGTTGTCGACTTCACAGCCACATGGTGTGGGCCATGTAAAATGATTGGACCTTTCTTTGATGTAAGTAATGACGTGTGTGTATATGTGTGTGTGTGTGTATATATATATATATATATATACACACACAGACAGCACGCATGTTACATTTTAATAACCCTTGCGTTTTTATCAGCATTTTTTTTGGTGCAGTTTAAAATGCCAGAAGTTTTCTGTGTGAAGGAGGCCTTAGGCCCCATGCACACGACCGTATATTTCATCCGTAATTACGTACCCATTCATTTCTATTGGCCACAGACACCTTTCAGTATTTTTACGCATGGGTGTCCGTGCCGAAAAAGTTATAGAACCTGTCCTATTCTTGTCCGTAATTACGTCACAGGCTCTCCGATAGAAGCCTATGGGCGCTTACGTAAATACGGACGGCTACGGATGTGCATCCGTTAACCGTCCGTATGTACGGTAACGTTGCTATGCAACATGTTGGTGACATCATTTGCAGCCTCCCTATTTTTTTACGGATCTGTAAATACGGATGCAATACGTACTGTATTTACGGACACCCCTCCGTATATACAGATAACGATGGATCCGTATTTACGGGTAGATGAAAATACGGTCGTGTGCAGGGGGCCTTAGGTTCCAAGCAGACGACCGTGGCCGTAATTACATTCCCGGCCGGGGATAGCTGGCCGTTTTCGCGGGCCGTGCTCCCATTATATTAGGTATGGGAGCACGGCCCATAAAAGAGAAGGTTTCTACGGCACGGACACCTTCCAGTAAGTATACAGGAAGGTGTCCGTCGGTACGTAATTACGGGCGTTTTTACGGTCGTGCGCACGGGCCCTTAGGCTATGTTCACACAGAGTATTTTGCCGAGTTTTTTGACGCGGAAACCGCGTTGCATAACTCGGCAAAAGCTTCCAGAAAATGCCTCACATTGATTTCAATGGGAGGCGTCGGCGTCTTTTTCCCGCGAGCAGTAAAACTGCCTCGCGGGAAAAAGAAGCGACATGCCCTATCTTCGGGCGCTCCCGCCTCTGACCTCCCATTGACTTCAATGGGAGGCAGAGAGAGCGTATTTCGCGGTGTTTTATGCCCGTGGCGCTCAATGGCCGTGGGGAAAAACTCAGCGAAAATCGGCGTGCAGGGAGAGGAAAATCTGCCTCAAACTTCCAAACTGAATTTTGAGGCAGATATTCCTCCTGCAAAATACTCCGTGTGAACATAGCCTTAGACTGGATTCACACACAGCACATGGTGTTTTTAATGTGTGTCTTTGTTTGTTCAGGTTTTTTTGTGTTGCTTTTTTTAAAGTCTATAATAAAATATCAAAGGCACTACACGCAGCCGTGTTTTCATTTGTGGCATTTTTGGGGAAATTTTGTGGTCAGTAGTGGTTTTTTTCCAAACGCAGTATTCTTTGGTATAGTGTTTTTTTATTTGGGGGGGGGGGGGGGTTTAGGTGTTTTTCCCATAGGCTTCTGTATAAGACTTCAAAAAACACCATAAAAAAGCATGCACAAAATGACACCAAAGGAAAAACACCACAATAAATGACACTAAAAACGCCATAAAAAAAATGCATGTTACGTTTGAAAACAGCTATCGTTTTTAGAAGCGTTTTTTCATGCAGTTTAAAACGCCATAAAGGAAGGAGGCTTTAAAGTGGTTATTTTGCTTTATTGGCAATGACCAGTCAAATGTTGTGGCATTTTGACTTCTGTGGGCCTATGAGGGGAGGGTGAGGATCTACACGAAGTGGTTTCAAGTGTGAGAATTGACTTGTAAAATAATGCAATACAGCGTAAATGCCTATATCTATCCATTTTTAAGGCCTTATTCACACGAACATGTTAAACAGCCGTTGAAACAACGGCCGTCGCACGGACCTATATAGTTCAATGTGGCAGTTCACACGACCGTTGTTTCAACGGACGTGCAAAGGGTCTGTGAGAAAATAGGACATTCATTTGAATAGCCGGCACGTAACACTACTTTTCCCCTGTGTGGCTACAGGGAAAATGTATAGTCGGCTGCATGTTTCTCTTGCTGGAAGAGTTGGTTGGCTGCCTTTAGAAATGGAGTTGCTCTTCATGAAACAAAACCTTTAATGCGACCCTACAGTCCTGGGACAACGTTTTAAATATCATGGTGCATATGGAGTAATAATATCTGATGCCCTCCAGTTGTGCCCCTCTGACATGGATCTGCTGTTTTAGGGTCCCCTCTGTGCTGTCCAAAATGGCCGCAGCGCTTCTTATGATACGAGTCTGAGACACTCCCACTGTTCTCGGACTGGCTGGACCTGGTCACGTGAGCAGTTCCATCCAATCCGTGAACAGAGGGAGTGTCAAAGTCCCAGTCTGTGAAGCGATGTAGCCATTTTGGGACAACACACAGGGGACCCCAATTTTGAACTTAAACGGGAGATCCACCGCAGAAGGGTGTAACTGGAGGGCACTTTTGTACTTTTTTAAGCTTTGGCTAAAAAACTTCATCAAAACTGAATGTGTGAATCCAGTCTAAGGGCCAGTTTACACAGAGTTTTTTGACGCGGAAACCGCGTCGGAAAACGGCCGAAAATGTCCCCATTAATTTCAAGTGGAGGCGGACGCATTTCTTTTACCGCGAGTGGGAAAAAACACTCGCGGTAAAAAGAAGCGTCATGCCCTATCTTCTGGGGCGTTTACGCCTCTTATCTCCCATTGACATCAATGGGAGGCAGAGAAAGCGTATTTCGCATAGTTTTTTGCCCGTAGCACTCAATGAGCACGAGCGAAAATTGCGGCAAATGGCGTGCAGGAAGGTCAAACGGAATTTTGAGGCAGAATTTTCCTCCTGCAAAAAAACTCTGTGTGAACTCCGCCCAAGGCCCTGTTCAGAGTTTTTTGCTGGCAGAAAAAAATCTGCCTCAGAATTCCTTCAGGAATCTGCCTCTAATTGATTGCAATGGAAGGGCAGAGACGAGAACCACGGCAAGAAACGACATGCCGCTTTTTTTCTCGTGAGCGTCTAAAAGTTGCCTGGGGAAAAAAAAACACTTCTGCCTCCCATTGAAATCAACAGGGGTGGGATTTCAGAAGTTTTTTGGCACAGATTCCGACGCGGTAAACTTACCTTAATAGTCTATGTAGATTGTTGCAGCGTTAATTACTATGAGTCGTTTTACGTCTTACTTATTCTTCTGTCATTTGTTTGATTCTAGAGCCTGAGTGCGAAATACGATGATGTAGTATTTCTTAAAGTGGATGTGGATGATGCACAGGTAAAATCTATGTCCTCCGTCTCTGGCTTTATTCTTGAAGCCATCATACCAAATTACATCTTTACACCAAGATGAACACAGCAGTAAACATTGCAATGCGGATAATAGCGCACGTGTAGATTCTAGATCGCAGAACTGATGACAAACCAACTAAAGAAAATGGAAGAAGGCGGTAGATACGAGGGGAAACCACCATTCTTATCTTTCATATATTGACATCGACCAGTCAATACACAAAACCTTTTTTAAATGCCATGTAGTAAGAACAATCTGTTCTCTTTTTTGGGGGGTTTTTAAGCAATAAAAACCTGTTTTACTTGTATAATAAGATGATTTAAAATACATATAAAAAGATCTGTTTTTTTATCGACCACTGTTGAAATTTTTTCAGATGAGGTTTCCTTTTTGTATTTGACCCAGAGTAAGGCACCATGCACACGACCATGCCTGGCACAGATGGCTGCGGACAGCCGTCCGCATTTACGGGGCGTACTCCCATTATAAAGTATGGGAGCATGGTCCATAAAATAAAAAAATGGGACGTGACCTATTTTTTCCGGAAAGTTTCTGCGTCACGGACACCTTCCCGTAAGTCTACGGGAAAGTGTCTGTTAGACATAGGAATGAATGGGTCCGTAATTACGGGTGATTTTATGGTCGTGTGCATCGGGCCTAACACATACATTATGCTAAATGCATAGTTCTTCAATGTTTTAGTTTCTGCAATGATTTACTCTTCTACCTGTAGGAAGTCTGAAAGGCAGCATAGTACTCGTGTAGATAATAAAATATAACACTTTATGCCACTTTTCAATGTTAGGGCAAAGTGGCACAAAGAAACCGGTTGGAACGGAAAGCCAAATGGAAACCATAGCTTCCGTTTTTGTATTACCATTGATTTCAATGGTAATGCTTCCGTTGCAGCTGGTTTCCGTTTCATAAGGTTTGTTTATTTGCGGAAACAATAGCGTAGTGCCGCTTTACAGCCTTCTGCACACAGTTTTGCAGTTTGTATGAGGCTATAGTCTGATACTTTTTATTTTGCACTTATTTATTTATTTTTTAAAAATATACTGTACTATTGGATAAAGGAACGTGATGTAGATTTGGAAATGCCATTACTAGTCTTTCTTATGTGAATTTTTTTTTTTTTTTTTTTTCAGGATGTTGCTTCACATTGTGAAATCAAGTGTATGCCAACCTTTCACTTCTATAAAAATGGGGAACGGGTATGTATTTGTCATTTAAGAACATCTCAGAACTGTAAATTTAGTTTGAATGGGGTGGACATCATCTAGAAAGCACTATTGGTAACAATGGTTTTGCTGGTCAACCAGTTTTACTTGTTCTTCAGGCAGTTACACAAACAGGTACAAAAGAAAATCCTAGGCCGTCTGGCCACTAACTACACAAGAGGTGCTAAGTCAAGGGAGCTGATCCTAGTGCTCAGATTCTCTAACAAAACACACCAGTTGCTTTTATGCACAGCAGTTTTGTCTCCAGAGCATATGCACTCTCTGCCTTTTTAAGCTATGTTCACAATTAGTTTTTTTACTTGTTGGTTTTTTACGCGTAAACCGCGCCAAAAAACTCGGCAAAAACGGCCCGAAAATGCCTCACGTTGATTTTAATGGGAGGCGGGGGCGGTTTTCTCCCGCGAGCGGTAAAACCGCCTCGCAGGAGAAAGAAGCGACATGCCCTATCTTCGGGCGTTACCGCCTCTGACCTCCCGTTGACTTCAATGGGAGGCAGAGAAAGCGTATTTTGCGGCGTTTTATGCCCGCGGCTCTCAATGGGCGTGCAGGGAGAGGAAAATCTGCCTCAAACTTCCAAACAGAATTTTGAGGCAGAAATTCCGCCTGCAAAAAACTCAGTGTGAACATAGCCTTAAAGCACAGCTCAGCCTCTGCAGCTAATTAGCCACAAGGCCTATTTACGGACGTAACTCAGGCGTTTTACGCCTCGAATTACGCCTGAAGAAACTGCTCCAATACGTCTGCCCATTGATTCCAAGGGGTTTTACAATATTCTGTGCAGACGAGGTGTATTTTTACGTGTCGCTGTCAAAAGACGTCGCGTAAAAAGACGCCCGTGTCAAAGACGTGCATGTCACTTCTTGGGACGTAATTGGAACCGTTTTTCATTGACTCCATTGAAAAACAGCTCCAATTACGTCCGTAATGGACGCAGCTGAAAAAAGCTCTGTAATTCCATACGTATTTGGCATTGCTGTTTGAACATACCCTAAAATATCACAGCGAAAAACAAATTCTATCTCAAAATCGATTGCGGCATTGTTTTCATATTGAAAAGAGCTTTCAAATGAGCCCCCACTTGACCCCCCCATGCCATTTAAGATTTTGCTTCCCCCGCTCACCCCACCACCCCCAAGGCGGTGTTTTTTTTTGGGCGTTAACTGGTAGATTTTATTCCACATTCCACATCCTGACCGAGATCCAGGAATAAAAAAGTTTGTTGATTATCCGGTGAGTGCCTCGATATCTTCTATCTCGTTTTATGGTAGCTTTTATGACCCCATTAAATGCCACCAAATTTCAACCCTCTACCTCGAGCCGTTCAAAAGTTATGAGGGTGTTCCGGAACTTTTGGTGTGTGTGTGTGTGTGTGTGTGTGTGTGTATGTATATATATATATATATATATATATGTGTGTGTGTGTGTGTGTATATATTGTGGCAGGACTCGATCTCTATATCTCTATCTATCGCAGCACTACACTACTTGAGGGGTCGGGTGCAATTCAATCCTCCCAGAGTCCAGTCATACAAGCAACCAAAAAAAAATAGAGGCAGCACTCCAACGTATATAGATGTTGACAGCCTGGAACGGGTTTAACAAGTGTAGTGCTGATTCAGTGTGAGCTGCGCTGCACTCTCATGTCGCCGGGTCTTTGAGAGCCCCGGAATACACCCCCCACTGTGGATAGAGCCACCCACAACCCCTTGAAACCCCTCTGTAGATGGTGCCCCTGTCTTCCCTCCATTCCTGCTGTAGATGGTGCCACCCCCCTGCAAATGGCATCCTCCTGCCACTGTAGATATTAACGCACCCCCCTACTGTAGATAGCGTCACCTGAACTCCCTCTTGTAGCGGAATCCCCGGTGTCAGATCGCACTGGCGGGGATTCCGCTTCTAGAGAGAACTCCTGATGTCACTGTCCATTTGGACCGTGTCGTTAGTGGCTCTCTCTAGGAGCGGATTCCCTGGCCGACACACTGGCCGGGGATTCCGCTACTGGAGAAGCCCCTGGTGTCACTATCCATATATGGACAGACATCAGGGGCTACCTGTAGGAGTGGAATCCCCGACCTGAGGGATTCGTTCCTACAGGGAGCTACAGTGGTGCTATTTAAAGGAAGGGGGTGCCATTTATGGGGTGGGGGGTGGCGCTATCTGCAGGGGGGATGTTGCTATCTACAGGGGGGTGGCATTATATACAGGGGGTGTGGTGCTATCTACAGCGGGGTGCTATATACAAGGGGTGTGGCACTATCTGCAGGGGCAATGTGGCATTATGTTAGCACCACAGTGTCCCCTGTACGTAGTGCCATCTACATGGGCACTATCTACAGGGAGAACTCTGGCACTATATGGGCACTGCTACGATTTACAGTGGGCACGATCTATGTGGGCAATGTGGCACTATCTATAGTGGTATTGCGTCACTATCTACATGGACACTGGTGTTTTCAGGGAGTTGGGTCAAAAAATCCCTAACGATTAAAATTCTAATTTTTAACGTCCGCAAAAAATGGATGGCAAATGGCGGTTAAAAATGGTCAGACAGCCGGAAAATGGATTCAAATTTGAGACACATTGATGCAAAACAGCCATAAGAAACTGTCAGTTGATCCGTTGGGAACTGCCATTTTTTTCACGGTCGTGTGTATACAGCCCCTTCACTCTCCCCTCACAGCGATCCAGGGTGACGGAGAGAGAAGACTAAGGCCTTATTCACACGAACGTGTTATACGTCCGTTCTTCGCACGTGATTTTCACTTGCGTCGCGCGGGCCTATGTAAGTGAATGGGGCCGTTCAGACTGTCAGTGATTTTCACGCAGCGTATGTACGTTGCGTAAAACTCACGACATGTCCTATACTTGCCCGTGCTTCGCGCAATGGGTGCATGCAAATCGCGCTCGGCACACGGAAGCACTTCGTGCTTTTCTGTTTATAAACATAAAAACAGTTTCATAATGATACCGGCTGCGCGAAAATTACGCAGCCATGCACCATATGCTGATGCCACATGGACCTTTTTGGTTTTTTTTGTTTGTTTTTTGAGGGAAGGTATCTAGTCACCACCCCGTTGTAGTGGTGGAATGTAATCTCTAATTCGGAATATGTTTCTGGGTATGCCTTAATTCAAAAACCTGTTTAGAGACTGGTAGATCCAATCTCTCTCGTGTCTAATAGTAAATTGTTGATTGTTGAGTCTAGTTTTAAGTTCATGGGTAGCTTCCCCTACATACCAAATTTTGCAAGGTCATTCCAATAAGTAAATGACAAAGGATGAATTGCAGGTGAGATAATGCTTATTGTGAAACTCTCTATCTGTAATGGGATGAATAAATATATTGCCCTTAATCATAAGGGTACAGTTGAAAGCGGACAGGCAGGTATTAAAGCCTGTCCTTCGTGTGCCTATAAATTGTTGCTCAAGAGATTCCTCCGGTTTGGTTGTCTTGACCAACTTGTGTCCCTGAGATTGGTGGGGCGTCCGTAAGAAAAAAGGGGAGGGCGGCTAAATTCTCGTACATGCCTTAGGTTGCTGTGGCAGATAGACCAGTTCTTCCTAATAATCTGAGCTGTGTGGTAGCTCTGTTCTGTGTACATGGAGACAAAAGGGACTCTTGTATCTGTTTTACCTGCGGTGGGGCCCAATGAGGTATTGGTGAGAAGATTTACTCTGGACACCCCTCTCACCCTTTCAAGACTAGAGTCAATAGACCGCCTAGGGTACCCTATCTTTCTGAACTTGTTGCTCATCTCAGTCAGTCTTAACTCCGATGTTGGTTTATCGTCAACTATATTTTTGACTCGTAACAGCTGGCTAAATGGGAGTGAGCAGATCATGCTTCGGGGATAGCAACTGTCAAATCTAGGTTGTTCACATCTATGGCTTTGACAAAAAGGTCTGTTGAAAGGCAATCGTTTTCTATCCGCACCATAGTATCAAAGAAACTATCGCAGTGTCAGAGTGTACAAGAGTACATTTTACTCTCTGGTCTATGGTGTTAAGGAAACTATGAAAGGCAAGTAAGTCGCCAGTGGAGCCTGTCCAAATAAGAAATATGTAGTCTATATAATGCCACCATTTGTGTACCTTATTAAAATGTGATGACACGTATATATGTTTTAGTCTCCAACATGGCCATATAGATGTTGGCATATGTGGGTGCCATGTTTGAACCCTTAGCCATCCCTCATTGCTCTATTGTAATAAAGTACAATTTCCACTAGAGAGAGGAGAAAAAAAGCCTGCCACTTTCAGAGAAATGCCCACTATGTAGACAGTCACCTACTTCATCCATTCCCGTCTGGTGGGCTATGGACGTGTACAGACTTACCACATCAAAAGAAGCTAGTATGATCCCTTTTGAAACGGTGACATTATGTAGCTTAGAGAGGAAATAACCAGTGTCCCTGATATATGATGGGGTGTCTGTGGCAAAGTTCCTGAGTTGTTTTTTTTTTCTAGGAAGATCGCCACATTAGTAAAAATAGTCTTGGATGTGGGTTCTATCAGGTGGTTTGACCAGGGTTTTGTGTATCTTGGGCAGTATGTATAGAGTGGGAGTCACTGGGTATTCTATGGATAGAAATGTAAGTAGCGAGTCATATATCCGATCCTCTTCTCTAGCTTCAGTCAAAATGGTTTTACGTTTTCTACATATCTCAAACTTGGGGTCACTGACGGCACGTCTATATACTGTGTCATCATCAAGTTGTCTGTAGATCTCAGATGTATTATCTGCAGTGTTCATAACAACTATTGCTCCCCCTTTGTCAGCGGGTTTGCTATGGTGAATAAAACCCGCCACTTTAAAGTACCCGGCGCTGCCCAGGTATAACACGTCGGTCTGTCTGTTTGTGTGTTCATTGGATTTGTTCCGAGTGTGCCCAGGAGGCTAATCTATGCCCTCATGATTTCTTGGTTTACGGGTAAATCGCTAGTAGCCCTATATACCCCGGTAGTTACACACGGTTTATTTCAATTTTAACTTCCTAAATACCTAACAGCTTAACTGGTAGGAAATGGAGTCATAAGATTGTGACAGAGCCTGTTGATTAACAACATTGGAAGTTTTATTACCAGTTGGCCATAGACTATCAGCTTGCTTTCTGGCCTGGGTTCGGGCAGGAGTCTCTGGGCTTCTGAGAGCCACCTGTCTGATCTGTTGCTGAGAAAGCCAGAGTTTGCTGAGGAGTTTGAGCAGCTCGTGCAGCAGTATGATGAATTTGATCAGCTTGCAGTTGTAATGCAGCTTTCCCCCTGGCCATCAGTAACCTGATTGGTTGCGATGGGTAACCGCCCCCCTGTACCTTCCCATCTAGGATTGTTTTCTAAAGTGTACTACCTGCTACTGCAAGATAAAAACATCTTTACTATAAAAGCGAATGTCTGTATTCGCTTTTATAGTATTGGATTGTGATCATGTAGTGGCTGATAACAGAACAGCTGCAAGGTCGGGACATTTACAAAAACCTTCCCGGACACCCGATGTACCTGTGTGCCAAATTTTGGGTCAAATGGTTCAGGCCTTTGATTGCCTATAGAGGACAGACAAACAGACATTTGCTTTTATAGTATAAAATAGCAGCCTTACCCGGCGTGTGTGTGTGTGTGTGTGTGTGTGTGTGTGTGTGTGTTTAAAAACTTAATTTCCTACTGATATGAAGCCAACATATTCAATAAAGTCCAAGTGCAGGGTTCTTTTTTGGAGGCATGACTGGTCTGAAAGGGGTTACATTTTTGAGAATGCTAAAATCCACAGGCTTGGTTCTGTTGAGAAATTTCATCAGCTTGGGCAGCAGACATGCGCTTTGCCACGGGAGTCTTTAGTCTAAGTGCAGGGTTCCTTTTTGGAGGCGTGACTGGTATGAAAGGGTTTAAATTCATGAGAATGCTCAAATCCAGTATAGGTACAGTTCGTTTTTACAGTGAGTAACACGTAGAGTAAAGAAAAATGGCTTGGATGTTATGGAAACCTGGTCTAAATTTGTGTGTATGAGTGAAGCTAAGAATAAAGGACCTGCAAGCCAGTGGTGTTATATTTTCTTTTGTGAACAGTAGGTCCTAGAGAGCTAATTCCAAGATGGTCTCAAGTGCAAGCAGGTAATCCCGATCCAGGGGATATAGATCAATATTGAAGAAAGTCCCACAGCACTCCGTGTTCGTGAAAAAAATGGTGGTTTATTAAGCCAGCACAAGCTGCAAGGTTTCCGTCCTGCTATAGGACCTATATCAAGCATGGGAAAGGTCCTAAGGCTGGACAGAAACGTTGCATCTTTGTATTGATTGAATAAACCACAACCTTTTTTTGAGATATATATTATATAGGGATCAGTTCACGTGAGCGCCTGTTCACATCAGTGTTCGCTTTCTGTTCATGGGTTCCGTTGGAGGAACCCATGAACCCATAGCTTCCGTTTGCATTTCAATTGATTTCAATGGTAATGCTTCTGTTGCAAATGGTTTCTGTTTGTTTCCGCTAAAAAACGGAAATCTTACGGAATGGAAACAATCGCGTAGTCGAACACAGGGTAATTTCTAACAATTGGTATGGTAAGTCAGACATTTATTGCCTGATCTTGTAAATCTCTGCAAATAAGTTCCCCTGCTCTATTGAAGGTTCTCTCTAGCACAAACCCTTTTAGAAATGTTTTCCCTGTTCTGTCTTCTGGGATGTATTCCTAATGTTTGGGGAATAGGGAAGAATTGAGCAAAATTGCCTAACTCTTCCCTCGAGATGATCACCATAAGGACTGAGCCATGAACATTATAGGGATTCTAGGAGAATTCTAGTAGTCCATAGTGATAAAGCCTGTCTCCAGGCTTTACCTTTTAATGTTTTATGATCTTAAATGCTGTTGCTTTTTTTTTTTTTTTTTCCTAGGTGCATGAATTTAGTGGCGCCAACCAGGCCAGTTTGGAGAAGAAGGTGCAAGAGCTGAAATAAACATATGTAATGGCTGTCTGCTTGTATTCATTTTCAGTACATTAAGATCACATTTTAACCATGCTACCAAATACTTATATATGAAGGAAACTCCAACCATTCCTCTTTATTCAAGCTCAATAGAACATGCTACCATTCCCACTATTCCCTTATTGTATTGTAAATGGAATGGACCCAAGGACATGAGTTGAATAAAATGGCTGCTAGATCAAACAATTCTTTTTGTATTGTGGTTTTTCAGGTACATCATGGTTTCCTAATTAACCAAAAAGCACACACGTTTTCCAAATGGCTCCGTACCAGAGAGTCGTATGGCCTCTATGCACTGCTGTACAGGCTCCATGTACGCAGCCCTCATCCACACTGCAGAGCTAAGTGTCACTTTGTCTGCCATGACTGTACCTTTTATACTCCAGTCCACAGCATCTGTAAAGCATGCTGTCATGCCTTTTTTTCTTTTTTATTATTATGAAAGGGAGTTTCCATATTGTGGGTTTTAGAACAATGCAAAAGGTAAAATGCAACCTTACTATATAATAAGTAATTCTGCCATACTATAAATAATACCATCATATGGTACATAAATAAGGCCACCTTAAATATTGCAATACCATAACCAAATAATACAGGAGTACATCCACCGGAATCGATGTAGCATAAATGTCTGTTCGAGGAAACCCTATTAATGCCACGCACAGGGCCATCTTGTCCAAGTTGTATGGAGCTATAACATGGCTCCCACTAAAGTTCATGGGACCGCTACAATTTTCATATAAAACAGGTTTTCTGTCTTCTTTCAACCTAATTTGATTGAAAAAAAAAATGGTGGCATGTTCCTTTAGATGCTGTATGTATGGAGTACTAGAATGATTAGTGAACAATATCTCTGTAGATGCAGAACATGATAGAGCCTGTACGGCAGCACAGAAAGGCTGTACAGCTCCGTACTAAGGAGCCCTACAAACTAAGGGCTTATTCAGACGAACGTATAATACGTCCGTGCAACGCGCGTGATTTTCACGCGCCTCGCACGGACCTATGTTAGTCAATGGGGCCTAGGTATGTAGTGGTTCAGAGCGCACAAGATCCGGTAGGTGCACAAATAGGGTCCCAACCCAATTACGTAGTAAAGAAATATTCGGCACACAAGGTGTTGATTTTAGCAAATCTTTCGGTTTTATTTTATCAAAAAATTGATGCCAGAGGTTTAGTGCAACATTTCGGTCGTATATTAGAACTTCATCAGTCACTTGTACCTCCTGGTGTCTGGTTCATCCAGTCATTGGCGCTGCGTATATTAGTAGCGGTTTACCGCTTTGTTATGGCGCCATAACAAAGCGGTAAACCGCTACTAATATACGCAGTGCCACTAAACGAAAGATTTGCTAAAATCATCACCTTGTGTGCCGAATATTTCTTTACTAGTCAATGGGGCCGTTCAGACAGTCCATGATTTTCACGCAGCGGGTGTCCGCTGCGTAAAGCTGACGACGTCCTATATTTGTGCGTTATTCGCGCATTTTTTGCGCGTGCAAAACGCACGCTCGTGTGAATCCGGTCCAAGTGTACTGCTGTAAAACCTCTGGGCCTAAAATGAAACTAATTCTACTAGTTCAGTGCGAATAGTACTACACTATTTTTTACTAGTTCAGTGCGAAAGAAATGTGTTCAAGACCATACCCGGGCATTGGTGGAACACATAGTCGCAGCAAATTTGCTTATGTAAACCTCAATCAATTCTGGTCTAATGCTGCAGGTAGATCCTGAGCCATCCCTCAGTAAGCTGATTGTTAGGCTGGATTCACAAGCGCGTTGCGTTTTTGCGCGCGCAAACAACGCAGCGTTTTGCGCGCGCAAACACCATTTGACAGCTGCGTGTGTCATCCGTGTCTGATGCGCGGCTGCGTGATTTTCGCGCAGCCGCCATCATAGAGATGAGGCTAGTCGACGCCCGTCACTGTCCAAGGTGCTGAAAGAGCTAACTCTTTCAGCACCCTCGACAGTGAATGCCGAACACAATATCGAAAAACCTGTTGAAAAAAAGAAAAAGTTCGTACTTACCGAGAACTTCCCGGCCGTTGCCTTGGTGACGCGCCTCTCGACATCGGGCCCCACCTCCCTGGATGACGCGCCAGTCCATGTGACCGCTGCAGGCTGTGCTTGGCCTGTGATTGGCTGGAGCTGTCACTTGGCCTGAATTGTCATCCCGGGAGGTCAGACTGGAGGAAGACGCCGGGAGTTATCGGTAAGTCAGAACTTCGTTTTTTTTTTACAGGTTCATGTTTATTGGGATCGGAAGTCACTGTCCATGGTGCTGAAACAGTTTAACTCTTTCTGCACCATGGACAGTGACTATCTCCTGACGTCGCGTACCGATAATTTTTTTGCCGGGTTCGGCCAAATCGAGTTCGGCCGAACCCGGTGAAGTTCGGTTCGCTTGTCCAGCTTCGCTAATCGCAAAGACACTCCGTTTGGATGTTCGGAAACAGAAAAGCACGTGGTGCTTTTCTGTTTACATTCATCCTTTTGACAGCTGTTGCGCAAACACGCAGTTCGCACGGAAGTGCTTCCGTGCGACATGCGTGGTTTTCACGCACCCATTGACTTCAATGGGTGCGTGATGCGTTGAAAACGCTGAATCAACGGACATGTCGTGAGTTTTTGGCAACGGAGCAACGCTGCGCAAAAAACGCTGCCATGTCTGCACGGCCCCATTGACTAATATAGCTACGGGCAACGCACGTGAAAATCACGCGCGTTGCACGCGCGTATTTTACGTTCGTCTGAATAAAGCCTTAGGGGAAGGATGACCCTGTTTCGATTACTGCAGAAAAGGCGCCATTCTGGGACACCCTAAAACAAGCTATGGACTCTAGGTTCTTGTTACAACCCTGGACCCATAGGGCAATGTTGGCATTTATCATATGGGGCCATGCACAGGTTTTTAACTTTTTTTTTTTTGTTCAAATTGACTATTTCGTTTCTATTACCTAATGAGAATTTAGTCCATGAATAAATTTGGGTCTTAACCGTAATGCTTATAGTAATCGGCACTCTTCTTGTAATAATATCAGTTAATGAGTAATTGTCTCCTTTGCAGATGAGAAAACATGTGTTTTGAATGTTTTATGCTGGTCATACTCTCAAATTTGGATTGGTGAAACAGAACCAGGATCCCCATTTGGGCCTATCTTTGACGTAATTATTAATTCCAGCTAACGGCTACAAAAAAAGTGCAGCTTGCCACTTGAAAAAAAGTGCACATTCAGGCAGTCTATCAGAAGTCCTCCATACAGAGAACAGCCCCAGACCTATTCCCCAACCATCCAGAAAAAAAGGCCCTACAAGGGTCTGAGAGTGATGGCCTCCCCGAAGCTTAGGGAGAACTTAAGTCTGTGCTCTGGTATTTGCATAGACTGCCACCCACTCGTCTGGCAGGAATTTATATAAAATGCCTCAATATTTGCTAGCCAGAAGGCCAGGCAAATAGAAGTGTACAATCTCTAAAAAGTGTGAAAGTGAATTGCACAACTACACTGAAAACCAAGGTATAGGGTCCTCTAGTACGTGGCCATATTCAGTTTCCCCAACACGATGCCCTACTGATCCATAGTGTACCTTCAATTTTATACTGAGGCACACAGACTTTTTGTTTCTTCCCTCCGATCCTGTTAGAATCTGAGGAAATCGTGGAATGCTCTAACGGTATGTTCACACTGCTTATTTTCGGCCGTAAATGCCCGAAAAATCGGAAGCAGAACGCCTCCAAACATAGGTAGTGTAACGTGTTATAAACTGTCAGTGTGACGTTGACAGTCACACTGACAGGAAGCCTATGAGGACCAGCTGGTCCTCATAGGCTTTCGTGAATGGTGGACCGGAGGCCGTTGTATGGCCTCCGGTTTTGCCATGCAACCGACGGCAGCATACGCAATCGGTCCTCGGGAAAGTTTGTTGTAGGGCTCCCCCATTTTTATTTTCCCTTTGAATTCCGCAATCCGCTTTGATATTCAATGGGGTAAAGGTGGAGATCACGGTTTCTCTTTACATTACAGCTGTTGCACTGCTCCTGAATGCATTGCTGTGCCTGTGCGATCAGCATGACGTGTATGCTCGTCATGATGCGGCAACGTCCTGCCGCTCATGACGAGCATAAACCTCATGCGTCGTCACCCAGTTGAATAGCAGGTCTTGATGACATCATTACAAATCGGAAGCAGAACGCCTCCAAACATCTGCCCATTGATTTCAATGGAAAAAATGGCGTTCTGTTCGGACGGGCGATTTTTTTTTTTTTTTACGCGCCCGTTTTGAAAAACGGCTGCATAAAAAACGGCCGCGAAATAGAAGTGCAGGTCACTTCTTGGGACGTTTTTGGAGCTGTTTTTCTTTGACTACTGAAAACCGCTCCAAAAAACGGCCGTAAAAAAAAACCCGGTGTTTTTGGTTAAGCGTGTGACAATACCCTTAGAGATAGGGGACACTACTGTGCTTGAGCAGTAGGTTGTGCAGTCATTAGTATTGCATCAGGAATATATGGATTGGAGCGATATAGTGCTCGCTAGACTTCGAATGGAGAAAAGCTAGAACATGACCATGGCCAACTTTGCACAATTGCACATTATCGATACCTGATCCTCACACTAGTTTTAGCATGGTTTAAATCAACAAATAAAAGTTTTATATTTTCGATCCCTGTTAGTGAAGGCTAGGGTCCCAATTGGAGCAGATGCAGTCAATCCTTTTGTTAGCAAATGTGCTGTCAACATGTTTCAGGACGAGCTGCTCCCTGGACATCAGGTGAGGGAGACCATAATTTTATTATTACTGTACACTGTACTGTATGGCACCCTTAGGCCGTTTCACACAGATTTTTGATCCTTTTTTTGTGGGGTTTTTCATTGTTTTTTTTTTCTCTTTAAAACCCCCCTGACAGATGTTAGTTTAAAGTCTGTAGTAGGCCACGTTCAGATGTGGCAGAATTTTTCCGCTGCAAATGTTGGTGCAGATTCAGGGCAATTACGCAACAAATCTGCACCAACATTTGCATATTTGACAGGTAATTCAGACGTTGCAGATATCACAGCGGACTTGGCGCAGATATTCGTTTTTGCATCGCAAAGGATGATACCCGCAGTGAAATTCCGCTTCTTCTCCGCAACGTCATGAGCATGCTGCGGAGGGAAAATTCTGCACCGCAGCCTAATTTCCACACAGTTATTTTCTGCAACGTCTGAACTAAGTTTCCTAAAAATGTATAGAAACAAATGTAAAAAACGGCTGCTGCAGAATTCCACTGCGGACTGTCCGCAGCGGAATTCAACAGCAATTCCGCCACGTCTGAACGTGGCCGTAAAGTATATGAATGCCTACATGCATAACTTTTTTTTTTTTTTTTTTTTTAAGTGCTTTTATTAAAATGTAGCATTGTCTAGGTATGGCATTTTTTCTGTTATCCTCAATAGGATGAGCTCCAGGAAAAATGCTCATACAAAATGATACTCGATAAAAAAAACACCACTAAAAACACATACTCCATAAAAACGCTTGAAATGCATGCCATTTTTTACATGTGTTTTAAAACACCGTAAAGAAAGTGTGTGTAGGAAGCTATAGGCTATATACACACGATGCGGAATTTGATGAGGAAAATACACATCAAAACTGCAGACATGTTTTTTAATTAGTTTTTCGGTGAAGATTGTACATTTTGACGTATGGATTTTATATATATATTTTTTTTTTAATTAAAATTTATTTTCTTATAAAATAAACTCATCATATACAATTCTGAGATGGTAGCGCAAGATAAATCGACATTCTGCAGATTTTAAAATCCACACCGCAGGTCAATTTATGTGCGGAAAAATTCTGCAACATGTATGAGATTACTTAAAAATCGTATTTACTTTTTCTCAACATACAGGCAACGTTTCACCTTCAAGCTTGAAAATGCCTTCAATGGGAAGGTGAAACGTTGCCTGTATGTTGGGTGAATACATTTTGGATTTTTCTATACCACTGGAGTGCTGCCTCTTCTTTTGGATTGTGGTTGAACTTGTTTGGGGTCTCATGTCAAGATTCCTCTGGGGACAGCACCCATATTTCTACGCTATGGTGCAGCGCCTACACCCAGTTTGTTCTTATTTATTTTGCTGATACTGTATTTTGCTGTCGCAGGAAAAGCCACGCAGCAAATCCGCACATAGTACGCATCATGTGCATGTGGCCAAAAATAGCTGCTGTCATGGAAAGTAAGTCACCTGCTTTCAACAGCTCTCTCTGACACTTATATGTAAGGACTTACTTTATCTGTATTATCATCTAGGTTTTTTTATCTTTTCTTATTTTAGGTTAACATTTTGGGGGCTTTTCGAACCAATTGTCTGTTTTCCATGGAGAAAATTATGGTCGCAAATTACAATATAGTCAAGTACAATGGCCATTCCGGAATGAATTAATATTGTAATTTGAGAGACCACTGTATACTATAATGCCATCTACCGTTCTCCTAGAATTTTAATCCTAAATAATTGGATACCACAATTCAATTATAATTCTATTTCCACAAGATCTGTAATGATGAAGACCATACTTCATGAAACAGCCAACATGGCTATCAGTGGTAACTTGACCTATAGGAAATTATCCAGAAAACACACAGGATTTGTGCACTTAAAGAGGCTCTGTCACCAGATTTTGCAACCCCTATCTGCTATTGCAGCAGATAGGTGCTGCAATGTAGATTACAGTAACGTTTTTATTTTTAAAAAACGAGCATTTTTGGCCAAGTTATGACCATTTTCGTATTTATGCAAATGAGGCTTGCAAAAGTACAAGTGGGCGTGTTGAAAAGTAAAAGTACAACTGGGCGTGTATTATGTGTGTACATCGGGGCGTGTTTACTACTTTTACTAGCTGGGCGTTGTGTATAGAAGTATCATCCACTTCTCTTCACAACGCCCAGCTTCTGGCAGTGCAGACACAGCCGTGTTCTCCAGAGATCACGCTGTGACGTCACTCACAGGTCCTGCATCGTGTCGGCACCAGAGGCTACAGATGATTCTGCAGCAGCATCGGCGTTTGCAGGTAAGTCGATGTAGCTACTTACCTGCAAATGCTGATGCTGCTGCAGAATCAACTGTAGCCTCTGGTGCCGACACGATGCAGGACCTGTGAGTGACGTCACAGATCTGCACTGCCAGAAGCTGGGCGTTCTGAAGAGAAGTGGATGATACTTCTCATCAGAAAGCCCAGCTAGTAAAAGTAGTAAACACGCCCCGATGTACGCACATAATACACGCCCACTTGGACTTTTACTTTTCAACACGCCCAGTTGTACTTTTGCAAGCCTCATTTGCATAAATACGAAAATGGTCATAACTTGGCCAAAAATGCTCGTTTTTTAAAAATAAAAACGTTACTGTAATCTACATTGCAGCGCCGATCTGCTGCAATAGCAGATGGGGGCTGCAAAATCTGGTGACAGAGCCTCTTTAAAGTGCATTTTATTCCAATTTCAAGCCACATATCCATTGTAATATAAAAAAAAGCTACTTTTTCTCTGCTGAACACAAATATTATTAATGTGCTATAATTTTGTACACAACATACTTCTGTTTTTATAATTTCTACAAAATTATGTTCTTTATGGTTACTATGAGAAAATGAATGTTCTACAGCATCATTTTCAGTGTCAACAAATGAGTGCAATGGGGGTGATAAAAGGAAGATTATAAAATGAATTCACAAACAAATATAACATTTAGCTGCCCTGCAATAAAAAGAAGAATTTCAAGTAGCGCTTTTGTATTAAGCAAAGTGGGATCATTTGCAATCAAACTCCTTGCATGGCCATAAAATGGTTACACGCTAAACAGTTCCAAAGCTGCAGGGATTATGGTTTAGAGCCTAATCAGCTGAGTAATTGAAAGAGTTCTAAGTGCAACTCAAATTGTCAATTATATGAGAAAGCAATTCTCATTATCCAAGAGAAAAATATCATTTTAAAATATGCACATAAACATGAGGTATACAGTAGATACAAATGCAGATCAGCACAGACCTCATTATGAAGTAAAGAGAACAAAGTATAGGC
Organism: Rhinoderma darwinii; assembly: GCF_050947455.1. NCBI lineage: Eukaryota > Metazoa > Chordata > Amphibia > Anura > Rhinodermatidae > Rhinoderma > Rhinoderma darwinii. Next base: position 330,903,250 of record NC_134687.1, on the reverse strand, counting down.
CTCTTCTTGGTTGGAGGGTATGTTATTTAGAAGTGTATGTGCCCTTAGAATCTAGTGACTCCACCATGTCTAGCTGGCAATGCATATTCGATAAATTCAGGGCCGAAACAGACAATTTTGGTTGACCTTCTGCAATGGCAGACTTTGGGGGTATAGGCATGATGGATTCAAAATGCCCTATCCTTTGTACCCATTGGATATAAACTCTGTTTTTGTCTCCTTATTGAAGAATGTGATTACAAAGTTGACCATACACATGAAAGAGCCATTTCTCTTGACTCCGCCCTGTTTAAGTCAAAGGGGGGAGGGGAATAAGCTTATCTTTTGTGCAAACAAAGATTGAATTATAACATGCCCATTATTTCTTTCCCCTGACTGGCAACCATACACATTAGATTGCTGGCTGATCCTGCCTTAATGGACTGGTTTGGCTGACATTTATGTGTTTGGCCAGCTTTAGTATGCATATTGGGGAAGAAGAGCGGCCTATCGTCAGCTACTTTGGTCACTATCTCACGTGTGGCCAGTTAGATTTACTTTTTGAGTCTTCCTTCGAAATCAGTAGAAGCACCATAGTTTCACAAGGTTTCATGTGTTGCCCCTTCTCTACTGGAAAATAAAGTAGTAAATGTTTCTTACCACAAACATTGACATGTTGATTATACTCTATATGCCATCAATGTCTGATTGATGAGGATATAACCACTGGGATTGCAACCAATGCCTACAAAAAGAGGCCGGGGCTCCTTGGGTTTTTTCCCAACACCTTAGCACTGGGTTGGAATTGCAACACAGCCACTTTCACATTGAACCGATTTGCTATCCCTGTTTATAGTAAAACCGCCATGGTGCGAAAACATACAAGATACTGAGTAATAAGAGATGAGAGACGGTATACTTCTACGGATACTAAAAGTAAAGAAATGTTACCCTAGCAATTGTCTGTTGTTTTGTAGTGTTGTGCTACAGACATGGTTTATTGGTTTTATTGTATAGGTGTTGTACAGTTACAAGGGCAATGGCATACTGTGATGTCTTAAGAAATAAAGAACTCAAGCACTCCTTCGGTTGAAATATGCGAAATAGGTTTATTTTAAATAAGGCAATATAAGAGAGAAGGTGTAACGTTTCGGTCACACTCCGGCCTTTATCAAACTCTGCAAACAAAATGCAGAAATAGTATACATATTAGTAACAGGGTACATATACAATAAGTATGTAGAGAAAAAGAGAAAAGAAAAAACAAAATGTTGCATGGATATAGTCATATCTAGCACAGGAGGAGTTAAAGAACATTGTACATAATGATTTATATAGCCTAGGGGGCAGGGCAGTATAAGAGAGTTGGCTACAATCGTCGAACATTTAAGTGAAGTAGGCAAAGAATAGTACAAGTGCTCGTACACCGAAATAATAACACAGATGCAAGAAATATTGCATGTCTTGAGGTACAGGGTCCCTCTTCTCAAGCTGGGGGTATGTCTCTGGTACTCTGTTACTAATATGTATACTATTTCTGCGTTTTGTTTGCAGAGTTTGATAAAGGCCGGATTGTGGCCGAAACGTTACACCTTTTCTCTTATATTGCCTTATTTAAAATAAACCTATTTTGCATATTTCAATCGAAGGAGTGCTTGAGAGTATCATTGCAAGTATCTACGGGGTGGGAACCCTACCTACAGCACCCAGACAACTTGCAGAGTGCCACAGATTTGATCTACATTAAGAAATAAAGAGACACTTTTGTCAAGATAAATGGCCATAGAAATAAAATTTTCGACCTGATTTTTCGGTGGAAAGGGTTCTACACTAATCTAAAATAAAACAGAGTGTGGGCACTTTAACTGTTCTTCCTTTATTTTACATACTTTTTTAAAAATCTGTTGTAGTGTGCTATACGTTTTCATTTCAGTGGGTACATAGAAATTATCCACAGTTATATATGAATGTGCTCACCCTCTGTTGTAGATTAGTGTGGAATCACTTTAATATAACCAATTTTCTTATATACGGTACTTGTTTGTCCGACTCAGCCGCGTATGTTCTTTCTTTATGGAGAAAGCAGAAGATGCACTGGTCACAATAAGGTATAACGCCACTTTTTTCAGCGAAAACAAAAGTATCAAATTTAAAAAAATCAAGCTGTATTTTCTCTGACCGAAGACCACAGATGAGAGCTTGCTAACCCCTTAGAGATCTATGGATCTACAAATACAAAATAAAGAATGATAAATAATATTAAACATTCAGTTGCTATCTAGTAGTGTTTATTTTCCAAAATCTCAGATCTCTTATGTCTTCTCTGTACTAGGTAAGTTATTAACTGGATTATATACGAAAAGTAAATCGTTAATTTGAAAAGTTGCAAAGCTCAGACAACTGAGATCTGAAAAGCTCCAGTGATTTCTTCAGACATGAACCAACTCCTTAGCCAGATTGCAAAATCTTCTACTGTCCATACATAAAATGTATGGTTTGCTTGGTCTAATCATCTACAGTGCTTGTTTCTGCAGCTGAATAATGACCACAGGCTTTCCCCAGGAGGGCCATCTATATAAAATATTTTCTATTGTCGCTGATAATGGCTGTCTTATTTCCAAACTAAATTTGTCATTGGACATTTCAAAAAGATCAAATAGTCAGCTTTTTTTCCTATGCTCAAAAAATATGTTTGTCCATACCTTATTAAAGGGGTTGTCCACTACTTAACAACTGATGACTTATCCACCGGATAGGTCATCAGTATATCATCCGTAGGGGTCCAACAACCCGACCCTGCACCGTTAAGCCTCTCTGGCTGCCTCCGGGCATCGAATGTTATGGCCCATTATGCGATGTACGGAGCCGGATGCAGTTGCCTCCGTACATAGCATAGCAGTCGTGCTTCCGAACTGCAGTTCTGCCGCTATACAGTGTCAAGAGCCAACTGCTTCCAGCATGTACGTCCGTTGCCCAGCGGCAGCCGGAGCAGCTTAACAATGCAGGATCCGGGTGTCGAATTCCCACAGATCATGTACTGATGACATATCAACCGGATAGGTCATCAGTTGTCCAGTGGTGGACAACTCCTTTAAATGTCTGATTTGGCAAAAACTCGATCAGATTACGGTAGTAGTCTTGTTCCCAATCATGCTGATCATTGGGATGAAAATTAGGAACATCTATGGTGCTGCCGCATTAATATTAATGGAAGATTTGTCAATTTACCAGCTCCTTCATCACGTACAACATGCGGCACATTAGCCAAGGAAACAGGGAGAAGAGTGAGGCAGCGCCAGCGTAGCTAGATGGGTGCAGAGGTAGCCGTCGAACTTGAGCCCTGGTGCCTGAGGAGACCCAAAAGACCCCTCTACCACATGACAGAACCTCAGTGTTATAAATTATACATTTGCAGTGTGGTTGTTTATTCTGCTATTAGAAGAATGTTTTTACAATCTGTTTATGAGGTTGGCAAGCTGACTGCACACCTGATAATGAGAATTTTGATTTTGAACACGTTTAACACCCTTTAAATTGATGATCATCGTAGGACAAATGCAAATCATCTGATATTGGCATGTGTGATCTGTACCTACCCCTATTACTATACATATAGTACAGTGGCGTAACTACCGCCGTAGCAGCAGTAGCGGCTGCTACGGGGCCCGCGGCATGAGGGGGTCCGTGTCGCCCGCCGGCACGGGCCCCCACCATGGCCGCAGGCTCCGCTAGCAGCCGCTATGGCTGCTACAGCGGGACGCCACTGAACAGTACGGCAGAGCAGGGAGGTATCTCCCCGCTCTGCCATTAAACAAAAGACATGTATCCCCTATCCACAGGATCTCCACAGGATAGGGGATACATGTGTAATCGCTGTAAGCGATAAGGAGCACAGGGGACTAAAAGTCTCCTGACGTTCTCCATCACAAACCTCGGACTTCCGGGGTCTGTGTCGGCAGCTCTGGAGAAATGAATGGAGCGCCCCGCTTGTGCGCATACGTGACCAGCGCTCCTTTCATTTTGAGTGAGCTGCGCAGACGCCGGAAGGCAGAGGTTAGTCATGGAGAACTTCAGGGGACTTTCAGTCCCCTGTTCTCCTTATCGCTGCCAGCGATTACACATGTATCCCCTATCCTGTGGATAGGGGATACATGTCTTTTATTAGGACACACTGTAGGTCGCATTTTTTTGGGAGGGGGGACGCTGTATGGCGTTCCCTACATGGGGGGATGCTGTATGGCGTTCTCTACAGGGGGGGGACGCTGTATGGCGTTCCCTACAGGGGGGGCTGTATGGCGTTCCCTACAGGGGGGACGACGCTGTATGGCGTTCCCTACAGGGAGGACGACGCTGTATGGCGTTCCCTACAGGGGGGACGCTGTATGGTGTTCCCTACAGTGGGGACGACGCTGTATGGCGTTCCCTACAGGGGGGACGACGCTGTATGGCGTTCCCTACAGGGGGGGATGCTGTATGGCGTTCCCTACAGGGGGGGACGCTGTATGGCGTTCCTTACAGGGGGGGGGGGCTGTATGTCGTTACAGCCCCCTCTGTAGGGAACGCCATACAGCCCCCCCCCGTAGATAACGCCATACAGTCCCCCTCTAGATAACGCCATACAGCCCCCTCTGTAGATAGCGCCATACAGTCCCCCATGTAGATAGCGCCATACAGCCCCCTGTAGATAGCGCCATACAGCCCGCCCCTGTAGATAGCGCCATACAGCCCGCCCCTGTAGATAGTGTCATACAGCCCCCCCCTGTAGGGAACGCCATACAGTCCCCCCCTGTAGGGAACGCCATACAGTCCCCCCCTGTAGGGAATGCCATACACCCCCCCCCTGTAGGGAACGCCATACAGCCCCCCCGTAGATAACGCCATACAGCCCCCCCGTAGATAACGCCATACAGCCCCCTCTGTAGATAGCGCCATACAGCCCCCTCTGTAGATATCTACAAAGGGGGCTGTATGGCGTTATCTACAGGGGGGCTGTATGGCGTTATCAAAAGGGGGGGTTTGTAAAAAAGGCACTATCTACAAGGGGGGGGGGGTTGTGTGACACCCAGGGGAGGGGGGGGCCCCAGTCAAAAGTTTGCTATGGGGCCCAGTCTTTCCTAGTTACGCCCCTGTATAGTACTGTATTTTCTAATGGTTCACACAATTTATTACTTTGCACCATGTATAACCTTTAGCACATAACCCGATGGTATATTCTCATGTACAACTGTAATACTTTTCTTGTACTATAAATACATATAAAATACACATACTAAGGAAGACAGATTACTAGTACATCACTCAGCAAAATGTTTTAGTTTTGTTTTTGGTGCAATAAATTATTTCTCTGAAATGTCCCTGCCTTCGGAACAAAGCATTATAATTGCTAAATTACAAGGGTTCCATATTATAGGCCCATTACTATCTCATAAATTATTTTTGGCTAAAACTAAGATTTTTGCCGTGGATTGGCAAGCAGATCCGTATGTAGATGTTTAATTTTTAGCGTCGAAGTATACAGATATTCATACAATCAGTCCCACTACAAAGGGTACGATTGAAGACTTCCACCGTTTTCTTTCCCTAGAGAAACCAACTAAGAAAATTCTCTGCCCTGACACCTCTCATCCTACTCTCTATCTTAATGGGGAATCCTAAACCCCCTCTAGAACCTTGCAGACATCTCAAAATTATCCCAATAGCTGAGACCTTCAAACCAAAATCAATCCTGAATATTGACTCCTTTTCCTCTAGGTCAGGGAGCAAAATTGCTCACTTTTTTACATGTACAACACTTCACTGACATATGTAAACAGTTTATGGACAAGTTCCCCAATCATGGAGAACCACCCTGGCTATGTTTTATTGTTACCTACTTCTCCCACAGGTCTTCTCTCTAAAAATATATTTTTAGTGCCCCTACTAAGCCTGGATGCCTCCTGGCTTGGGAAAAAGAGCTAGAGACCACATTCAGTAAAGAAGACAGAAGTTTATCCTAAAACCCTCACATGGCTTCTCCAAATGTGTCAAAATTCAGGAGAATTCTTACAAAACATTCACCAGATGGTATAGAACAAATGACTTCCTACAATGCTTCAGACCCTTTCATTTTTTTCACATTTTGTTATGTTGAGGCCATGTTCTAAAATAACAAAAAAATGCACGTTTTTCCCCCATCATTCTGCATTCAATACCCCATAATGAAAAAGTGAAAACAGAATGTTCGTAATCTTTGCTAATTTGTTAAAAAAGTAAAAGTTAAAATATTGCATTAACATAAGTATTCAGACCCTTTAGTCAGTACTTAGATGAAGCACCTTTGGCAGTGATAACACACTCCAATCTTCTTGGGTATGATGCCACAAGGTTTGCACATCTGGATTTGGGGATTTTCTGCCATTTTTCTCTGCAGATGCTCTCAAGCTTTGTCAGGTTGGATGGGGACCGTCGGTGGACAGCCATTTTCAAGTCTCTCCAGAGATGTTCGATTGGGTTCAAGTCAGGGCTCTGGCTGGGTCACTCAAGGACAGTCACAGAGTTGTCCCTGAGTCACTCTTGTGTTGTCTTGGCTGTGAACTTAGGGTCATTGTCTTGTTGAAAGGTGAACCTTCGGCTCAGTCTGAGGTCCAGAGCACTCTGGATCAGGTTTTCATTAAGAATATCTCTGTACTTTGCTCCATTCATCTGTCCCTCAACCCTGACCAGTCTCCCTTTCCCAGCCGCTGAAAAAAATCCCAAAGCATGATGCTGCCACCACCATGCTTCACTGTAGGGATGGTATTGGGCAGGTGATGAGCAGTGCCTGGTTTCCTCCAGACATGTCGCTTAGAATTAAGGGCAAAAAGTTCAATCTTGGTTTCATCAGACCACAGAATCTTGTTTCTCACAGTCTGAGAGTCCTTTAGGTGCTCTTTTTCAAACTCCGGGCGGGTTTCATGTGTCTTTTACTGAGGAGAGGTTTCTTTCTGGCCTCTACCATAAAGCCCAGATTAGTGGAGTGCTGCAGAGATGGTTGACCTTCTGGAAGTTTCTCCCATCTGCACACAGGATCTTTAACGCTCAGCCAGAATGACCATTGGGTTCTTGGTCACCTCTCTTACCAACGCCCTTCTCCCCCGATTACTTTGTTTGGTAGGGTGGCTATAGCGTCCATGGCCACGGGCCTTCGGATTTACTCACCTCCCGACGCCCGCAGCCATGGATCAGTGAGCGCTGGCTCACATCTCCTTCCTAGGAGACACAAGCGCTCACTTCCGCTCCGGTCCGCTGTGTCCCGTAGGGTGCGCGCGCACGGTCGTGCCCGGTCTTAAAGGGCCAGCGCGCGCACATGTGAAACAATCATCATCAACTACAAATGATTCCAGGACTATAAAAAGGGCCCTGCCCTTCTGATCCTTGCCTGAGCATTGTTAGTGCATCCCAAGTCTGTCTTGCAAATGGTCCATTAGTGTTTTCCTGTTCCAGTTGTTACCTGTGCCCTGTTACCCGTATACCATGCTGTGTTCTCGTTTCTGAGCCTCTTAGTGTTGGAGTTGTGTCCCACTGCACCTGCTGTGATTTGCCACGTCCAGTGTCTTCTGCCATGTCCAGTGTCTTCTGCCACGTCCAGTACTGTCTGCCACGTCTGGCGCAACCTGCTGCACCTACCTCCACCCGTGCTGAAGCCGCAGCCACTGTCTGGACTAGTTCAGGTACCCGTGTGTTATGAACTGCTATAGACTTTTGTATAGACACTGACTAGGCGAGCTGCCTCTCCGCTACGGCGGAGCGGCCTAGTGGGTCCACATAACCTGTGATCGTGACAGTGGCCACCTCTAGGTAGAGTCCTGGTTGCTCCTAACTTCTTCCATTTAAGAATTATGGAGGCCATTGGGCTCTGGAAAACTTTCAGTGCAGCAGAATTTTCTTTTGCTCCCTTCTCCAGATCTGTGCCTCTACACATTCCTGTCTCTGAGCTCTACAGGCAGTTCTTTCCTCCTCATGACTTGGTTTTTGCTCTGATATCTATTGTCAGCTGTGAGACCCTATATAGACAGGGGTGTGTCTATCCAAATCATGTCTAATTAAATAAATTTACCACAGGTGGACTCCAATCAAGGTTTAGAAAATGTCAAAAATGATCTAGAGCAGGGGTCTTAAACACGCAGGCCGCAGATAGCGCCCCACACACACCACCCTGTTGACAGTGCTACACACCCCCTACATGTAGGTAGCGCAATTGGGGCTCCCTCCCCAACCGGAATCCCCGGCCAGAGCAATGTCCGCTCCTAGATTTGTCTGCAGATTCCGCTATGTCCACAGATACCGCTCATAGAGGTAGACCCTGTCCTCACTGTCCATATATGGACAGTGACGACAGGGTACTTCCAGCAAAGGAATTCCTAACCAGAGCGTCAGCAATGCTCTGGCTGGGGATTCCAGTCGAGGAGGGAGCCCCAATGGAGCTACCTACATGGAAGCTGTGTGTAGCGCTGTCAACAGGGTGGTGTGTGTGGGCCGCTATCTACAGGAGTGGAATCCAAGGCCTGTGCATCACAATACTCTGACTGGGGATTCCACTCCTATAGGGGGGATGTGGTACTATCTATAGGGTGTGTGTGTGTGTGTGTGTGTGTGTGTGTGTGGCATTATCTACAAAGGGGTGTGTGTGGCAACATCTACAAAGGTTGTGTGGCAAGATCTACAAAGGGGTTGTGTGGCAGTATCTACAGAGGGCACTGTGGCAATATCTACAGAGGGCACTGTGGCAGTATCTAAAGAGGGCACTGTGGCAGTATCTACAGAGGGCACTGTGGCAGTATCTACAGAGGGCACTGTGGCAGTATCTACAGAGGGCACTGTGGCAGTATCTGCAGAGGGCACTGTGGCAGTATCTGCAGAGGGCACTGTGGCACTATCTACAGAGGGCACTATGGCATTATCTACAGAGGTCACTGTGGCAGTATCTACAGAGGGCACTGGGACACTATGTATCGCAAATCTCCGGTAATTTTAAACCTAGCAGTATTATTATAGTAATGTAGTATTGTTATAGTAGTTCAAATAAGTACTGTAATTGATTAACAATAATTTTGTATTGTATCAAATTCTTCCTACGTGCGGCCCATTTACCCACCCGAGTTTGAGACCCCTGTTCTAGAGAAATGGGAGCCTCCCAGAACTGAATTTCAAGTGTCCTAGCAAAGGGTCTGAATACTTAGGTCCATGCGAAATTTTAGTTTTTCATTTTTATTACATTTCTAAAAGTTTTCACTTTGTCATTATGGGGTATTGAGTGCAGAATAATGGGAAAAACGTGAATTATTTATTTTTAGCACGTGGCCTCAACAAAACAAAATGTGAAAAAAATTAAAGTATCTGAAGACTTTCCTGTTATATCCGCAGTCGCAGACCACTGGCACGTCCAACTTACCGGCAGCCGGTATGCTGGTAAGTTCTTTATGCTGGTGTCTGCCTCGCCAGAGACGCCGGCACAAGCGGCTGCAGCTCCTCTCTGTAACCTGTGCAAAGTTCCCCAGCCAATCCCTTTATACCCTGGACTTTAACCCCTTCCCGCCGCAGCCATTTTTCAGATTTTCATTTTTTCCTCCCCACCTTCCAAAAGCCATAACTTTTTTATTTTTCCATCAATATAGTCCTATGAGGGTTTGATTTTATATTTTTTTGTAGCATCATTTATTGTGCCATATAATTAGCCCCTCTGCTGCCTGAGGCGAAATATAAAAAGGCGCCCCCCCCCAATCTATCGGAGTTTTCTCATTACTACCTTTACACATCAAACACGCACTATATAAAAAAAAATTAAATAGGAAAACATTTGTTGTTTATTTGTAAAGTGCTGTTTAATGTATAGAGAAGATTTAAAGAACTCTTTTTACTGTATTACATTAGTATCATAGATCAGCAACGCAGCATTAACACTGAAAATGGTTTAACATCTTCTATGCCCCCTTTTTATTACCTAATTGACTTATGATTTTTAACCGAGTTCAGTGGCCCGGCGTGGTCGGCATGATGCAGTGACGTCATCGTGCCGGGCAGTTGACGTCATCAGCGTGCTCCCGATCTCTTGTAGGCCTCAGGCCTAAACCAGGCTGTGGCCTACAAGAGCAAACGGCGGAGCAGGGGTTTCTATTGTGGCAAATTATTTATTTTTTTACATTTTATACTGCTAACTTTTTTTTGGTAGGTTCCGCTGGACCGTTTGGACTACGTCGTAGATTCATTGGACTACTTCAATGATCTACTTTAAAAAAAAAAAAATTGTGAAAGAGGGTTGCATGGGGGAGTTTTGATTTCAATAAAAAAAAATTCTTATGTCTGTTTTTTTTTAATACTTTATTATGGCCTTAGTAATGGCAGCTGTCTGATTGACAGCGTTCAATTACTAAGGCTGGGGCTTAGCATTAGCCAGTAAAAAGGCTATCACTAACCCCTATTATTACCCCGGTTCCCACTGCCGCCAGGGATACCGGGAAGAGTCGAGTACGATTCAGTACCTGGCCATCTGAAACGACTGTTAGGCCGCAGGCTGGTATTATCAGGCTGGGAAGGGCCAAAAAAGTGGCCCTTCCCACCCTGGGGATTCTAGGCTGCAGCTGCTTTATTGTATCTGGCTGGTTATGAAAAATTGGGGAAACCCCTCGTCATTTTTTTAAAATAAATTGAAAAAAAAATTATGTGAGATCCCTCCATTTTTCATAGCCAGCCAGATACAATAAAGCAGCAGCAGCAGCCTAGCATCACCAGGGTGGGAAAGGCCATGGTTTTGTCCCTTCCTAGCCTGATAGTACCAGCCTGCGGCCACCCAAGTACCCTTCACTTCAGATGGTCGGGTGCTGGATCGTACCCAGCTCTTCCAGGTACTCCTGGTGGCGGTGGGTACCGGGGTAATAAAAGGGGTTAGTGACGGCCTTATTACTGGCTAACACTAAGCCCCTTCTTAGTAATGGACGCTCTCGATCAGACAGCAGCCATTACTAAGGCGGTAATGAAGTATTAAAAAACAGAGACATAAAGTAATTTATTTTATTGAAATGACAACTCTTCCACACAATCCACTTTAACCATTTTATTAAAAAAAAAAGCTTACATCAGCGAAGTAGTCCAACGAATCTACAACGTAGTCCAAATGGTCCAGCAGAACCTGCAAAACAAAAATTAGCAGTATGAAAAATAAAAATAAAGTTGGCTGCCCCCACAGACATATGAATAAATAGCTACCTTCGGGAACATATTAAAATAATTAGAAAAATTAGGCCCATAAAATAAAACATATCAAATAAAAATAAATAAAATTATAACACCTTTCTTTTAAAGAGAACCTTTCACCTCCCCATACATGTACAGCTGAGTGCAGCATGTAATGGGGAGGGCCGCACAAACTCTGGGGCACTTTACATATTTTTCCTAGCCTTCGTTATTTAGATATCGGTGCTGTAATATTTGGTGCCCGATATTTAAATAACCCCCTGAACTGTCAATGGGGAGGTAATTGGCAAGGGAACGTATAACATCGCTGTGACACTGTCCAATCAGCTACAGACAGTTTCAGAGCAAGAGCTGGACAGAGAGCGCGTGCGCGCGAGCGCGCAGCTCCGCCACCACTAAGGAACAGAAGAAGAGTGTGAATTCTTCTTCTTCTGTTTCATGGCATCGGATCTGTGCGCACACGCACGCTCTCACTCTTTAGCTCTCGGCAGACAAGGATGACAAGACTGATCTCTCACCTGAGATCACAGTCTTGTACTTGCCTGCCGAGAGCTGAAGAGTGAGAGCGTGCGTGCGCACATGCTCTCCTCTCTCCAGCTCTTGCAGTTGACATTGTCCGTAGCTGATTGGACAGTGTCACAGCGATGTTACACGCCCCCTTGCCAATTACCGCCCCATTGGCAGTTCATGGGGTTATTTAAATATCGGCGCCAAACATTACGGCACCGATATCTAAGTAAGGAAAGAGGGTAGGAAAAAAAAATGTAAAGTGCCCCAGAGTTTGTGCAGCCCTGACCATTACATGCTGCACTCAAATGCAAATCTGTGGGCAGGTGAAAGATTCTCTTTAAAGTGTAACAACTTTTTAAAAAACTTTTGACATGTCAGAAGTTTTGATCAGTGGGGTCCGAACACTGAGACCCCCCACTAGTCGCTAAAACGAAGCAACAGAAGTGCTCGGGTGAGCGGTGTGCCGCTTCAATTCTGTTTGGCTTTCCTTGGAGCAGTGTACGGGCTCAATAGAAAGTCTAGGAGTCCGTACACCGCTCACTCGGCTGAAAGTCGATCATAAATGAAGCGGCACAGCGCTCACCCGAGCACTTCTGCTGCTTCGTTTTAGCGATCGGTGGGGGCCTCAGTGCTCGGTCCCCCACCGATGAAAACTTCGGACATGTCACTATGATATATAAAGATATCTATTACTGCGATTGGTGCAAGTTTTAATTACTTTTTATTGAAAATGATTTGTACTTTTTGAGATACAGCTGCTTTGTATCCTGTATACAGAGCAGCTGTATATAGCGCTGAGACCTGAATCCATTAGGTAGGCGACCTATGAACTTAGATGTGATTGGTAACAGCTCGATCCTGCAGGACCCGCTGACCTGACGGATACAGGATACAGCGCTATATACATTATATAATATATTTATTTTAATTAGCGGGGGCAGGTTTATGGGGAAGGATTAGGGCCTGTTCACATCAGCGTTGGCTTTCCGTTCCGGCGTTCCGTGGGAGGTTTTCGTCGGGTGAACCCCGCAACGGAAAGTTAAACTGAAACCACAGCTTCCGTTTCAGTCACCATTGAAATCAATGGTGACGGAAACATTGCTAATGGCTTCCGTTCGTCACCATTCCGGCAGGTTTCCGTTTTTGTGACGGAATCAATAGCGCAGTCGACTGCGCTAATGGTGACGGAAACGGAATTCAGTTTGACTTTCTGTTGTGGGGTTACCTCCAACGGAACCCCAGAACGGAAAGCCAACGCTGATGTGAACAGGCCCTAAGGCTTCTTTCACACTAGCATTAATATACGTTTACCTCTCTTCCGTCAGAGGAAGAGAGGATCAATACGTTAAACGGAAAGCAACGGTTCCATTAGAATTACCATTGCTGTCAATGGTAATTCTTTTGTATCAGTTGCTTTCCATTTGTCTCCGTTCGCTAAGTTTCAGTTTTTTTTAAAGGAAACAAAAGTGCAGTCTGCAGAACTTTTATTTCCGTTCAAAAGAACGGAAACCTAGTGAACGGAGACAAACGGAAAGCAACTGACACAAAAGAATTACAATTGAAAGCAATGGTAATTCTAATGGAACCGTTGCGTTCCGTTTAACGTATCGATCCTCTCCCTCTGACGGAAGAGAGGTAAACGTATATTAATGCTAGTGTGAACAAAGCCCAATACAAGATATTAATATAAAAAAAAAAAAAAAACCCCAGCTGGGATTTGAACCAGCAACCTTCCATGTGTAAGGCAGACAAGCTAACCACTACACTATAGAAGCTGTCGTAGACAATGCCTTTGAAACTGTAGTAGTTGAGGGTTTACTATTAGTCTCTCCTGTCTCTGCTGCGTGTGGGTGGTGACTGGTCAGAGGACTCACAGTCAGACTGAATGCCGCAGCTGCTGCATGCAGTGTGCACTGGGAGTGACTGTGAGACTCACCAGTCACAGCCCTGTTTGTAGCTTTCCCACGCTAATTAAGCACAGGAAAGCTACAAAGCCAGGGGTATACTGCAGGGGGGGGGGGGCGTTTTACTGACAGCAGAGGGCTCTATAGGGGGGAATTATCCCCCCACCATAGAGTGCTGACTAGTTACTATACTGAAAGGTTAGGGGGGTCTGAGCATCTGACTGACTGCTCTAAAGGGGGGGGCAGAATCCCCCCCTATAGAGCTCTCTGCAGTAAGTCAGACGCTCAGACCCTCCCCCACCCACACTAATCCTTTCATTATAGTGATGTGAGGGCTCTATGGGGTGGATTATTCCAGCCCCATAGAGCCCTCTGCTGTCGGTAAAATGCCCAGACCCCCCTTGCAGTATACTCACGTTACGGGTCCTGGTCCCAGCAAGGCAGGAACTTACCTCGTGCTGCTGGTGCTGCTGGTCGCTCCTCCTGCAGACTTGCTCCTCTCTGGCTGCATGTGCTGTGTGCAGCGTCAGAGAGGAGGAGGAGTGTTACAGACGTTCGGCACGTCTCTCCCCGGTCCAGTCCGTCCCGGGCTGAAAATGCCGCCCCCCCACCGTTTGGGTAGGTGGTGCCGCCTGAGGCCGTCGGCTCACCTGGCCTCATGGCAGATGCGGCACTGCATATAATGTACTAGGAAACGAACAAAAAATTATTTGTGGGGTAGAAAATTAAAAAAACAGCGATTCCTCCATTGTTTTTTGCGCTTCGGTTTTATGGAATTCACTGTGCAATTAAAACAACATGTTAACTTTATTCTGTGGGTCAATGCGATTACGGCGATACAAAATATATGTATAGTTTTTCTATATTTTACTAGTTTTACAAGTAAAAACCGAAGTGCAAAAAATGTAATTTATTTTGTGTCGCCAAATTCTGAGAGCCCTGTTCACACGGAGTATTTTGACAAGCTTTTTGGAGCGGAAACCGCTCCGCAAAAACCGGCGGAAAATGCCTCCCATTGATTTCAATGGGAGGGGGGGGGCGGTTTTCTCCCACGAGTGGTAAAACCGCCTCACGAGAGAAAGAAGGGACATGCCCTATCTTCGCGCGTTTACACCTCTGACCTCCCATTGACCTCAATTGGAGGCAGAGAAAGCGTATTTAGCTGAGTTTTTTGCCCGTAGCACTCATTGGCCGCGGGCGAAAAACGCAGCGAAAATCGTGGCACACGACATGCAGGAAGGACAAACTCTGCCTCAAAATCCCAAACAGAATTTAGAGGCAGAATTTTCCTCCTGCAAAAAACTCTGTGTGAACGAGGCCTTTGGGGTACATGCGATGTTTTGATCACTTTTATTTCATTTTTTGTGGGAGATGGTGACCAAAAAATAGCGATTCTGGCGTTTACATATTTATTTATTTTTACGGCGTACACCGTGCTGGTTAAATAATGATATATTGTAATAGTTCAGACTTTTACGGATGCGGCGATACCAATTATGTTTATTTATTAAATTTTTTACTATTCTCTAGGTGAAAAATGGGAAAAGGTTTTTTTCTTTAACTTTTAATTTAAAATTATTATTTTGACATAAAAAAACAACTTTATTTTACAAATTTTTACTTTTTTTTATTAGTCCCCCTAGGGGACTTCAACCAGTGATCGTTAGATCGCCTGCACTATATACTGCAATACTAATGTATTGCAGTATATCGTGATATTGACAGGCTTCTGTTAAGCCCTACCGGAGGCAGTGCGTAATAGGAGCACAAAGATGGCGGACCTGGAGGCCTTCATTATGCCACCAGGCAACCATCGCCACCTCGCTATTGACCGCGGCATTTAACAAGTTATATGAGCGGTATCGTGCTCGAGCGCGGGTACTCTTGTGCTAGAATTTCATTGACTGTTGTGTGGCCAGCTGCCACTCCGCTACGGCGGCCTAGTGGGTCCATATTTCCCAGAACTGTGACATTTTCGAATGCACTGTATATATGATTATCTTGATTTATTCCGGTAAGTGTTGGCGTTGCTCTTCTCACAGAGGAGACTTGACCCACATTTGGTGGAACTGCCCTCTGATTCAACCCTTCTGGCAAGAAATTTCCCAGTTGATACAGAGAATTACTAATGCCCACATCTCTCCCAGTGTCTCCCTTGTTCTCCTCTGGGCCCCATCACACATTGTTTGCCCTAAATGTCACGAACTAACCACCCACGTGATCACAGTAGCGAAACCCATGATACCTACATTGGAGATCACAATAACCCCCCTCCATTCAGACATGGGCAGCTAAAATGTACTCTGTTTGCAGAATGGAGGAGCTCCTGTGTTGGGAACTTTGGAATTACAATCGTTTCCTAGAAATCTGGATACCTTGGCTTAACTACCGTGCCCCTGAACCCACTAATTAACTGTATCTTCATTCAGATCTAACCCCACCACTACCTCTCCTCTTTCTCTACTAAAATGGTTTATTGATGGGGTGAATGCTCTTTTCTCCTACCAGGTATCCTCCCTTACACCCCTGATTTTGCCCTCCCTGCATTAGGCCTCATTCACACGGCAGGGTTTCCCGGCCGGGTGCCGGCCGTTCATAAATCGGCCGGCACCTGGCTGCATTAGGAATAATAGACCCCTAATGGGGCTATTCACACGACCGATTTTTTGACGGCCGGGAAATCCGACCGTCAAAAAATAGGACATGCTCTATCTTCGCCCGGGTACCCGGCCGCCCGGCTCCCATAGAAGTCTATGGGGCCGGGTATTACACGGCCATCACCGGAATGTGTTCCGAGTGATGGCCGGGTTTCCCGGCGCTTGCGCTCTATCTCCTCCTCCTCACAGCGCAGAGTGCATGTGAGGAGGAGGAGTTGATGCCATTCTGACGAATGGCATCGCTGCACACTGTGTGGCAGGGCCGGGGTGTACAGCAGGTGGAGGGAGTGCTGCGCTGGCTCCCTTCCCCTGCTTGTTAAAATCACCCTGGCCCGGCGACACCTTCGATGGCGCCGCTAGCAGCTGCAGCTGCTGCTGCTGCGGCTGCTACTACTGTAGCGACGCCACTATAGCAGAGCGGGGAGGTATCTCCCCGCTCTGCTATGTGCTAGCCGCACTTTAGCTCCTTGAAGGAGCGGAATCCCCGTGTTTTCGGGGATTCCGCTCCTGGACAGAGCGCTTGATGTCTCTGTCCGTATCTGGGCAGTGACATCAGGGGAAACTCCTGAAGCGGAATCCCCGAACACATGGGGATTCCCCTTCAGGAGTTGCCGCTGATGTCACTGTCCGGATCTGCCCGGCCCGGCACGGATGCAAAACTTTATGCAAACCGGCCGGGCAGAATGGCCGATTTTACAGGCCAGCACTCGGGCTCGGGAACGACCCGTTCGTGTGAATCCCGCCTTAGACGACCTATTGGTGATCTCTCTCTCTCCTACAAATCCTGCTTGATCTGAATGATACACAACATGGGAACATTGTAAATTGTTTCAATAAACCATGTTTACATGTTTAAAATCAATGGTGAATATTGAAGAAACTTTATGTATGCACACTCATAACGACAGGGCCGCTGTGCCCTTTATTATGTTGCTTTTCTGCTCCATACCCTATTGGATGTTTTTATGTTTTCTTTTAAAGCTCTGACAAATTTTAATGAATTAGACTGGCAATAAAAAAAAAAAATCTGAAACTTTCTGAAAAGTTTTAAAACACACTCATGTAGACTGTTTTACTAATAAATAACATTACTCATTAAATGCTGTAAACATATCAAGTTCTCAAGTTCAACCCAAATGGCGCCTGTTTCTAACATCCAAATCCATTATTATCTCTCTTATAATGAAAATGTTATCCAATCTCACAGAATTGGATATATTTGCTTGTAACATTCTGAACTGTTAGCACTGTTTGTTTTCAGCTTATTCGCTTGCATTAAGCTTTAGTGTTCCATTATTCTTTTTATTATGAAGAATTCATCTTAAGAACTATTCTAGCTGATAAACATTCTTTGTCATAGCAGCAGTTAATGATGTTTTTAAAAGTGTGATTATTAGTTACATTGCATTTCTAATTTACATGTAACTTACATTGGCGGTTTATCCTGCAGTTTGCGATCTTAGAAAATGAATGTTGGTGTTTAGTGTACCTCCAGCTACCCATAAAAAACAGATATTACAAAGCATCTCTTATGAAATAACAAGAAAAACGATGCTCATATTGTTGGTCTTACTTTTTTCTTTGTGGACTTCTGCCTTGTTTTTCACCTGCTCCATATATTGCAAAAATCGGTATCATGGAGCAGCATTTGGGCAGGCGCTTACTTGTCATGACGTATACTAAGGTAACTGAGCGTCAGTTCCCTTAGTTCCCAGGCAGAGAAGCCTCAGGAATCTCGTTTGGGTCAAACAGCCTGTTAATGGCCACGCATTGTTGCAGGTAAAATGGCCCTTATAGCCGAGCATCCTGTCGGCGCGGTTGTTGGTCACATTGCGGCCGGGTAAGTGTCGATCCATGTGGTCTTACCTTGATTGATTACTGTTGAGATGTTTATAATTGGAGGTACACTTTAACCCCTAGCTGCACCATTCAGTATCTATATGTCGTCGCGGGAGGTTACTTTCCACACGAGGACGTATAGTTACTGAGTCGTTCTCGGTGCACACTGTCGGCGACAGCTGACACCCCACTCTTGCCGACCAGCAGTCCTTTGCCGCTGATTTTGGCAATTAACCCCTTAAATGAGGCTCTGAAATCGTGGGGTTTGCCGATGGTTGGCATGGCAACCGAAGGCCAAACAATGGCCTCCGTGTCTGCCATGGACGGAAGCCTATCAGGACCAGCCTCCCTTAAATTAAACCCTAAAATGCTGCGATCGATTGCGATCGACGCATTTAGGGGGTTTGTAGCACATTGGAAGCCCCATTCAATCATGGGGGTTACCATGGCAAACGGAGGCCAGACAAAGGGCGCTGGGTCTGCCATCTATGGAAGCATATGAGGACCAGACGGTCCTCATGGGCTTACTGTCAGAGTGACTGTGACGTCACACTGACAGTTGGAAAACATTACACTACTAGGTATTGTAATGTATTATAGGAGCGATCAGTGTTGCAGGTAAAAAAAATAAAGTAAAAAAAGTTTAAAAAAAAGTTAATAAAAATGTTTTATAAAAATGTAAAAATAAGTTGTTTTTTTTCCTATAATAAGTTTTTTATTAGAGAAAAAAAATGAAAAGTTAAAAAACAGTACACATATTTGGTATCACCGCGTTCATAACGACCCAAACTATAAAACTATAATGTTATTTTTCCCGCACGGTGAACACTGCAAAAAAACTAAAAACTATGCTGGTACCGCTATATTTTGGTCACCACCCCTCCCAAGTTATAGAAAAAAAAAAAATGTGATTTTATTATGCAAACGCTGCAAAACATAAGAAAAACCAATATACATATGGTATTGCCATAATCATACCGACTTGCAGAATAAGGTAAAACAGAATTTATTGCGCACGGTCAAAGCCGTAAGCAATAAAGAATTTAAAACGCCAAAATCACAGTTTTTTTGTCACTTTAGCTCTAAAAAACTTTTATGAAAAGTGATGTACCAAAAAACAGTACCAATAAAAGCTACAGCTTGTCCTGCCAAAACTAAGCCCTCACACCGCTCAATCGACCAAAAAATAAAGTTATGGCTCTCAGAATGTGGTGATCCAAACCTTTTTTCTTTTTAACAAATAGTCTTTTCTTTGTAAAAGTAGTAAAATATAAAAAACATACATTTGGTATCACCATAATTGTATTGAGACGCAGAATAAAGTTAAGTTGTCGTTTTTATCGCACGTAAAAACAAAACCCAGAAAACAATGGAGGAATCCGTTATTTCCAATTTTAGCCCGCAAATAATTTTTTTCCAGTTTCCCAGTACATTATATGGTACTTTAAATGGTGTGAATAGAAATTACTAATCTTCCTGCAAAAAATAAGCCCTCACACCGCTATTGACGGAAAAATAAAAAAGTTATAGCTCTTGGAAGGCGGGGAATGAAAAACGAGAACGAAAAAGCAAGAAAGGATCTGACCTGAAAGGGTTAATTAATTTCAAATTAAAAAAACATTTATTACCACATATGGGATATTGCCGTACTCGGGAGAAATAGCTTTTCAAATGTTTTTCTCTTTTATCCCTTGTGAAAATTAAAAAATTCAAAATTTTAGTGGACAAAAATGTTGAGATTAGTTTTTCACGGCCTTATTCCACTACATTCTACAAAAAAACTGTGGGGTCAAAATGCTAACTATACCCCTAGAAAAATTCCTTGAGGGGTGTAGTTTCCAAAATGGGGTCACTTTTTGGGGGTTTCCACTGTTTTGGTCCCTCCAGGGCATTTCAAACAAGACATGGCACTGAAAACCAATCCAGCAAAATCTGCGCTCCAAAATCCAAAAGGTGCTCCTTCCCTTTTGGGCACTGCTGTGGGTCCAAACCTCCGTTTATGACCACATATGGGGTATTGCCGTAATCGGGAGAAATTGCTTTACAAATGTTGGGGTGATTTTTCTCATCTTTTCACTGTAAAAATTAAAACATTCTATGTTTTAGATTTTCATCTTCACAGACTAATTCCATTAAATTCTTATAAAAAAATATGGGGTCAAAGTAACCCATAGAAAAATGACTTGAGGGGTGTAGTTTCCAAAATGGGGACACTTTTGGGGGGTTTTGACTGTTTAGGCACTACTAGACCTCTTCAAACACGGTGCCTAAAATATATCATCACGTTGGGTTCGTTGACCCACTGGGCCGTACCGCCTTGACAGTATGGCAACTGGCCAACAGGGCGCAGGTCACAGTCTATAGTTCGTATAGTGTACCTGTGGCAGCTCGGACAGTAGCAAGGCAGGCTCGGCTGGGACTAGGCAGCAGGTAGACGTCAGGCGTGGAGTAGCAGGACAGGCGTGGAATACAGCACAGCATGACTACAGCTCAGCACGGCACTTGACCAGGATAGCACGGGATACAGGTACAGGGAACACTGGGAACTGGAAAACACAAGGAGACCATTTGCATAGACAAACTTTGGATACGAGAAACATCGCTCAGGCATTGCAGGGAGGGGCACAGCCCTTCTTATAGCCCAGGGTGCTCTGGGAGCAATCAGCTCAATCTCCTACCTGCGTGTGCTTTAGCTTCTTAAGTCTGGATTGAGCTCGCGAGCGCACCCTGGTGGTCACTGTGGAACAGGACGGCCGTATGTGCAGACATCTCTGGAGAGAAGGGCGTCAACTGGATGGAAGGAGTTTGTGGTCATCGACCACGGACGTTACATATATTCTGAAAAAAAGGAAGCCCCAGGATCCACTAGGTGCTCCTTTGTTTCTGAGGCCGGTGCTTTAGTCCATTACCACACTCGGGCCACATGTGGGATATTTCTAAAAACTGCAGAATCTGGGCAATAAATATTGACTTGCGTTTCTCTGGTAAAATCTTCTGTGTTACAGATTTTTTTTTATTACAGATTAATTTCGGCAAAAAAAATGTAATTTGTATATTTTACCTCTAATTTGCTTTAATTACTGGGAAACGCTAAAAGGTTAAAATACTTTCTGAATGCAATTTTGAATACTTTGAGGGGTGCAGTTTTAAAAATGGGGTGATTTATGGGGACTTTCTAATATATAAGGCCCTCAAAGCCACTTCATAACTGAACTGGTCCCTGAAAAAATAGCCTTTTGAATTTTTCTTGAAAATGTGAGAAATTGCTGCTAAAGTTCTAAGCCTTAACGTCTTAGGAAAATAAAAGGACGTTCAAAAAACAATGCAAACCTAAAGTAGACATATGGGATATGTGAAGTAGTAAATATTTTGTGTGGTATTACTATCTGTTTTACAAGTAGATACATTTAAATTTAGAAAAATGCTAACTTTTACTAATTTTTCCCTAAAATTTGAAGTTTCTCACAAATAAATATTGAATTTATCGACCAAATGTTTTCACTAACATAAAGTACAATACGTCACGAGAAAACAATCTCAGAATCGCTTGGATAGGTTAAAGCATTCTAAAGTTCTTACCACATAAAGTGACACATGTCAGATTTGGAAAAAATCATCTGTGTCCACAAGGGCAAAACAGGCTTTTTTTGGTGTAAAAAAAAAAATATTAAAAGTTCAAAAAACCCCCATTTGCCCCCTAGAGCATAGTAAAAAAATAAATAAATAAACATAATTGGTATTGCCGCGTCCATAAAAGTCTGAACTATTATAATATATCGTTATTTAACCCGCACGGTGAGCGCCGTAAAAAAAAAAATTGTAAACGCCAAAATTTCTATTTTTTGGTCACCTAATCTCCCACAAAAAATGAAATAAAAAGTGATCAAACCGTCGCATTTACACCAAAATGGTATATTAAAAACTCCAGCTTATGCCTCATACCACTTAATCGACGGAAAAATAAAATAGTTGTGGCTCTCGGTATTTGGCGACGCAAAATAAATTTTCTTTTTTACACTTAGGTTTTTACATGTAAAAGTAATAAAACATAGAAAAAACTATATATATTTGGTATCTCCGTAATCATATTGACCCGCAGAATAAAGTTAACATGTTGTTTTAATTGCACAGTGAATTCCGTAAAAACAGCGCGCAAAAAACCATGGAGGAATCAGTTTTTTTCATTTTCTAACCCACAAATAATTTTTTTCCCGTTTCCTAGTACATTATACGGCAAAATAAATGGTGCTACGAAAAACTACAACTCGTCCTGCAAAAATCAAGCCCTCATAGTACTATATAGACGGAAAAATAAAGACGTTATGGCTTCTGGAATGTGGGGAGGAAAAAACGAAAATGAAAATCTGAAAGTTGTTTACGACGGGACGGGGTTAATAAAGTACAAATAAGTAAATACCAAGTATGTATACTTTTTTATGTTTTACTACTTTTGCACAATTAAAAACGCTTTTCATGAAAAAAAAAATGGTTTTTATGTTGCCGCATTCCAACTTCTTTATTTCTCTTGTTGCAGCTGTTTTACAGCTTTTTTGCAGGACGAGTCATATTTTAAAGCCACCATTTTGGTGTACTATACATAGGATTTATTTATAAACTTGTATTTGTTTTCTTTATTATACTGTTTTTTATGATGGTGGTGATACGATATATTTTTTTTTAGCGCTTTTGCACAAGAGTTATTTTTTTTTACTTTATTTAAATTTAATTTTGTTTCTAATCCTACTAGGGTACTTCACAGTGTGATCAGTAATTCAAAGCTTTATTGTCTGGCGGTAATAAACTACCAGGCAATTTATTAGGATGTGCTCTTGGCTCTCTGATCCTGTTTGTTGCTAAAGGATGTCGGCTGTATATTACAGCCGGCACCTGCTGCTGATCTCATCGACCATCCAATGGACACATGACGTCCTATTACGGTAGGAACACCGCAATTGGGACGTAATAGTACATCCAAATCCGGGAAGGGGTTAATATATCTATATATTAGGTCTGAACACCCTGGATATTCATAGAGTTACATGATAAAGTTTAGCCACCACTGGGGGGGGGGGGAGTGGGGGGTTAAGAGCTGTTTATTATTACATAGTGAATATGTAGACTGGCAGTCACTACTGTAGCAAAAATCTTCTTTTATTATGATCCTGGTCGTGGGATGTGGAGTTTTAGCCTACGGCCGCTTCATTTTTTCAAATCTGACATCTATCACTTTATGTGGTAATAACTTTGGAATGTTTTTACCTATCAAAGCGACTCTGAGCTTGTTTTCTCGTGACATATTGGACTTTATGTTAGTGGAAAAATGTGGTCGATAAATTCATTGCTTATTTGTGAAAAACACCAAGACTTTTAGAAAATTTTCAAAAATTATGATTTTTCTAAATTTAAATGTATCCGCTTGTAAAACAGATAGTAATACCACCCAAAATAGTTACTAATTAACATTTCCCATATGTCTACTTTATGTTTGCATCGTATTTTTCTAGGATGTTACGAGGCTTAGAACTTTAGCAGCATTTTCTCACATTTTCAGAGACCAGTTCAGTTCTGAAGTGGCTTTGAGGGTCCCATATATTTGAAAACCCTACAAAACACCACATTTTAAAAACTGCACCCCTCAAAGTATTAAAAACAGCATTCAGAAAGTGTTTTAACCCTTCAGGCGTTTCACAGGAATTAAAGCAAAGTAGAGGTGAAATTTACAAATTAATTTTTTTTTTGCCGAAATTCATTTGTAATACATATTTTTCTGTAACACAGAAAGTTTTACCAGAGAAATGTAACTCAATATTTATTACCCAGATTCTGCAATTTTTAAAAATATCCCACATGTGGTCCTAGTGTGCTAATGGACTGAAGCAAAGGCCTCAGAATCAAAGGAGCACCTATTGGATTCTTGAGGCCTCCTTTTTATTTTTAGAATATATTTTAGGCACCACGTCACAGGTTTGAAGAGGTCTTGTGGTGCCAAACAAGTGGAAACAAAATTTACCCCATTTTGGAAACAACACCCCTCAAGGAATGTATCAAGGGGTATAGTTAACATGTTGACCGCACAGTTGTTTTTTTTGCTAAATTTATTTGAATAAGTAACAAATGGAAAAAAAAATTCTGAAAAAACATAGAAATTTCAAATTTTTACAAGGACTAAAGGAGAAAAAGCACCCCAACATTTGTAAAGCAATTTCTCCTGATTATGGTAATACTCCAAATGTGGTCATAAACTGCTGTTTAGACTCACGGCAGAGCTCAGAAAGGAAGGAGCGCCATTTGGATTTTAGAGCGCAGATTTTGCTGGAATGGTTTTCAGTGCCTTGTCGCGTTTGCAACACACTGGAGGGACCAAAACAGTGGAAACCCCCCTAAAGTGATCCCCTTTTGGAAACTACACCCCTCAAGGAATTTTTCTAGGGGTATGGGTAGCATTTTGACCCTACATTTTTTATTTTTTATTTATTGGAATTAGTCTGTGAAGATGAAAGTCTACTTTTTTTCAGAAAAAACTCAAATTTTCAAATTTTTACAAGGAATAAAGGAGAAAAAGCACCCCAACATTAGTGAAGCAATTTCTCCCGAGTACGGCAATACCCCATATGTGGTCATAATCTTCTGTTTGGACACATGGCAGTGCTCAGAATGGCAGGAGCGCTACTTGGCATGCAGACTTTGTTTGATTGGTTTTTAGGCACCATGTCACATTTGCAGAACCCCTGAGGTACCAGTACAGTAGAAACCCCTGAGAAGCGACTCCATTTTAGAAACTACACCTCTCAGGGCATTTAGCTAGGGGTGTAGTGAGCATTTTGACCCCACAGGTGTATAATAGATTTTATTAGAATTAGGCAGTACAAATTTTATATTTTCCAAAAATTTTTCGTTTTAGCTCCCAATTTTTTATTTTCACGAAGGGTAATAGGAGAAAAAACACCACACATTTTGTTACCCAACTTCTCCTGAGTATGGCAATACCCCATGTGTGGCCCTAAACTGCTGTTTGGGTACATGGCAGAAGTCAAAATGGAAACAGCGCCATTTGGCATTTAGGGTATGTTCACACGGCCTATTTACGGACGTAAATCGGGCGCTTTTGCCCCGATTTACGCCCGAAAATAGCGCCTCAATAGCGCTGACAAACATCTGCCCGTTGAAAGCAATGGGCAGACGTTTGTCTGTTCACACGAGGCGTATATTTACGCGCCGCTGTCAAAAGACGGCGCGTAAATAGACGCCCGCGTCAAAGAAGTGACCTGTCACTTCTTTGGCCGTAATTAGAGCCGTTATTCATTGAATCCAATGAATAGCAGAGCTAATTACGCCCGTAATTGACGCGGCGTTCAAGCGCCTGCACATGCCGGTACGGCTGAAATTACGGGGATGTTTTCAGGCTGTAACATCCCCGTAATTTCAGCCGTAATGGACGCCCTCGTGTGAACATACCCTTAGAGTGCAGATTTTGCTGGATTGGTGTACGGGCACCATGTCGCGTTTGCAGAGCCCCTGAGCTACCAGAGTACAGTAGAAACCCCTGAGAAGTGACCCAATTTTGGAATTGGTACCATTTTGGGGTACATGTGATTTTTTTTTAATCACTTTTTTTTCCATTTTTTAGCACGCAAGGTGACCAAAAACAAGCAATTGTGACAATGTTTTTTTATTCTTTTTTTACGGCGTTCACCATGCGCTATAAATGACATATTTACTTTATTTTGTGGGTCGATACGATTACGGTGATACCATATGTATATTGTTTTTTTTTATAATTTACAGTGTTTGTACAATAAAATCCCTTTTTTTTTTTTTAAATCATTTATTTTTTGTATCACTGTATTCTGAGAGCCATATGTTTTTTATTTTTCCGTCAAAAAATATATGGGAGGGCTTTTTTTTGCGGGACGGGCTGTAGTTTTCATTGGTACAATTTTGGAACCATGCAACATTTTGATCACTTTTTATTCCATGTTTTGGGAGTGGTGGTAAACAAAAAACAGCGATCCTGGAATTGTTTTTTCTTTTCTTTTTTTTTACGGTGTTCGCTGTGTGGGGACAATAACATGATATCTTTATAGTTTTGGTCGTTACGGACGCGGCGATACCAAATATGTGTACTTTTTTTTAATGTTTTTTAATGTTTTCATAATAAAAGACTTATTATGGGAAAAAAAGCAGCTATTGTTTTTTAACTTCATAGTTTTTTACATTTTTATTAGGTTTCTTTTTTTAAAAAAAATTGTCCCACTAGGGGACTTGAAAGCATTAAGCCCTGATCCCTATTCTAAAACACTGCACTACCTACATAGCGCAGTTTTTTAGAGCTGTCAGTTATTCACTGACATCAAGCCTATTAGGCCTCACCTGCAGGCGGGCCTAATAGGCTTCTGTACTAGGCAGACCAGGAGGCCATTGTTAGGCATAGCAACCTCCGGCATGTCCACGGATCTCGATCGTTGCCATAGCATCCTGCGATCTAACCACCTAGATGCAGCGATCGCTTTTGATCACTGCATCTAACGGGTTAATCGGCCGGATCGGAGGCTAGCTCTGGTCCCGGCCGTTACAGCGGGATGTCAGCTGTAATATACAGCTGACACTCGTGGTTGATGGCGCAGGCTCAGCTTCTGAGCCTGCTCCATCTTCTTGGTCCTGACAGTAAGCCTTTTAGGCCCTGCCTCTGGTGCTTGGCAGACCAGGAGGCCATTGTTAGGACTCGGGTTGCCATAGCAAATATCGGCATCCCGGCGACTGCGATGCAGGGATGCTGACAGGCTAGAAACCACATAGATGCAGCGATCAAGCTTGATCGTTGCATCTAAAGGGTTAATCGGCAGAATCGGAGCCTAGCTCTGATCCTGGCAATTATAGCTGGATGTCAGCTGTAATATACAGCTGACACCTGCTGGTGATGGCACTGGCTCAGCCTCTGAGCCCGCTCCATCACCATCACAAACAGTTACGTGAGAAGGCGCTAACACATTAACGCTGACGATGTAACTGTACGTAATTGGGCGGGAAGGGGTTAATGTAACAATAATTTATACTTAAAAAAATTATTGTGAAGTGGCCGTAGGCTTAGGTTATGTTCACACGACCTATTTTCAGACGTAATTCAGGCGTTTTACGTCTGCAAACATCTGCCCATTGCTTGCAATGGGTTTTACGATGTTCTGTTCAGACGAGGTGTAATTTTACGCGTCGCTGTCAAAAGACGGCGCGTAAAAAGACGCCCACGTCAAAGAAATTCTTTGGACGTTTTTTGAGCCGTTTTCATCGACTCCATTGAAACACAGCTCCAATTACGTCTTTAATGGACGCCGCAAAAAACGCAAGTACTTGGCTTGTAAAAACGTCTGAAATTCAGGAGCTGTTTTCGCCTGAAAACAGCTCTGTAATTTCAGACTTAATTTGTTAAGACGTGTGAACATACCCCTAAATTCCATATCCCACGACCTCCGGGCATAAGCAATAATTTCCTTAGGATACCCCTGTAGTTTTAATTTATGACTTAATTATTCAGTCTGTTTTTGAAAGACTATATTGTCACTATTAATCCTTCGTAGCCTTAGAAACTGACCACAACAAAGTGATTTTTGAATGTGGCCAGGGTGGTAGTTTTCATATCTAAGTATTGCATTTGTAGCAGCAGGCTTCTCATACTCTCTGGTCTGCAGGTATCTATCTGCCACCATGACATGAACTTCTAAAAAAAAATTCCTGATCCCCAAACTTGCTAGAAAATTTGAACAATTGTGATTAAGATAATCCACAAAAATACAAAAAAATAGAAAACTACTCTAAGGATTTCTTCTTCAAGATCTGCAAGGAAAATATTAGTGAAAGTAGGGGCTACAGTGGTCCTCATCGCTGTCCTGGCTTGCTGGGCAATGGGCATGCAAGGGTAGATTAACATTCGATGACACCCGCAGTAAATCTTTCATTAAAACTCCTGTTAACGTTTTGCTCTATATCTGCTTCCAGAATATCCATGGGTTGATACACAATTTCCTGTCAACGTCCGAAAAGTTAGCACTGAGACTAAGGCCTCATTTACACGAGCGTGTGCGTTTTGACAATTTTACTTTATTCTGTGGGTCGGTACGATGATGGCGATACCAAATGTATATTGTTTTTTTATGTTTTGCAGCGTTTGCACAAAAGAAAATCACTTTTTTGAAAAATAATTTCTTTTTTGTGTCGCCATATTCTGAGAGCCATAACTTTTTTATTTTTGCGTTTGCGGGATGGGTTGTAGTTTTAAATGGTACGATTTTGGGGTGCTTTTTGATCATTTTTGATTCTATACTTTAGAAGGGATAGTAACCAAAAAAATAGCGATTCTGGCATTGTTTTTTACTTTTTTTTTTTGTGGTATTCACTGTGCGGGAAAAATAACATTATAGTTTTATAGTTTGGGTTGTTGCAGATGCAGTGATACCAAATATGTGTACTTTTTTAAAGTTTTCGTTTTTTTCCCATAATAAAAGACTTATTATAGGAAAAAAGGCAGTTTTAAATTTTTTTACTTTTTTTTGTCCCACTAGGGGATTGAAGACCTGCACCTCTCAACTTTAGGGCTTATTTACACGAACGTGATATACGTCCGTGCAACGCGCGTGATTTTCACGTGCGTCGCACGTACCTATATTAGTCTATGGGGCCGTGCAGACAGTTGAGTGATTTTTACGCAGCGTGAGTCCGCTGCGAAAAACTCACGACATGTCCTATATTTGTGCGTTGTTCGTCAATGGGTGCGTGAAAATCACGCATGCCACACGGAAGCACTTCCGTGGGACGAGCGTGATTCGCGCAACAGCTGTCAAACTATGAATGTAAACAGAAAAGAACCATGTGCTTTTCTGTTTACAAACATCCAAACGGAGTGTCATAATGATGGCATCATACGGGGCTGACACACGCAGCTGTTAATTGCCTTTTGCGCACGCAAAACGCCGCATTTTTTGCGTGCGCAAAACGCACACGCTCTTGTAAATAAGGCCTAATTCTAATACATTGCACTACCCACGTAATGCAATGCATTAGATTTGTCAGCTATTCAATGACAGCAAAACCTATTAGGCTCTGCCTCCGGCTGGGCCTAATAGGCTTCCGTACGTGGCAGACCAAGAAGCCACTGTTGGCCTCCGATTCCCTTAGCAACGATCGGCATCCGTGCGATCACATCGCAGCGATGCCGATCTCCTGGGAAAAACTAAGATGCCGCGATCGCGGAATCTAAGGGGTTAATGGCAGGTAGCAAGCTCCGTTCCCTGCCATTACAGCAGGATGTCAGCTGTATCATACAGCTGACACCCTTTGGCCAATGGCGCAGGCTCAGCTTCTGGGCCCGCCGCCATCTTTCACCTGCGGCCGGAAGCCTTTTAAGCCCCGCCTCCTGGCGGGGCCTAACAGGCCGCCATACTTGGCAGACAGGGGGCCATGATTAGGCCTCCTGTTGCCAACAGCCGATCGGCTAGCGTGGCTACCCGGCTCTTTTAGCCCAGTAACGATGCTGCAACACTGTGATTGGTCAGTCACTAGTGACTGACCAATTACAGCGATCGCTGGCGGCGCCATACCGCGATTGTTCCCCCGAATGAGTGACAGTGACTATCAGCTGTCTGTGACAGCTGATGTCACTGTTCTGTCACCGTGTCTTTTGACCTGGTGACAGAAAAGCACCATGACGTAACTGTACTTCATGGTGCCTTAAAGAGGCTCTGTCACCAGATTTTGCAACCCCTATCTGCTATTGCAGCAGATAGGCGCTGTAATGTAGATTACAGTAACGTTGTTATTTTTAAAAAACTAGCATTTTTGGCCAAGTTATGACCATTTTTGTATTTATGCAAATGAGGCTTGCAAAAGTACAACT
Organism: Rhinoderma darwinii; assembly: GCF_050947455.1. Lineage (NCBI taxonomy): Eukaryota > Metazoa > Chordata > Amphibia > Anura > Rhinodermatidae > Rhinoderma > Rhinoderma darwinii. Next base: position 330,873,269 of record NC_134687.1, on the reverse strand, counting down.
GGGCGTGTTGAAAAGTAAAAGTACAACTGGGCGTGTATTATGTGCGTACATCGGGCGTTTTTACTTCTTTTACTAGCTGGGCGTTCTGACGAGAAGTATCATCCACTTCTCTTCAGAACGCCCAGCTTCTGGCAGATCACGCTGTGACGTCACTTCCCCAGGTCCTGCATCGTGTCAGACGAGCGAGGACACATCGGCACCAGAGGCTACAGTTGATTCTGCAGCAGCATCAGCGTTTGCAGGTAAGTCGATGTAGCTACTTACCTGCAAACGCCGATGCTGCTGCAGAATCATTTGTAGCCTCTGGTGCCGATGTGTCCTCGCTCGTCTGACACGATGCAGGACCTGGGGAAGTGACGTCACAGCGTGATCTGCCAGAAGCTGGGCGTTCTGAAGGGAAGTGGATGATGCTTCTCGTCAGAACGCCCAGCTAGTAAAAGAAGTAAAAACGCCCCGATTTATGCACATAATACACGCCCAGTTGTACTTTTACTTTTCAACACGCCCAGTTGTACTTTTGCAAGCCTCATTTGCATAAATACAAAAATGGTCATAACTTGGCCAAAAATGCTCGTTTTTTAAAAATAAAAACGTTACTGTAATCTACATTGCAGCGCCTATCTGCTGCAATAGCAGATAGGGGTTGCAAAATCTGGTGACAGAGCCTCTTTAATGCAGTGCAAACCATGACGTACAGTTGCGTCAAGGTGCGTTAAGGGGTTAAAGTGCTTCATGTTGTTATTTTGAACCACCGGCAATGTCTCTATAAATCAAACATAAAAGCAAATACTATATTACTTTTCTTTTCTATTCAACACAATAAAGAGATAATTTTGCCATATGTGGAGTTATTTATCACCAAAATTATAGTTTGCTTAGCAGAAAATATTATTCAGCCATTTTGGCGCCTGATCACAGTTGGTTAAATAAAGTGATTAATGAATTTAGCAGCAGTATGAGGGCTTGTTTTGACCAATTAAGGCTTAGTTTGTGCAGTAAAATCAAGCCTATATGCAGCAGCTATTTATTATACAGTTTATTGTATTGTTAGTGTGGCAGAGTAGTCAAGTTTCAAAAATGACTGTAATAAATTTAATATAATTAAATCTCTAGTGACCAATCCAGTTCCATATAAGGAAACATGTACAATGCTGGTTCATATGTATACAAAATGCATATACCTTCTTGCTGCTGTATCATAGCTGAATATATTAACCCCTTAGGGTATGTTCACACGGCCTATTTACGGACGTAAATCGGGCGTTTTTGCCCCGAATTACGTCCGAAAATAGCGCCTCAATAGCGCTGACAAACATCTGCCCATTGAAAGCAATGGGCAGACGTTTGTCTGTTCACACGAGGCGTAATTTACGCGCCGCTGTCAAATGATGGCGCGTAAATAGACGCCCGCGTCAAAGAAGTGACCTGTCACTTCTTTGGGCGTAATTGGAGCCGTTATTCATTGACTCCAATGAATAGCAGCGCCAATTACGTCCGTAATTGATGCGGCGTTCAAGCGCCTGCACATGCCATTACGGCTGAAATTACGGGGATGTTTTCAGGCTGAAACATCACCGTAATTTCAGCCGTTACGGACGCCCTTGTGTGAACATACCCTTAGAGACACAGACAATTTTCATTTTCCCATTTTTGTTTATCAGTCTTTACATTCCAGGAGCCATAACTTTCTTTATTTTCCATTGTCATTAATGTACCTTATAATGTATTGGGAAATTGAAAAAAAAAAAATGTTTTTGGGGTGGAATAGGAAAAAAGTTTTGATTTGTAACGTAAATCTGTTTTCCCTTAGTCCTAACAGCAGCACAATAATGGGGTATTTCTGCCCCCTTCTGTACTAGTAGGACAGATGGAATTTTTCATTTAATCAACTTAAACACTAATTAACTATAGCCCCCTCCCTACAAAAGAACATCTAGCCCCTACCACCATGTGTTTATTATAAAGTAGTAGGCTTAATTAGGGCGGCAAGCTTGTGCTCCTGCTAGGACTAAGGGAAAACAGATTAATGTTAGAAATCTACTCTTCCCTTACATCCCACCAGCAGCACAATAATGGGGATTTATCAAGAAGCAACCCCATAGGGACAGTCCTCTTGTCTGGTGGAATTAAAAATTGACCGCTCAAGAGTCGTCTCCTCTGAGAACCAAAAATTCAGCCTATAATGGCTGATAAATATCAAGTGTGAGCTTCTAGCAGCACAGCAAATCAGCTGGATCAGACTTTATTCAGCCCAAGAGGTGGGCACTGCTCTAGAAAAATGAGGTGGATCTAACAAGTAAGCCAGTGTAATGGCCTCTTCGCTCCATCTGCCCAGGGTAGGTTTGGTGGATTCTAAGACTTTGTTTCTTTCAGGAAACCATTAATAAATTCTCAACCTTCCTGATCTCTTACTCCAAGCTAAATATACCCCAAGATAACAGGACAGATCTAAGAATAGAGATTACATTCCTCATAAGAGGAAGACTCATGCCAGTACATTGGGCGGGAGCTAAAACATTCAATAGCAGGCTGCAAGCAGCAGCTTCACAGATTTCATAGGGTTAAGAGACACCCTTGTACACCTCCCAGTTCAATCTAGGAAGTCCAGCACAATAAATGAAAACAGAACCACAATGCAAAGCATACAAGCGGTGCAAACCATCTATCCA